>NC_050578.1:233480662-234080662 GCF_011100635.1 Trichosurus vulpecula | reverse complement strand
CCCTTGGGACAGAACCTATTGGCATTTTTGTATTTGTAAGCCTACCTAGGGCAGTCCCTGCAACAAATTACATGCTTAATAAGTGTTTTTTTGCATTGATTTTTTAAAATGAGATTTGGGCAAGGACAAAACCTGGTAAGGCCTATCAGGTTTGCTGGATTTTGACTAGGCTATGACCAGTGACTCTCAGGCTAGTCTATTTTTAGCCCTTCATCTATTAGCAGACAGAAAAAAGGTAGAGGGAGAGAGATCAACTGTCAAACCGGTAGGCAAACCATGATCTTCTTCAAACCATGAGCTAATCCTTCTTCAGCCCTAATTATAATGAAAAATGTATCATGTGGGCAAAGGCTTCATTTTCCATAAGGTATCTCGAAACATGATATCAACAGTTACATTCAAGCCTAGCAGTGGGTAAAGGGCAGAGAGTGATTTATGATACAATAACAATGAATGAGTTATGTGCTTAGTGGCACAAGTTAAAATAATGTTGTAAGACTGCAGATCTTTAAAGTTCAGCAATCAAGGATGGGGAAAGGCACTTGTACTTTATAAGCGTCCTGGATCTAAGGCACCTTTAAGTACAATCTAAGCAATGATTAACTGAGATAGGAGCAAATGCCTACCAGTGACAACAGGCAGTCTGCTGATCAGTGAAGACAGGACACTGAGTTTTCCCAGATTGCGTTATCTGAACCAGGAGGCATTGCTGTGAAGGGAGTTTAAAAAAAATGCACTAGACCTTCTTTATGTTTCTGTAGCTCAAAAACTGCCAGGGGAAAAAATGCCAGCTCCATACTGTATTGATGCCAACACAAGTTAGCCATGGAATTGAAGTCAGTTGAACTTGATGGTCTCTGGAAATCAACTGAAAATAATTTTTAAACCTTGCTGCTTTTGATAATTGGTGACTTTAGAGACCATAGTTAAAGCTGGATTTTAATCGGAGGCAAGACATCTTTATTTTTTTCATGTTTCTATTATAGTTGTGCTTACTTTATTAAATGCTTAATCTTATGAACTTTTGTACACTCTCCTCATATGCATATCTATGCCTATGTTTACATATAATGCCTATATATAATTACATGTATCTATATGTACCTGTATATAATACACACATATATAGTATACATATATAATATACATATGTGCATGTAAGTATGTGTATGTGTGAGACATCTTGGTGGCTTAGTGGATAGAGTGCCGGGCCTATAGTCAGGAACACCTGAGTTCAAATCCAGCCTTAGAGAGTTGCTAGCTATGTGACCTTGGGCAAGTCACTTAGCGGTTCAGTGGATAGAGCACCGGGCCTGGGAAAACCTGAGTTCAAATCTGGTTTCAGATGCTTATTAGCTGTGTGACCCTGGGCAAGACATTTAACCTCTCTTAATGCACTAGAGAAGGAAATGACAAACCATTCCAGTATCTTTGCCAAGAAAACCCCATGGACAATATGGTTCATGGGGTCATGAAAATTTGAAAATGACTGAACAACAAATGTGTATGTGGGTGTATATGTATATACACATTCACACATATACACATGTATGTGAGAAAATGAACAAAAATATCACAAAATGAAATTCTCTAAGTGGTGAGGGTGGAGATGTGGGAGAAGGGGAGAATGTTGCTTTCACGAAATTCATTTTCCCACATTTCCAGCTCACCAACTAACAAAAATGGAATTCCAGATGCTGAAGATCTGAGCTTGAACACAATGTGAGAAAACGGGGTTATGTAGTTTCATCTGAGTTAAATAATGATCGGGTTTAAACACTAGGGAAAGGTCACAGAACTGAAAATTTTGTCTTCAGTTCAATTTAAATTCATATTCTTAAGTCTCCTTTCCCTTAACCTAGCCCAGCCATTTTTTTTTATCCTGTAATCTTTCTCTCCCACTGATAAATAGGCACTTGAAGGAGTCAGAAAACAAAGAGAATATAGTTCAATAGGAACAAAGCGCAGGTTAGGGAAGAAAAACAAAGTATGCAGTTACTTTCCAAAAAAGGCCTGGCAAATGCAGACATGACAGAGGGGGCTAAGAAATATGGGAGAACATCCAAGGAGGCTGAGAGAATCTTAGCTGGGTGGGGGATGGTAATTATGTCTTTCTTCGAATATGTTTTTTTTTCCATAAATTCAAGGGGATAAATTCTTTGGCCCTGGCCACCCTACATCTTGATTACAGTGTTGGGTTAGAAAGGGTGTGGTAAGCTGGAGAGCACTCAAGGGAGAGTGATCAGGATAGGGAAGAACTTCAAAATCATGGCATACAACAACTGATTAAAGAACGGGGCATGTTTAACCTAGAAACAAGAAGACTTAGCAGGATATAATAGCTGTCATTAAGCATTTGAAGGGTTGGCATGTGGAAGAAAGGTTGGACATCATCTATTTGGAAGTAGCATAAAGATACATATCAGCTTGATGACAGAAAAACTTATTTATAATTGGAATGAATACAAAGTGAGGTAGATTGCACTGGGGTCAAGTCAAGCCAACAAACATTTATTAAGTGCCTACTATATACCAGGTACTGTGCTGGAGATAGAACTATGTAAAAGAAAGATAGCACCTGCCCTCCAGGAAGCTGAAAAAGGGGAAGGGGAGCATAGAGATGGTATCCTGTGCAGGGGTATGAGGAGGACCTCCAAAAGAGTATAGCCTGGTGGGAAGTAAAGATATGCATCCTCTGGGTTCCCTCCTTAAATGGATGTTTTGGGAGGAAATCTCCACTTGACCCTCCATTCAGAGGGATCACAGGAACAGACAGTATGGATGAGGTATGAGTACCAAGACTGAAGTAATCTTGTATGTGGATGAGGTGCCTGGGGACATGTGACAAATTTGAATGGTGATTTCAATGTCATATACTATTCAAAAACAGGGGATTTGTGCCTCCATGTAATTCATTTCATAGGATGATAGATGTAGAGACAGAAAGAGGTTCAGCAGCCACCTAGTTGAAACCCTTTATTTTAGAGATGAGGAAAGTGGGAAGGGAAGGGGGTGTGGCTGATCAAGATCAATACAGTTGTAAATCTGTAATTTAGGTACTGTTGTTCCAAGATCAGGGCACAATTCAGCAATCATTGTTCAGCACCTGCTGTATGTGGGAATAGTCCCTGACCTCACGGATTTTACAATCTTGTAATAAGCCTAAAATTGGCATTGCAGAAATGTTGCCTGTATAACTCCCGGAATAACAGGATTTAGTTGAGGATTCTCAGTGGTGAAATATTCTGCCTCTGGAGACAGACCAACAGCACTTCACCTGCCTCTGGCTTCATTCACTCACCTGGCCAGAATTTTTTTTATTATACTATTTTAATTATAGGTCCCTGTGCTGTTCTGTCTTCCAATTAGTGTGAGGCATGAATACCCAGCATGCTTGATATGCTGCTTGACCCTTTGCTTTCTCCATTTACTTGGGGGGTGGTGGTGGTGGTGGTGGTATGTGTGGACTCTCTTCCCTACTTTACAATATTGCTATATTTAGCAAGGTAGGTTGTGGATTCTTTTTTTTTCTTCCTAGTTTTATCTATTTGAATTCTAGAAAAATAATTTCTCAGGTTTTTTTCTCTTTTAGGTATAATAGAAGCATATGTCTGGTACTGTTTTATCTGTCTCTCTAGGTGAGCATATTACTAATGCTCCTAATTATACATTCAGAGGAAGACTCAAAAGACTTCCTGCACTGAGTGGACCCTGAGAAAGTGGCTGAGATACCTTTCTTTCTTCGGTTTCCTCTCTGAACTTTGGGGCTGTTTTGTAACCAAAGTAAGGCCTAATGCCACGCTTGACTGACCAGAGAAAAGGGCTGAGTCACCTTCTTGCAGTTTATTGTTCTGTATGTTCCATTCATTTCAATGAAAATAAAAACAGCAATTAACTACCTCCTATATGTATTTTTCTAAGTCCCAGGAATATAAAGACAGAACACCAATGCAACTGGGCTCTCTTGGACAATAATGGAGTCTTCTGGAGCCCACTGTGTTGAGGTTCATCAGCTGATAGACATGCATTGGGCTGGAAGTGCTAATATGCACAATGTAATACAAAGAGTAATCAAGAAGGGATTAGGACAGCTTGGCTTCTGTTCACAGCATTACCACTATTAAATTGTCAGTACCCCTAGGACACTTTATGTTAACAAACTGAAGAGGGGCACCTAGGTGACACAGTGGATAGAGCACCGGCCCTGGAATCAGGAGGACTTGAGTTCAGATGTGGTCTCAGACATTTACTAGCTGTGTGTTCCTGGGCAAGTCACTTAACCACAATTCCCTTGCATGCCCCCCCAAAAGAAAAGAAACTGAGGATGTCAGAGCTGTCATGCTATCTTATCCGGTAAAAAGGACTTGTAATGCATACCCTTAACTGCTGCTGTTGGTTTTTTGATTCACACAGCAAAGCTCCTGTGCCATTTGGTTCACTCACTTAGTATTATTTGCTTCAGATCTTCCCTGTTCTCTTCCATCTCTTATGTCATGGACTGGTATATTAGTCATGGTCTTACTTTGCTAGTTTGATTATAGACTTTTTTCCTTCTATTTCGTCCGCATCTAGATTTGTCATAAAAATGTGTTTATGGGTTTGTTTGGTTTTTACCTGGAAGGGAATCTGCCCATCAATTTCTACTCAGACTTGGAAAGAACCAGGGTTTCTTCAGCTCAGTTTTATCTCACTCTTGGACTCTAGCTCTGGGGCATGGTAAGCTGCATGGTAAACTTTGGGGAAGTATTAGCTCGTTTTCTTCTGCAAGGCCCCTTCTAGCTCTCAGAGTATATGTTCTATGATTCTTTGAACTCAATGGTCTCCCATACTTATCAGGTTAAAGCTTGTAGCCCCAAGACAAGCAAGACCAGCTTCTCTGGCAACTGAAGAGAAACAAGACAGATGATTTCCTTAGGCAACAATAGCCAGTGTTTCTTATATACGAGGAAGCTACCAGGACTGTTTTGACCTCTTCAGAGTATCAGCAGGAGATTGCAATTCAAGGGAATGAAGGAAAAGATCTGAACAATAGCTGTGATGACAGTGTTGGAAGGAAGATGCATTTTACAATGAGCTTTTTGCCTAGATTTTATTGCTGACATCCATTTGTCTCCCCTTCTTACTTTCTTTGTACTACAAAAAACATAAGTTTGTGACATTGCTCAAGACAAACTAAGATTGAATACCCCTTTTCTAAGGAGAGCCAAGTATAACAGGAGAGAATTTGGAGAGCAATGACTAATATGTGAAGTGTTGCGTCATAGAAAGTGAACATGTCAATAGTGTCACATATTAAAAAAAAGCTTTCTACTGTATTTAATATTCCATATGTGAATGCACTGGATTGGCCAACAAGACAGTTAGGGGTAGCAAGGATTATTCAGATTTACAGAAAATATTCACCTCCACATTGTCATGAGACCTGGGACAGAACCAACCTGACTGAGGATTGGACCCTCAGAACCAGTCCTCCGCCTTGATGATCAGTCTACAGTAGGGAATCCCTAACTCTCCCCCTCAGACCTCCAACTCTTGCTTAGGTATTGAGAATCAAATCAATACACTATATTGTCCTATGACCTCATTCTGAATCAATGTGATTCTGAGTCACAGTTTCCCTAATCTGAAGTTTCTTTCACCAGCCACCAGCCATATGATTGTGCAATTGCGGTACAGTAGGAATCTCCTAATAACCGTCTATATTAGTCCCATCACCCCAATCCACTCTAATCTGACCTTCCGTGATGCTTTTTGGAACAGGAGTTCTGTTATTAGTTAACTCTATTTCTTACCGTATCTGGGCTTTGCATATTTCTTAATATTTAATGTTCTCTGTGAATATTCTTTCCCTCCAGAAGAATACAAGCTTCTTTAGGGCAGGATTTGTTCTTTTGTTCTTGTTGCTCTATCTTCAGTGCCTGGGTTTTTAATAAATGGGGGGTTACTTGAATTGAAACTAATTCAGTTTCTCTCTCCTCCTACCCACAACCCACCTGTACCTACTAAATCTCAGCAAACTACTTGTGAAAACGATGAAGCTGTAAAAAAGAACAGTTTAAATTTAGCTTCACTTATTTTCCTGTCCTCTTGGAATAACTGTTTCAGGGCACAAAATGGATGAAAAGCAGTTGTAAGGAAGTAGAGAAGCATAGAATATGAGTATTTTACTAACTGGATAATGAGTTCTTTGAATAATCAAGAATTTGCCTGTTCATGTTAGATCATAGAATCCTAGGATTAGGATTAGAGCTGGAAGGTATGTTAGAGTGTATTTAGTCTCTGCTTTTCATTGTGTAGATCGAGAAGCCGAATTCTAGAAAGGTGAACTAACTTACCTTAGGACACATAATTACAAAGGGGCAGATCTGGGATTCAAATCCAAATCTGAATCTAGATCCAGTGTTCTTCCTACTGTACTGCAATTCCACAATAAGAAAAAAAGAACCAAAACATGACATTTTAGCAGATGAGAATAGGCTACATTCCTAAGTACGCCAAGCTGCTATGCTATTTCTTTTCATAGAGTATTTAGTGTTTACACAGACAAAAGAACAGTAGGCTAGAAAATAATAAATCCAAGTTCTGACCTTTGGAAAGAACTCAAAACACATTGGTTTTGAATTCCACCTCTAAGACTGCTGCAACATTTTCAGAAATGGACAATACTCATTTACCCACTGCCTGCTTGTAGAACAAAATGAAATAAAACATAATACAGCTAGTTTGCCTTTTGTCAGTATTAAAAAGGGGTCTGCAGACGTTATGGTAATAAGCTCCAGTGTTTCTGACTGTAGATTGGAGACTGAGAAAGAGGATGGGAGGATCTGTATGCTAACAAGGCTACGCTCCTTACATCACAACGTCAGCCCCTTTGATGGAGCAAGTACAGTGTCCATTTCACATATGCAGCACAATAGCTTCCCAAGGCTTACCACTTGGAAAGACAGTGAACCACTGTCACTGGAACTTGCTAGGGTTTACTGAATTACAGCTGATTTAGTTGTCCTTCAAAATCTACGATTGACAGGTCAGTTACAGTCAACATGTTGGGACTCTGGGAGTCTACTGTAATGAATGTTTAGAATTTGCCACCCAAGTGATTATTGTTTCTTTCCTCATGTACAGATTCTAATCTTGTTGTCATTGATTAAAAGATTTCTAGAGCCTCTTTTTTGGAATGACCTTCAGACACTATTTTCAACAGTATGAAAACTAAACTATAGGCTTTAGAGAATGGACTTGGTTTTTTGAGTCAAATTGGCACAAACATATGAAATAATGAGTCTGATTTGCATGTGCCATTCATAACCTGGACCTGAAGATCATCCTGAAACAGAAGTCCAGAAATGTTTTACTAGATCACAGGACTATTTTAGCAAATATATAATCTTCTCAAGGTCATGACTTTGAAAGACAGTGCTCATTTTGTAATGGGTTGTATATACCAGTTTTTGTGTATTTCTTTTAAAATGAGTCCCAGTGACAGACATTCAACAGAGAAGACATGACAATAGTGAACACGGCTGTCATTCAGGCAGTCAGTTTAGTGCCCCGGGATGCATATCAAGAGCAGTACAACATCAGGGTATTTGGGGTGCAGTATTTTAGAGAAGTACCTTTTTGTAAAGATAGGCTTGGGTTGGGAACTCAGGAAGAGTATTTATTCATGCTCCTAAGGGTACATTTTTTTAAACTCATTTGAAAATATTTTGAGCAGTGGGAAAATAAGTATAATTTGGAGGTCCCTCAATTATGTTTCTAAATTGTAGTAGGCATGGTACTTTAGATGTATGTGTGAGAGCCTGGCAATTGGATAAAAAGAACACATGATCAGTAAGTTCAACACATGCCTTAGCTCATCCAGTTGAGCCCAGATGAGAAAGTTCCTTTCCCAGTATTTAAAGAACCATATCTTGGCATTAGCCAT
This sequence comes from Trichosurus vulpecula, assembly GCF_011100635.1. Classification (NCBI taxonomy): domain Eukaryota; kingdom Metazoa; phylum Chordata; class Mammalia; order Diprotodontia; family Phalangeridae; genus Trichosurus; species Trichosurus vulpecula. The sequence goes on along the minus strand of NC_050578.1, from coordinate 234,072,735 downwards.
CAGGACCCCAGCCAGTGTCCTTGATGTCCTGTTTAGTTGGGTGAAGACTCATAAGAGAATTCAGATCCTTGCAGCAGAGTTCTGGTCATGAAACTGAGTTGACTAAAGGCAGTTGTTTGGGTGAGTTCATGCTTCCAGTGAATAAACCATGGAGGATCAAAGTTGTGCAGTGCACATGAAATAATATTTGCAAAGAACTTAGTACAATGCCTGGCACATGAAAAGCACTTAATACAAGTTTCCTTCCCCTTCTTCCCCACATGGGGCTTCAACTTGACCTCTCCAGGCAGTAGCTTTGAGTGACGACATATAGGAGGATGAGTTATAACATCCTACCACTTTTGTTTCTTCTTTCTCCTTCTTTTCCTTCCCTTTACTTTCCCTCTTTTCTTGTAGTATTTCCCCTTCCTTAACCTCTTTTCCTCCTTCCTTCCCCCTTCTCTCCCCCTTTCCCTTCTTCCTTTTGTTTTTTTCTCCTTCCACTTCTTTTCTGTTTTTCTTCTGTTTCTTTCTTTTTCCCTCCTTGCTGAGGCTTTGTTTTAGAAGACGACCTCAGGGATTCATGATTGTGAAGATAGCCTTGGAGGGTCTGATGGTTCCTAATTCCCTATTGCAGAAGTTGAATACATAAAGGCTTCAGCCTCTAGTCTTAGCATATGTGTATGGTCTTCTAGTGCATTAAGGATTCTCTTTCAGGACTCTGATGTTTTGTGTGAGTAGGTAGGAGGGGGAAACTGGCAGGAAATAAGCCTTTGTCTGGGACTAATAGACTCATTGGTGAGTCATTAACCTATGATAAGCAATAACCCTAAGGTCAGTTATTCCTTGATGACTGTCTGAATTAGATCATTCTGAGACTACACTATTATCCACAAGTGGAAAGAATAAAATGGAGAAGAGGCATCTGTCATCTCCGTTGGATTCCATCTGACTGTCAATGCCAATAAAAAAAATCAGAACTTTGGGGAGCAAATCATTCCACAGTCTGCATGTAAATGCATATAAAAGGACATTCTGAAACTGTATTTCTGCCTAAATTCAGTGAATCATTGTCAAACTTCAATCATTTTTGCCAGCTCGTATGTTTTTTAGATTCCAAATAGGCTCAGGCAGCGTTCCAAAACCTTAGAGATAATTCCCAGTCTTAAAATAAAATCCAGCCATGTTAATCATATTCTTTCATGTTTAATAAAAAAGTGTGGTATACATGCTGCTGAAATGTAGTTTTATATATAATTGACTCATGTGCTGAGCCAAAGGGCAAGCTCCAAACATCTGGAGTCATTGGTATTCAGTTAATTGTTGCTCTTAAATGAAATCTTTTCAGTTCTAAGACAGTGCACCATTTTCTACATGCATTGTGTCTCTTAGATACAATCAGTCTTCCTTCACATGATGCTGGTAGAATGGTAAACATTTTTTATCTAACAATTCTCATACTAGGATGAGCAGTAACATCAGGGTTGTATCTTGCCTAGACTGCTGTCATGATCTCGTAAGTGGTATTTCTGGTTGTAGCATCTCCCATATGCAATCCTTCATGTGTATAGCTGTTAAAATAATTTTCCAAAAGCAAGCACATATCTGATAATGTTATTCCCTGGCTCAGCAACCTTCAGAAGCTACCTATTTTCTACAGAACTTGATAACAACAAAACCCCTTCTTACCCTGAAATTTAAGGATCTACACAAGTTATTTCCTTCCTGCCTTTGTAGGTTTATTTAATATTATGCCCTTCAAGAACTAGCCAAACTGACTGAGCTATTCTCCTCAATAATCCATCTCCATTCCCAGGGCCTAGAATTCACTCTGTCTTTATCTTTGGCTCTGGTAATCCCTGTTTCCTTTAGTTCGGGTATCATATCCCTCGCAGAGCCTTCCCTCTTCTCCCAGTTTTTGGTGCTCACTTATCAATTATTTTCATAAAGTGCATATTAATGGTAGCAGTAGGGATGATTAACATAATAAGGGAGGCATCAAAGTATGTTAGATAGAAAGCTAACCTGTCAGTCAGGAAAACCTGGGTTCCAATACTGCCCTTGACACATTGTAACCTAAGACTTGCATTCAATTCTTAACTTTAATACCTACTAGCCGAATGATCCTGGGCAAATCGTTTAGCCTTTAAGTGCTATTAGTCTAGATTAGAATGTAGACCGTGCTAGGCTAAAACTTGAAGAATAGTGGCCAGTCTTTATTGCTAGAGAAAATTTCCTCATTTGGAGTTACTTATACCAATATAACCAAAGGTAAAGACCACTACCCTCTTCTAATAGCATAATACAAAGGCAATGTGAAAATGGTTTAAAAAGTTTCTAAAAAGCTGCCTTTTGTCAGAACAGTCGCAGAGTACAGGTTGAAGAAGAAACTCTGTTTAAGTCATTAAAATACCTCAGAAAGCACGAGCAAGCAAATTAAAACAATAAAAACTGCCAGATAAAACCCTGTAGTGAATGTACAGCTTTCCAACTCAGGCAAGGTACAAATGAAATGGAAAGTTTCCAGGGCTCAATGATCATATACCCTGTTTGCCCATGCTAAAGAAAGACTTTCAAGATAAGGGCCATGTGCAGTGACTCCTTAGCTCTTTCTCCTCAACATATAAATTGGAAACCATATCAAGATGTCCATTAGCCGACCTGAGCTCTCCTGAATGGGGGCACAAAGTGGAGACTGGAGATAGATTCACTGGAAAAGTGGGGCTTAGTTCCCGAACTAGTTATCTTTTCAGAAATGGCAACTACCAATTGCATAATTCATAATGATGATTGTTGCTAGCCTCTAATTATCTATTTTGTATTCTTTAAAATTTTGAAAAATGTCTCATTTAAAAGTTTTACATACATTTTTATTAAAATGCCCAAAGTGTATTCAGTAAATAATATAGATGTCAATTACAGATTTTTCAGCAAGTCAACGATCCTCCCTTTAGAGAAATTTTCTTATTACTGAAATGAGGAGAAAGTGTTGTGAATGTTTAGCTCCCAAAGAAATAATACTTAAATTCACCAGTTTATCTCAGAGAATAAATATTGTTGGATTCTTACATGCACTTTACCAGTCAACAAAATAAGAGTGACTATATATATTTATATAATGATGATACAACATATCATAGATTCTTGATAGCTTTAATAAACAAAAGTGAAAGCTGCATGATTAAGGCGAAATCAATAAGCAAAGCATTCCAAACAAAAGAATAAATAATTCAGTGTCAAACAAAAATTATAGTTTAGAGGTTTGAGAAGCAAAGAACTGAAAGGGGAAAGATAACCCCTAGAGGAGGAAGATTTAGAAAATTTCTGATCATCTGTTTTGTTGAAAAAGTTCAACAACAAAATCATAAGTGGAGCGCAAAGTTTGTGAATCATTATGGTAGAATGGTAGAATGGTTATATCAAGGTAGGTAATTGAAAATCTGGGGTTTCTGCAAAACAAGAAAGCAGCAGGGTTGTATGAGATCCATAATTACAGGATCAGATAATTCACAGTAGAACACTAAATATTAGAAAGCCTCTATTACAAGCTCCTTCCATGATGGAAGCCTTCACCCATATTTCCTAATGGAAGACATCACATATCTGTTATCATGAATGAAAATACCAATGACTGCTCAAAACATAGACTAATAACATTGATTTAATTAATTCAAATCACTCAGAGCTTATATTGCTCTAAAAGTGAGTAAATACTTAAAGATAACACACTGGCTGAAGAGCAAAAACAGTCCGACAAAAAGAGCCCAGAAGTGTAAAGGACAACTTATTATCAATTTAGTTACTATTGTACAAGCCACCCAAAATTATCTTAACAGGTTGCCTTTATCAATTACTATAAAGCCTTTGACTCAGGTCTACACTCATGGGTTAGTCAAGTAACGTAAATTATAAAACTGTATCCAAGCACAGTGAGAACAGGACAGTATTTAATGTCCATGTGGAAGATAAGACAGTAATGTCAGTAACTAGAGGATAGAGATGGTCACCTTTCAGGTCCTTCCTGGCTTTAAAAATCACCATCAGCAGTTGTGAAAGGAACTGAATATGGCTATCTGTCATAGAAGGAGTTGAATGAACCAAAGCAGTATATTAATTACTTGATGTACATGGATGACAACAAATTATATGGCTTAAAGGAAAAACACGTGAAACATCTACTTCATCATCTGGAAACTTTTTCCAGTGATGTGAGATTATCATTTGGTTTTGGTAAGTGTAAAATTCTTAATGTGCAAGAAAGAAAAATAAAAAGTAAAGGGTTTGTACTTGAATATAAAGATCACAATGAAGTGATGGACAAAGACAACACCTGTAAACATACCTTAGTCTTCTCCAAATAAGAAATATCAAGCATAAAGCTTTGAAGAAGAAAGATGTGTCTGTGTGTGATAAGAGACTAGTTGGAATCCTGAAGTCAAAGCTTAGAAAGAATAATACGTTGAAAACAATTAACATATAATCAATACCAGATTTTGGACTGGTAAAATGGAAAACGCAGCTAGAAGGTATCCAAACAAAAGTCTGTGAAATGTTAGAAAATAATGGACATTTATAAAAAGGTGGACATTTTCTTATCCAAAAAGGTGGGGTAATGTTCCTAGAGAATGTGATAAGCATATTGAGATTGACAAAAGTGTCTTTGGAATGAGCAGACCTCATTTCACAAAGTGGTAGTAAGGATTGACTGCATAAATATTCCATAATATTTTTGAATGCACCTGAATGTGCTTCATCACAGGTGACACCTGCTAAATAGCATGCATCCAAGAGGGGAATCTAAAGGCATCCCATGAGCAACACCCACATGAAGTCAACCAAAACATGTTGACTGATGCCAAATAAATAGATGTATCATGTGAATTTGCTTAGAGAAATATGGAGTTTATGATAGCAATTCAGTATCATATCATTCCCATGAGAAATTATAGAATAGTTATGCTTAGGGGGACTGTATTGATTAATCAATGCAGATTATTCAAGAGAATGGTTGAAAATGTGCAAAATATCCCTGCAGTTTGCAAAAAGTTAATGTTCACATGGATAGCTTGAAAGATATTATCAGGTGGCTAGAATTATATACCAGAAGTTTGCAATGCTTTCATAAACTAACTTGATAAGCCAGGTATCACACTCCAAATGCAGAATATCATTGAAAATGTAACATGTAAACTGTATAATACCTGGAGCAAATTGCAAACAAGACTATTGATCACAACTGACCTAAAACAATATCAATCAATAAAAATGTAAGAATATCATTCATATCAACTGCTCATTATATCTACACTGAAAAAATCCAAAATATAGCAGAAGAAATTTAAAACAAGTGGGAATAAAAGAAGAAGATGCCATCTCTGTTATCCTGTCTGCTATTGGAGTTATTCCAAAGATCCTCTTTGTGAACCTACAGCTGATGTGCTTATATCTCAACACTTATTAGTTATTTTAAAAAGTACTTATTGTATCCCATAGTTGCAGTTGTTCAAAGAACATTTTAAAACAATAATATCAGGATACTAACTTTTCCCAGGATGCTTTCTATCTGAACTCTGCCAAAAAGATGAGAGGAATGAGTTAATAAGAAACAACTCTGAGATAATAACAACAACCATATAGATTATTTAAAGAAATGGTTGAAACTGTAATATAACAGTACTAGCTGTAAAACTTAGTACCTACCCATTTCCCAGCAAGATACTATCTGGTGTCTAGAATTAAACTGTTATCCAAAATTGCCTGCAGTGATCCCCTCAAAAAATTAACATTTCCCCCAAATTAACATAATACCAGATGTTTCCATACCAAATACACATAACTTAATAGTCTATAAAAATGAAATACTTAAAATATAGAGACATAGAAGATGACATTAAAACCATTTGGGAGCAGAATGAGATACAAATCATTCCTGTTATCCTCTCTGATACTGGAATTGTCCCATAGAAGCTTTTGGTTAACATGCAGAAGATGAGCTTACATTACAATAATTTTATTGACTTAGAAGAGCAATTTTTTCCACCTTTGTAACAGTAAGGAGAATATTAATGAATAATACAATAGCTACTTGTGCCAAGACTATCTCTTGATTCCATTGAAAAGATGAGAAGACCATGATGAGTAACAGCTATAACCCAACACAACAGAACGCAAATCCTCAAAATATAGAGGCCTCAATATATCCTGGAGAATTCAACAAAGAAACTGTTGAATTTGCTGAATCATCACAGACAAAACTGTGGCTCAAATTCTCCCCAATATGGCATGGATTCATTAAAAAGAAATTAATGGCATTTTTAAATATACATCATCATCCTAACATCCTAACAACATGGAAAGTAAAGCTGTTAGTATCTTGAGAGCCAGGGGATCCAAATTATGTGGGATTGGAGGAGATATCCAAAATACCCATCATCCAGTCCATCACTGGTGGTGTGAGGACACTTTCAGTAAGCCTGGCAAAGAGGCTGCATCACAATATTTTTACCCAAGCATTTTATCGCCAGCAGTGTAATTCACTGAATGTCGAACAAGAAAACCAATATAAGGATGACAGCTTTTCCTGGGATCAGGAAAAGTTATCTCAACTTTATGAAATAGAAGAATAATAAACACAGTGATGATAATTAGCATTTCTAAAGCACTCTAGGATTGACAAAGGACTTCCTATGCATTGTTTCATGTGTCAAATAGCAACCCTTTGAGTTAGGTTCTATTATTCCTGTTGTACAGATGGGAAAACTGACACTCAGAGAGATAAAGTATTAGCACAAGGTCACATGACAACTAAAAATCTGAGGCAAGAGTCAGATTCCCAGTTCAGTCCTCTATCCATGGTGCCTATCTCTTAAGATGAAAACAGAGATCCATCCACCAGATTCAATCCTCTTGACATTTTGAAATCTTAAAGACAATGAACAGTATTTTGTGACATAGTCACTAATTTCTATGAATTCCATTCAATCCTCTTGACCTTTTCAAATCTTTTTTTTTTTTTTTTTTGCTTTTTGGCAGGGCAATCGGGGTTACATGACTTGCCCAAGGTCACACAGCTAGTACATGTGTCAAGTGTCTGAGGCCAGATTTGAACTCAGGTCCTCCTGACTCCAGGGCCGGTGCTCTAGTCATTGCGCCACCTCGCTGCCCCCAACCTTTTCAAATCTTAAAGACAATGAACAGTATTTTGTGACATAGTCACTAATTTCTATGAATTCCATTTCTAAATTGGCCAAGTATAAATGTTCAAGCCCAAGCATAAGCGTTCGCTCTTTTTTCATTAGCGTTTGCTCTTTTTTCATTAGCAGTGACATCTGGAATTCCCATGAATTTAAGGCCCTCTGGTCAGTGTAGTTATGATGCTTCTAAGGAGAAAGATTCTTTCCCCTGGCCCAGAACTGTTGCTGATGATTGAATATACATGTGCTTTCTGCTATTTGAGCATAACAATGGCACATAAGCCACTTAAAATCTTGCAAGCTTAAGAAAACATTTTGAGGGCAGAGACAACCTGAAATTTCTGGGGATTTACTCTCTAATATTACTGTCCAATATCCAGCTAATTTGGTGTCTTTCTGATGTAGATGTTCCCTTGAAAGATGTGCATTGCAGTCCAACCATTTCTTAACATCCGTCTTCCATTTTCTTCCATAAGTTCACCACAAGGAATCCATCCAGTGTTCTTTAGTGAGATTCTTGGTGTTTTCCCCATGTTATGAGAATACTGATGGAACTCATGGGTGCAGCATGGTACAATACAAAGTATAATGGCCCTGGTGATAGAAGACTTGCTTCTTAAAATATAGCCTGGAAAGCCTATGTAAGTCATTTATCTTCTGGGCCTCAGTTTCTTCACTTGTAAAATGAAAGATTTGGATTAAATAGCCTCTGAGGACCCTTCCAGTTCTATCTATATTATTCATTGAAACCATTATCCTTCACTTGTATCACTGGACTGGCTCCTCTACATTGCCCTCAGCTTTTATCAAGGAGCTTTGGTCATAATACTCATAAATCAAAAACTTACAGGCCTAGCTTAAGACATAGAATAATATTTTAATATTATTGCCTAATATCTTCCTTGTGTGGACAGCTCAGATAAAGGGGATGTTCTCCATCACTTTTGACAAATTCTAAGTCTTGATGCCTCTGAATATAACTTCTGAAGTATTAGTCTATTCTTTGACTCTAGGAGAATCAATGTATTCTTCACATAGCTCTTACTTTCCTTGTACTAGGTAAAGCACTGGATAGTCAAATGGACAAGTTACAGCCTAGGTAATGTTGATAGTTTGGTGTTTCTTAGAGCATTGATGTTATACCCATGTGTAAGACAATCTTTGCCTAAGGCTGTGTTGAACAGAGATCCTGTTTCCTGAGGCTGAACAAAACTTTTCATGCTAGAGTTAAACTCAGATAGAGCTGTAGGCTACCAGTGACAGAGGTTGAAATTCCAGGTTCAAAGAAAAGTTTGGAAATAGACCCACAACTCCCTGATTTGTTCCTTGCTGTGCACTCTGGAGCAGCTCTTTTCCATCCCCACCCTGGTCCTCATAACAGGCACTGCGACACTAGACCAATACTTAGTAACTCAGAGACTAGGAAAAAACAAACACACATAGATTTAGGGCTGGAAGAGTGCTTAAAAGCTCTAATCTAATCTCTATCATTTTATAGATAAGTAAACTGGTGACCAGAGAAATTAAATTACTTGTCCTAGAATGCATAGGAAGTTAGTGGTAAAACTGGGATTTTAGGCCAGGTCCTTCAACTTCAGATTCATCATTTTCAAATCCATCAAATCCATCATTCACTCAACTATAAAACGCTACCTCTAATGATCATAAGACCATTGATTTAGAGCAGCAAAGGACCTCAGAAGGCATCTGATGATCTTGAAGTCTGGCAGTCAGACTACTTGTCTAAGTCTCCATGTTATGAATAGAATTTAGTTTATTTCCCAAAGAAGCTTTTTTTTTTTTTTCAATTTTCCTCCTTTCAGGTGAACTCTGGTGAAGAGGCCCATTGCCACCAAGTGTTTGCTCATTTCATAACCTGGTCCCCTTCCTTCCCCTCTCAGTGTTCCTTTCCATCAAGGTTTTTACATTCTAATGAGAACTCTTGATAATTATAAGTAGCATATATAGGCTATTTTCCCCTGCAAATTTTGTCCTGTTTTTTTTGCAGGTAAAATATTAGTATCAAAATGGGAACTCAAATTCCAGTGAGGTATTAGTGGGATTTCCCCCACTTCTTTCTTAAGGCCTAAGAAATAAAATGCCTTCCTGTCAATCGCATTGTCTCTCTCTCTTATTCTCCATGTGAATAAGTATCAAAATAACACTTCCCTAAAACTTGTCCTATATAACCTTAAAATATTTGTTTATTTTTATCTTCCATTTTTCACTTCTGATACCCTTTTACTTTAGTTTATTCACCATTTTCCTTTAAAAATCCATCTCTGTAATTTGATAGGTATGCAAACTCCTACCACCTATTTATTCAAATTCCAAACCATTCATGCTTTTCTGGGAAGTCTCTAGGATCTGCTTTGCCCCAAAGAAGTCATTATCTAGTGGCTAAACCAATTTGTGGTGATCAGAATATCCACCCTTAGCTAGGCTGGTCCTTGGATGACAGACACAAAATCTATATTGTTCAGCAGTTTCAGTTTTGTCTGACTCTTTGTGACTGTGTTTGGAGTTTTCTTGGCAAAGATACTTAAGTGGTTTGCCATTCCTTTTCCAGCTCATTTTATAGATGATGACATTGAGGGAAATAGGCTCAAGTGACTTGCCTGGGGTTATACAGCTAGTGTCTGAGGCCAAATTTGAACTCAGGAAGAGTAGTCTTCCTGATTCCAGGGAGGGTGCTCTATCCAACTATGTCTTCAGGCTGCCCATTATAATCCACATCCTAAGTCTATCTTTTAAGTTTCCTGACTTTGTGGGACCTACTGGAGTTTGTGATGGATTGGCATTGTTTTTAATAACTAAAACACTATGGTTGTAATTTCATAGCCTCATATATATAGAGCAGGAAGTGACCTTAGAGCCCATCTCAACCAACTCCCTCATTTCACAGGTAATAATACTGAGTCCCAGAGAGGTAGAATTTCTTGCTCAGGATCACAAAGGCATTTAAGTGACAGAGGGAGGGTTTGAACCCATATCCTCTGATTCCGAAGACAGTGTTGTTACTTATACTGTACAACATGACCTCTCATTTTTGGTGGAGATTATTTTGTAATGAGGTTAAAATCTACTTATGGTGTTCATTTCACAAGTGATGATTCTCCCACTTTTAGTTTCACATGTTTACCTGCGTTATACCTATAATTCTAGTGTTAGAATAATTGTTTAACATCTTAATGCTTACTGGTTGTCTTATTCAGTAGATCTAACTACATTTTAAAAATGTTTTAACATTTAAGCATGAATAGGTCTTCTGGAAAGAGTCAATTTTGGCCTAGTCATGTTTTTTTCTTTTATTAAACTCTTATTTTTGGAGGTTCTGTAATAAGGTCTTTGAGAATCCTGCAGATCAATCCCCAGGTGATTATAATGAAATTATAATGAAAAAAGGAAAATCAGAGATAAGTGTAATACTTTTTTCTTTTTTTAGCTGTTCTAACACAACAGTAAAGATACATATTTAATGACCAATATTTTGAAATTGTGCTCTCTAAAGTAACTCATCAATAATCGTAATAATCGCTAGGGTTTCTTTGTTCTCTAAAATGAATTTTATGAGTCTACTATTTTATGGTGTAAGGGAAACTATACTTGGTACCAAAAGACCTAGTTGAAGTCCTAGTAGATACTTATAAAATGTTAGAAAATTTCACTGAAAATTTCAGCTTATTCATCTATAAAAAGAGATAGAAGTACACGTAACAGCTATACCGAGTTGCTTTAAAAAGTTGCATAAACTGTAAAGGGTTATCTACATTTGAGCTGTTAACATTGACCTTTCATTGTTTTAACAGATCTGTGATCTCATCTTTGTGGTTGCTACCACTCCCAGTGGTGGTGTTCATAACTCATTCATACATTTTATACTGTTTACATCCCATCCTTCTTGTAATTTGTCCTCAGGTGGTTCAACCAACCAGTGTGCTGGGAAACTTTCTTTAAATTTCTTGACATTTTATAGATTACTAATGAATTACCATTACACCTCAGTCTCCCTAAACACATCACTTTTCTGGTCATATATCTTCTGGTAAAAAAAAATCATTCAAGGACCCCAATTCTAGTCTTCAGAGACTGCGGTGTTCCTTGAATTACAATAATATAGTCAATGTTGTAATAGAAGAGGCAGATAGGATGACATCCTAGAAAAGTGTGGTAGCCATATGAAGAAAGGGAGGAGACATGAGAGATGCTATAAATGTGCAATAGACTTGACTTGGTAATGGAATAAATGTGGTAGTTGAGTAAGAGTTTAAAGATGACTCTGAGGTTTGGAATTTGAGTGCTTTGAAGAATTGGGAAGGTGGAATTGTCATCAGCACAAATAGGGCAGTTGGGAGAAGGCAATTCTTGAGGTGAATGTGATGAATTTCGTTTTGAATGTCTTGGGTTTGAGGTGCCAGTGGAACAATGAGGTAGAGATGCCTGGAAGTCAAGTGAAGCTGCAGGACCAGAGTTTGGGAGAGAGATTAGGATTGGAGACATCACACACATGCACAGTAGGTATGTAGGTTAGTTTGTGTGGAGAGTGGGGATGAAGGAGTAGGAGAGGGACTGGGATGGAGAAAAGGAGAGGGAGATCCACTTATCTGCATTGAAATAACACTTGAATGATGAGGTCAATAAGAAGGGAGGGAGTAAAGGGCCTGCAGCAGAGTCTCTTGGAAAAATCCTTGTTAAAGGATTAGAGGATAATGGTGAAGGAGATGGAGAAGTAATGTTCAGATATTGTATCAGAACAAGAAAAAAGCCTTTTGATGGAAACTAAGAACATACAGTGGGAAAGGGGCTATTGACAGTATTAAATGCTGGAGAAAGGACAAAGAAAAATGGAAACTGAGAAAAGGCCAATGGATTTAGCAATTAAAAGATCTTTGGTAGCTTTAAGTAAATAGATTCAGTTCCATAGAATTGTGGGAATCAAAGCCAGATGAGTAAAGAATGAATTGATGGGGAGCAAGTGGAAGGAGTCAGTGCCAAAGTTCCACTTCTATAGTTTGGATGTGAAAGAATGGAGATACACAGAATAACAGCTTGAAGGTACAAAGGGAATTTTTTAAAAAATAAGGAAGGGTTGACTGTGCTCAGGAAGTAAGGCAGGGACTAGCACAGACTGGGAATGAGAAGCAAGCTGCTGGAGGATTGGGGACACAATTAGAAGGGTTAGCCTGGGTAAAAAGAGCAACATCCTTCTCTATTCTAGAACAAAGGAGGATAGGATGGCTCCAAATGGGCTGGGGGTTTTAGGTCTGGAGGAGGTAAAAATTAAGGAGCTCAGGACTCTGCCTAGCCTAGATCTTTTTTTAAAGACAGAGGCTAAGTCATCTGCTAATAGTGAAGTTGTCATGGACCAATTGAGAGCTTGAGCATCACAGTGATATCCCATGAAATGGGATGCAATGGGAAAACAAAATCATATTGGTGCCAGAGGACCATGTGCTCCTGCCAATTACAAGGTCATCAATACTGTAACCTCCATTCTCCTTCCACCTAGAGGCCCTCCAAGTCTTCTACATAGTTCTCCTTTGACCAACTGCATTTAATTTTTTTTTCTTATAACTATCCTACAGTCCCTAACTAATAGAATAAAAGGCAAAAAAAGTCAACATAGCTAGGCCCTCTGGAATAAATGTATAGCTGATTTTGTCTACATTCCACTGATAGAACTTAAATTATCAGGGTTCTTATCGATGCTGATTCTCATCATATTTTACAATTCTTTTAAAGGGACTTTTTTTAATTTAAGGTAATTAAAATGAGAAATCTAACCACATATGAGTACATCAAAATAATATGACTGACTGGAATGCCTGGAGAAAGAGAGTATGGCCTCTTGGTTAATTTCATTTAGCTAACTGATGGTCAATCCCAGAATCTTATTTAATAACACAAATAATACTTTTCAGTTTTCATAAAGTGTAAAAGCACTTGCATACATCATCTCATGTGAGCTTTGCTCTATGCCTGTGGGTTAGAGTATTCTTTGCATTTCTGTGTATTTGATTTTATTAATTTAACATTATTCTAAGAAGTGGTTCATAGTTTTGCCAGACTTTCAAAAGGGTCCATGACACAAAAAGGTTGAGAATTCTTGATCAAAGTACAAGAAGACCCTGTGAAAGTTACATCAGATCCATGTGGAATGATTTATAAAAAGGCATGGACAAAAGCTACATTAGTTGAGAAGACATGGATGGGTTATAATCTACATCCTCAATGGGATTCCCCATATCAACGGACCTCATCAAAGTATGGAAGTATTTTTGAAACAAGATATCTAAGAACAAGGGGAAGAAGCTGGGGGGCAAGGTCATAAGCAAGTTAGTATGTTGAAGAGGGTACAATAGACAACTAGAGGTCATGGCCCCACTTGCCAGTTCTGACCTATACTGTAACTGGCATAGGTATTACCCGCACATCCAACGCCTTCCTGAATGCGGAAGGGAAAAAGAAAGTTTATCATTTTTCTGAAATGCTTCTTTGGCATTACTGCAACCTAGATGGCAACATTTGACCACAGCCCATAGAAGTGTGTAGCTGCAACAGGTGTAGAAACCCACTTGTAAACATCGTCTGCCTTTACCTGAAGACATGCTATATTTGATCAGATTATGAGTCATCTCTCCTTCTCGTAGTAGCCTCACCATTTGCTGTGCAAATATAAATTTGGATGGGAAAGGTTAAAAGAGGAGTAAACAATATCAAGGCAGCCTCACGCATGGCTAATGAACCACTGGCAGAAAGAACAAGCTGTTGGGCTTTAAAGGGGAAGGCGCTAGTGGCATACCAAAGATACCTCCCTCATTATGCTTAATTAGGTGGGAAATGGGTAAAAGGGAAAAAAAGAGGAAATCATGTTGAGCAGAGATGGAACAATAGGTGAATGGTGATGGAGAAATTATCATTTTAAGACCTGTAGTTGAGTGAAGCCACTGATGAGAAGTAACATGTTACCTCGGTTTATTAAAAAATAAAAGAAAATGGAAATAAAAATAGGAGTCCTCCAACCTGTGCCAAGCCATGTTCTTTTGTTACCTGTAATTGGAAAGCGCTGGCTTCCTTTGCCTGTACAATGTAACTTTCTTTGAAAGAATAATAATACAAAGAGCCACATCTTTGGAAAGAACAGGGGCCTGCAAGTCAGAGGAGATGACTTCTGGTCCCAGCCCTGTAGCTTCCTAATCATGTGGCCTCAGGCAAGTTCCCCTATCCTACTCTCCAGCCTACCTGTGTCTCTGATTCCAGATATTTAAAATGGGAAAGAAGAGAATACTTCTGCCACCTCTAGCCGTAGAGTTGTTTTTCACGTGACATATTAAATAATTCTGAGACAGTGACTGTTTTGTAATGATGAGACGCCATCCAAATATCACCCATGTCTCTATGGGAAAGTTAGGAGTATTCAAATTGCAAATACAAACAAATGTGATAGGGCGAGAACCTCTACAAAAGCCACACAATGATCTGGTGCTTGAATAATCCACAGCCCTCAGCTAATAACATAGATTTACAGAGACCCATAGAGCTTATGTGGCTGTGAATCACAGACAAAAAGTTAAAAGGAGGAATAAAGGGAGAGAAGAGAAGAAGCATTTATTGGGCACCTACTATTTGCTAGGTCCTGTACTAAGTCACTTTACAAATATTCTGTCAAATAATCCTCACAAAAGCTCTGTGAAGCAGATGTTATTATGACCTCCATTTTATAGTTAAGGAAGCTGAGGCAGACAGTCATTAAGAGACTTGCCCAGGGTAAGAGAGCTGAGACTGAATTTGAACTCAGGATTTTCCGATTCCAGGCTCAGTTCTACAGTCACCGTATCACCCAGCTGGCTCAAAGGGAGCTCTGAGATTGTCTGGTCCAACTCCTTCCTTTTACAGATGAGGGAAATGAAGCCCAGACAGGAGAAATGACTTTGTAGGCTACAAATTTAGAGCTGAAGCGGACCATAGAGGCTAATTAGTTCCATCCCTTCTTTTTTTTTCAGATGGAAAACTGAAGCTCAGAGGGGAAAGAGACTTTGTGGATAACATATTTAGAGCTAAAAGAGACCTGAGAGGCCATTTTGTTTAATCCCTCCCACATATGTGTTGGCGCCTCCATTGGTACGTAAGCTCCTTGAAGGCAGGGGTTTTTGTTGTTAACAACTTTCTTTTCCTTTAAACTACCACAGTGTATTCTAGAATAGTAAACGCTAAATGCTTGTGGATTGATCTGCAGATGAAAAGACCGAGTTCCAGAAAGGAAGGTGGAATGTTACCTTAGAAACACCTAGCGAACCCACTCATCCCCCCACTTCATTTTACAGTTGAGGAATCACATGCCCAGACTGACGTGCTCGTGGCCATACAGGGAATAAGTGACTTAGCCAATATGCAAAGCCAGGTTCCCTGACTCAGACTAGATTTTCCGTGATACACCACTGTCTCCTAGGTACAAACCAGAAGATGAAATTCCTTTTGCTGAATCTGAGTTGTGAAGGGATGGAAAACACTTGGAGTTCCCCTAGGAGCATTTTGAAAAAGTGTTGAAATATTTCTTAAAGCTCACCTGTCCTGAAATGATGAACATTTGAGGCAAACAGAAGCATTTTGCCCCATTATTGATTCATTGGGAGCAGATTAGGAGTGCTGAGGAAAGCAGAGACTACCAAGCTGCTAGAAAAGGAAGGTGAAAACTGCACCCCTTAAGGACTCTTGGTTTTTTCAAAGACTCTATAGAAATGAAATTTCCAAAGGATATGTAAGAAGAGTGGCAGCAGTGACTAGAGGAAGAAGAGGACCGAGTAAGTAAATGGCTTTCTCATTAGTCCTGTGTCTTGCTTATACCCCCATGAAACAAAGAAATTTCATTTTATTGAAGCGTTCTTTGACTCACACACATTATATCATATCTATGGAGGGGAAGATATGTTGAATTTAGCAACTTTAAGGGATCTTATTCTGAAAGTCTGGCAATTAGTTAATCAACAAGCATTTATTAAGTACTTACTATGTACCATGCTTATGACTAGGAAAAAGTCTTCTAAGTGTTCTGGCCTTTCATTCATTCCAATACTCCTGGGCTATCTCGAGTCCTTGCCTCCCTCATACATAGCTATTTCTCATGAGGGACAGCAGGTAAACTTCAAAGAGAGCTCATACATTGAGCTAAGTCAGATTGCACACACCAACTCACGTCTACTAAGAAGTATGGTTTCTTCTCTTGCTTCATCTTGGATTGGTTCCCCTTGGGTATTGCCTTTCTGGAAATACCTCCTACTTCTGGTCTCATCGGCTTTATATTTCCTGGTGTGCATCTGCTGTGGGGGTGAAAAACCAACACGATCCCAACAACAAGAATGCTGCAAGCCCAGATTCTTTTGATCTGCTTTACTAAGGAAAGCAACATTAAGGGGATAACAAACTTACTTTAATCCAGCATACAAATATCATTCACTTAGTTCAGGGGGAAAAGCCAGCACCCTGAACTTCAGAGCAAATACAAACAAATTACAAACATCAACAGACAGACATTGTCTGATTCAAATCTCGATGCATAGGTACCAGAGTTTACATCCGAACATCCGGGTTTACAAGCTGGAGGGCTCTTAACTACAGCTGCCCAGAGTCTCCACATCAGCACACCACCAAGAATGAGAGCCCTAAGCAAATAGCTCTGTCTTCCCTTTTTATGCACTCTTTAGCCGTCATCAAATGTCATCTGAGCCACCAGAACTTAAGCTCTTCCTACTGGCTCTGGTTTTGGTAACTCCCCTTAGGACCCTGGGGGTTTCATGCCCCCATCGGCTTAACACCTAGTAGCTAGGGGTTTGGGGCCTACTTGGGAGCGAAGATATAATCAGACCTCCCTTCATTGACCCCACCTTAGTTAGCAGTGCACCTAGTAACTAGCCCTTTTCTTCAAAACTTCCATTTCCTGTTTTCTAGCCTTTAGTGAAATTAGATAACCTGAATGTACCACAAACTTGACTTTGGAGATGTGTGGATCTCCAGGACACATGAAGGCCCTGGCTCCAACCTCACATGAAACTAGGGGGTGGAAAGCACATGGTGGAAACAAAAGGAATAGAAGACCTAATTGTTTAACATAGCTGGGAAGATGAAATGCAGAATCCTTCCATGTAGGGCATCTGAAAGCCAAGTACAAAATTAATTACTCCAAGTATAAAACCAAGAACTAGAGGAAGGAGTAAAAGTTCACCTTGACTTTGTGACAAATCCCATTCTGTCCCAAGTAACAGGTCAATAGAAGACTGATAATCTCCAACCACTGTTGTAGAATTTGAAGTGTTTGAGAATACGGACTATTTCCTCTCAGTCTGTGTAGACCTAATGCCTACCACATTGCCTGGAATGGAGCAAATGATGTTTATTAAATGCTTTTGTTGTTGTCGTTGAATCGACTGATCCACTTATTCAGTGTAACAGAATTCAAGTACTCCAAAAGACATGGGAAAAATGAATGTAAAAGCAATATTCAACTCTTCCTATGTATGTAAAGTAAAAAAAAAATCCTTTAATATTTGCTGTAACTGAATTTTGCCAGTATTAATATTTTAGCTCAGGCATTTATATCACCTCCTTTCTCTAGTTTTCTTTCCAGCTGCTCTTACATTTATTATGCCTTTGAATTATTCTTTGTTCTCCCAGTAGGATGGAGCTTTTCTCCCAGTATTTTCTCTACCTCATTCTCTTCCCTTTGTAATGGTGGTCATCATATCTTGGAAAAGTCTCTGTTCTCAAATGCTTTCCTCATTTCCTATTATGAGAATAGTGAAAGATGACTTTTGGGGATGGCCAAAGCCACTGTTTATTTATAGCACTGCCTATCTAGAGGTGGAGAGAATATGACACTACTGGATTTTATCACTACCGTATAGTCAGAACAATGCTGAAGGACCCGAATCAGAACTGTTCATGTGTGGTTTTCAATTTAATTTATCTTTTGGGAGCTCCCTCTAGGGAAATACTGAAAACATTTAGTTTCACATGTGAATAGCTAAGGGCAGCATAGGCAGGCTTTCAGTTAGACAAAGAATCAGTCAATAATACTAGCAAATATACCTATTAGATATAGTTGTTTCTCTACTTGGTGTCCCAAAAATCTTCATGCAATTTAAGCTATTAATATGTGTGTATAACATTAATATATAAGCTATTGATATGTACTAATATACATACATATGCACATAGAAATCATGTCCCAACAATCTTAGTACAGTTTTAAGTTATGAATAGCCTTAAAACACTGGAAGAAAAACCTCATCCCATTGGGAGGGTTAAACTATTAATAGCTTAGAACTGTACAAAAACTTTGGGGGACATGTTCTTCTATGCACATATATATGTATAAATATATCAGAAGGAATGCTTTAATAAGACTCCAAGGACAACATGATTTTGAATCCTGGTTTTCTGCCATTTTCTCTGGGTATGATTCTTGTGTCCTACCTTCTCTGGGCCCCAGACACCTTATGTATAATGAAGAGGATTGGACAAGATGACACCGAAGGTGCCATTCAACTATAAAATCCAGTCTTGTGTGTGTGTGTTTGGGTGGGGGCAGGTGGAGTTGTGTTTTGTGAGTTTCTTTTATTCAGGGAATTTCTGGTGAGAATAGAATAGTCAGTCCTTCTATTGACACAGATTGCCACATGCTTTTCACATTCCTAGTTATAAAGAACTGACTAGGGGTATTAAAAGGTTAAATGACTTGCATGTGGTTACTTAGCCTGTATATGTCCAAGGGAGGGCTTGAATCTAGGGTTGTGACTCCTAATTTCCAAAACAGAGAAGAAGGCAGTGTTGAAGAGTGATTGGTAGCTGAGGCTTGGAGTTTGGGAGATACCACTTTAGATCCTGCTTCTGACATTTCCTATTGGCGTGGTCCTAGTCTAGTCACTTAAGTGTGTTGAGGACTGTCATCCAGGCAAGTTCAAAACCTCAGTCTTTCTTCTGTCATCTATCTCCCTCATCCTCCCAACATCAATCAGCTGAAAATATTGTTGATTTTGTTTCTTTGGTGGATTTTTGACATCCATCCCCTTCTCTCTAGTCACACACTTGGCGGCATGCTAACTGCCCACATAACCTTTTTCTTGGACTCTCATAGCTTCTTTAATTTTTAGTCTTCCCGGTCTTTGGCCTCTAATCCGTCATCCATACAGCTTCCCAAAAAATCTTCATCAACATAGATTCAACCATGTTGAACCACTGCCTCAGAACTACCTTTAGGATAAAATACAGTCTACGCAGGTAGCCTGAAATTAAAGGCCTTCTACAATTTGGCTTCTAAGTATTGTTTAACTTTTCTCTCCTTTATTCATTCTACTATCAAAAAACTGCCCAATGACCTGTTTTCTGACTTTCCTTCTATCTCCATGTGCACAAACTGTTCTCTCTGCCTGGAATGCACTCCTTTCTCATCTGTGACTCTCAGTATGATCAACTTCTTTTAAGGTCTCCAGTCAGTCATTCAGTAAGCATTCATTAAGCTCCTCCTGTTTGCCAGGCCTAGCTCAGTTTAGGTGATAAATCCTGCTGGAGCCTGAAGAGGTACATGCTGGAAGGGTACTAGCTGGGGAGTCAGGGATCTGGATTCAGATGCTGTCCTTGCTACCTGCTTACTACCTCTATAACCTTGGCCAAGTTATTTAACTTTCCCTGGCCTCAGTTTCCTCTTCTGTAAGGTGAGAGTGTTGGACTTGGTGGCTCCTGGGGCCCCTTTCCATTGTGAAATCCATGATTCTGTGATCTGCTCTCTGCCTGTCTCATCCTGTCATTTGTGAGGATGCCCTACATCCTCATATACTTTCATTTTTTAATATTTGTGTATATTGTATCCTCCCAATAAAACATAAGCTTCTCAGAGGGCAAGAATCTGTTTGCTTTTGTATTCCCAGTGCCTTGCACATAGTAGGAGCAAGATAAATGTTTATTCAATTAATTTGGAAGTAAATCCGGAAAATGTAGTACCCCCAAACTGGCAGAGATTCAAAAGTGGGTAGATGATCAGCAGTCCTAAGCCACAGAGAGGTATTGTGAAACCGGAAGGCATAGCATAATAATTCTATATAGCACTTTCAGGGTTTAATTTGTCTGTTTTGCTTGTTTACTTTTCAGGCTTGTCTTTCTCACCTAGAACAGAAGTACTAGAGTTCCTCACTGCTCCAGTCCTACTAACTGGTCATTCTGGCTGCTTTGGTCTGATCCATTTCTGACCTCTCTTCAGACCAACTGGTAGCCTCCCCCCATCCCCCTCATTCTTGAGAACTAACCATTTTAATGTAGGTCACAGTGCAGACATCTGACTGCCAGAGCACACGGCAGCTCGGAACCCCCAGGAGCTGGGATGACATGTAAGTGTCCCTCCACTAGGGGAACATTTTTTGATTGACAAAGCACTTCCCTGACAAGTCCCATGAAGTAGCAGAGCAGTATTATCCCCATTTTATAGGTGAACAAACTCAAGTTCAGAGAGCCTGAATTATGTTTCCAGAGCCATAGTAAATATTGGGGGCACTGAATTCATCTCTCCTGATTTTAAGGCCTTTCCATTGCTCGTTTTCTTATATAACACTTTTAGAAATGTAATCACTGAAAAAAGCTTATTTTTTCCCCACCAACTGTGTCAAAGCCTTAATTAACTAGAATAGTGGTGTTTTGATGAAAATGATTTTCTAGTTAATTGAAGGGTACCCTAAAACACTTCATTTCGAGTTGTTGTTGAAAATCTTTCTAAAATGTCTGTGTTCTCACTCCTTTTTTTCCCTTAATAAGTGCAGTCTCCTGAACACAACTAAATCTTGCATTGCTGATTAGGAACCATGTAGTGGCTCAAGGCTATCATTATAAGCCTCATTTCTTATTGTTCAGTTTCATACCTGTAGGTGTCAAAGGGGTAGGGGCTGGGCTGAATGTGTATTGAGACCAGAATATTCTCTGCATGTTGGCTGAGAGGAGGGGAGTTAATTACTAAATCCCACATGTGATCTTTGTTTTCTTATCATTTGCCTCATTTTCCTGAAAACTGGAATGATGAAATGAACCACACACCTTTGATGATCCATGTTATAATGTTTCGAGTTAGTTGGTATTTTCCTTGAATCCTTAGCTTTCTTTTAGCTCACCTCTGTGCCTCTGACTTTCAAAACTGAACATGTTATAACCATTATGGGACAGGGTGGTGGAAAGAAAATCCAACTAATGAGGAGACCCAAATGAGTTCTTGTTTCAGCTCTGCTGCTGCCTAAGTGACCTGCTTTCTCTCTCAGGCTGTTTTCTCCTATGTAAAATGAGTGGGCTGGGCTGGATTGTCTCTTTCAGCCTCAACAGTTTCAAAGTTCAAAGTCACTGCATCCAGGATCACCTGCTGCATAAAGTAAGAAAGTCAGAAGTAACCAAGAGGATTGCCTAAGTTGACAGATAGTATTAGGGTTGAGGAAGACTTGCATACCTTAAAAAAGTATGATGCCTCGAGGGTCTTCCCTCTTTGGGTTGTTTGGCATTTGGCTAATGGAACTATCTGGGCTGTGTTCAGTATCCACATCACACCCAGAAAGAACTTGTTCAATCTATCTTACAAAAAAGTGACTATCTTACAGACTGTCTTTTTTGCTGGTAAATATGCAAATGGCTTTTTCATCAATTCAGCAGGGAAGAGGAAAAGGCTTCACCATATATTTTGCACCTTAAAAGTGATTTTCAAATTATCTGAAATTTGAAATTCAAAGCTGATGCAACTTGGACAGTGTAGTTTTGGGGTGGTCCCTCCATGGAATAGCAAGCTGTTATTTGACCTTCTGTAGCATTACAGTCAGAGTATTAACAACCAAGGGAGAATAAAATCTCAGGTTCCTTGAGACTTCCCTATCCTACCTTTCCTACTAGCCTACCCTAAGCATTTTTTTTATTACAAAGCCAGAAATTGTCTTGTTATCAACTGTGTAATTGATCTGTGTTTTAGGGGACTTTCATGCCTCTTCTCTAGTACTAAAACTCCCCAGAGTCTGTGGAGGCAAAAGAATACATTAGTAGTTTTTTCCTAACACACTATGGGAAATGCCATAGTGAAAGCAGAAAACAGAGATGCAGAGGTAGTGCAGATGTGGGGATTTCTCTTCATGCCTTGGTGTGACTGTTCTTAACAAAGATAGGAACTGTTCCTGGCAGAGGAAGTAGCTGGAGTGGAGCAGAAGGAGTACTGGAACTCAACTAGCCTAGTCAGGGGGTAGGAGTAAATAGCAAAAGAGAAAGGATTAAGTTTCCTAATAGAATTACTGTGAAAAATGAGAAGTCTAGTACTCACTTGATATGGACTGTGTGAATAAATCAAATCCACTTCCTCCATGTACCAGTGGGAGCCTCGGAGGTTTGTGTCAAGAATGAGAATCTTCTATTCAACCCTGGAGAGGAATGGAGTGAACTGGGAGGAGTGCCTTTTCTGAGACATATTTGTCTTTGTCTGTTTGTCATTGGGCCGCTAGGTGGTGCAGTGCATAGAGTGCCAGGCCTGGAGTCAGGAAGACCTGAATTCAAATATGGACTCAGAAACTCACTAGCTACATGACCTTTGGCAAGTCATTTAACCCTGCTTGCCTCAGTTTCCTTTTCTGTAAAATGAGCTGGAGAAGGACGTAGCAAACCACTCCAGTATCTTTGTTAAGAAAGCCCCAAAAGGCGTCATGAAGAGTCAGATATGACTGAAAACAACAAAACAACAACTATGTCATTACCTTTATTAAACTACTTACTAAAATAATGATCCTCTATGCAGAGCTATTGATTGACAGTTGTGAAAGGAAGAAAATTAATGTCTAGTGAGCAGAGGCATGTACTCAGTGATCTGATTATTATACACACACAGCGCAGGGGGTAGAATCAGTGGATGTGTGACAACTGGATACCCTGAAAATCTTAAATGAAAGAAACCAGGAAGCTTTGCAAATACACACAGAGCTCCCTTGTGGCTAAATGTGTAGTGTGGAAAATCTAGCATTTAGTCCCTAACCTGAAAATGACTTGTAAAGGGAAAGAAGCTTTCAACATTTTTCCTTCTCTGCCCCCCGCCCCCAAAATCAACATTACAGGCTCCAGTGAATAGTACAAAAGGAACTTTGAAATAAACTTTTATCTTTGGGAATTTTAAATACACATGAAAATATTTCAGCAAACAAAGCAATCACATTGAAAAAACTCAGTAGTCCTTTTTTTTAATTAACATGTCAAAACAGATTTTATCAAAGCCCAAGTATGAAACTCACATTATAAAACTGAAACTCACATTATAAAACTAGCAAACTGCAAAATATCATCTTAATATAGAACTGTCACTTTTTAAAAGACCTCTGTAAACTGTTTTTCTCCCCTTTGTAACCCATGGCCAGTAAAATATGTAGCTTTTTTTGCACTGAAAATTTTGTATGGCAAAGAAAAGGATTGCTAGGTAAGGCCTTGAATGTCAACTGAATTTCATGACTGAGTAACAGACCCGAAATAGAGGCTTATAATGGAAATAGCTGTGAGACCTGTAGCTATTGTCACACAGAATTACATTAGTGCTTAGCAGGATTTCCAGAGCAAAGGTCCCTCAGTGGAAGATAGTTCATCCATAGATTGTTAGATTTAAAAGCTCACGTGATGCTTTTGTCTTTCATGCCTCTCAGGGCTCCCAGGGTCAGCTGAGTGAATCATTGGCTAGTCCGCCTTTGGGCTGTATTTTAATCACTTATAAATTGAACATAATTCTCTTTTTCTCCCTTTCTTTCTTTTTTCCTGGGCACTTTTCCTATATAGATTACCCAGACTCTTAAACGGTGACAGATCACCTGTGAAGGGGAGTCATTATGGCTCTTTCAAGAATGTGAAAGACTTATAACTCATAAGCCCTATAAAAATGAATGCTTTATTGAAAACTTTTCTTTTGAGCAAAGTCTGCTAATCATTGCTTTTCAGTTGTGAGGCATTCTTTCAGAAACATATTTACATTAAAGGAGGGCTAGCTTACTGGAATTAGCATGCATGGATTGGAGCTGGAAAGAATTCCTCTCTCCAGCGGGAGACCCAAAACAAAAACCCAATATAAACACATATGTCGTTTTGTGAATGTACGGTACAAACCCAGTTGCTTGGAATGCTTAGGGGATGCTATGCAGTGGTCAATTGAATTATCTAGTTCTTTTGGGATCAAAAATCAAACTAGAGAGTGTCCAAAACGGGACAATCAGAAGCCTGAAGACCTTCAGGTCCATAGGAGGATCATCTAGATGTAACCAGGATTAGACTGAAGAAGGGAGGATAGCTGTCATCAATTACTTGAAAAGCTGTCACATGGCCCCAGGGGGTAAAAGGAACATCCGTGGGTAGAAGTGCAAAGAGGTAAATTTAGGTTTGAAAAAAAAATGGAATGAGCAGTGTCAGCAAGTAGTGGGCTTCTCATAATTGGAGATATTTAATCAAAGCTGGAGGACCGGCTGCCGAGTGTGTAATTGTGAAGATTCTTGGCTACAGGTTCCCTGCAGATCTTAAATCCCAAGCTGGAAATGACTTCAGTGGTGATCTGGTACAACATCTTCAACTTGTAAATGCAGAAACGGAGGCCCAGTGGAGATAAATGATTTGCCCAGTTTTACACAAGTGGTAATTGGCAGAACCAACGTTCCAGCCAAGATGAAAATCTAGCAGAATTTCTACTGAACCAGCGTAGCCTCTTGGGAATTCCCAAGAAACCTCTGTGATATCAGCCCATATTATTGAAAAAAAATGTTTTTAAGATGCCCATTATATTCTACCTACCAAAAGGTGTACAGGTAAAAGATCTCCTTTTGATGACTGAAAATCATCAGACTCTTTTATCAACACTAAGGCTATTCTGTGAAGGAGAAGTACCTAGGAAGCAACCCCTCTGGTTCATGGTTGGGTAACACCAGACTGTAATAATTATGCCTACTCTTGATATAGCATTTTGCATTTACAAAGCATGTTTACAAAGACAGCTGTGTGACCCTCAGGAAAAACCTCCAAGTTAAGAAGTTCAAGCATTATTTTCCCATTTTTAGATGAGGTTCAGACAATTAGTGACAGAGCTGGGATGGTAATCCAAGTATAAGACCATAGGGTCATAGAACTAGAGCTGGAAGAGATATCTCAGAGACCATGTAATCCAACCCTCTCATTTTATTTATTTTTTAAAAATCATTATTTATTTATTTAATATTTTTAGTTTTCAGCATTGATTTTCACAAGACTTTGAAATACAAATTTTTTCCCCATTTCTACCCTCCGCCCCCACTCCAAGATGGCATATATTCTGATTGCCCCATTCCCCAGTCAGCCCTCCCATCTGTCACCCCACTCCCCCCACATCCCCTTTTCCCTTACTTTCTTATAGGGCAAGATAGATTTCTATGCCACATTGCCAGTATATCTTATTTCCTAGTTGCATGCCAAAACTTTTTTTTGAACATCTGTTTTTAAAACTTTGAGTTCCAAATTCTCTCCTCTCTTCCCTTCTCACCCACCCTCCCTAAGAAGTCAAGCAATTCAACATAGGCCACATGTGTATCATTATGTATAACCCTGCCACAATACTCATGTTGTGAAAGACTAACTATATTTTGCTCCTTCCCAACCCATCACCCTTTATTGAATTTTCTCCCTTGACCCTGTCCCCTTTCCAAAGTGTTTGTTTTTGATTACCTCCACCCCCACCTGCCCTCCCCTCCATCATCCCCCCCCTTTTATTTTTTTTCTTCCTCCCTCTTCTCTCCTGTGGGGTAAGATACCCAATCAAGTATGTATGGTATTCCCTCCTCAGGCCAAATCTGATGAGAGCTAGGTTCACTCATTCCCTCCTTACCTGCCCTCTCCCCTCCTCCCACAGAACTGCTTCCTCTTGCCACCTTTATGCAAGATAATCCACCCCGTTCTATCTCTCCCTATCTCCCTCTCTCAGTATGTTACTCTCTCATCCCTTAATTTGATTTTATTTATTTTAGATATCTTCCCTCCATCTTCAACTCACCCTGTGTCTGCTCTCTCTCTCTCTTATATATATATATATATATATATATATATATATATATATATATATATATGTATATATATGTGTATATATATATATATACGTATATATATTATGTATATATATATACACATATATATATATGTATATATATATAAATATATGCATATTCCCTTCAGCTACCCTAATACTGAGGTCTCATGAATCATACATATCATCTTTCCATGTAGGAATGTAAACAAAACAGTTCAGCTTTAGTAAGTCCCTTGCAATTTCTGTTTCTTGATTACCTTTTCATGCTTCTCTTGATCCTTGTGTTTGAAAATCAAATTTTCTATTCAGTTCTGGTCTTTTCACTGAGAAAGCTTGAAAGTCCTCTATTTTATTGAAAGTCCATCTTTTGCCTTGGAGCATGATACTCAGTTTTGCTGGGTAGGTGATTCTAGGTTTTAATCCTAGCTCCATTGATCTCCGGAATATCATATTCCAAGCCCTTCGATCTCTTAATGTAGAAGCTGCCAGATCTTGGGTTACTCTGATTGGGTTTCCACAATACTCAAATTGTTTCTTTCTAGCTGCTTGCAGTATTTTCTCCTTGATCTGGGAGCTCTGGAATTTGGTGACAATATTCCTAGAAGATTTCTTTTTGGGATCTATTTGAGGAGGTGATCGGTGGATCCTTTCAATTTGTATTTTGCCCTGTGGCTCTAGGATATCAGGGCAGTTCTCCTTGATAATTTCTTGAAAGATGATATCTAGGCTCTTTTTTGATCATGGCTTTCAGGTAGTCCAATAATTTTTAAATGATCTCTTCTGGATCTATTTTCCAGGTCAGTGGTTTTTCCAATGAGATATTTCACATTGTCTTCCATTTTTTCATTCCTTTGGTTCTGTTTTATAATATCTTGATTTCTCATAAAGTCACTAGCTTCCACTTGCTCCAATCTCATTTTTAAAGTAGTATTTTCTTCAGTGGTCTTTTGGACCTCCTTTTCCATTTGGCTAATTCTGCCTTTCAAGGCATTCTTCTCCTCATTGGCTTTTTGGAGTTCTTTTGCCATTTGAGTTAATCTATTTTTTAAAGTGCTGTTTTCTTCAGTGTATTTTTCAGTACTTTTTTGGGTCTCCTTTAGCAAGTCATTGACTTGTTTTTCATGGTTTTCTCGCATCCTTCTCATTTCTCTTCCCAATTTTTCCTCTACTTCTCTAACTTGCTTTTCCAAATCCTTTTTGAGCTCTTCCATGGCCTGGGACCAGTTCATGTTTTTCTTGGAGGCTTTTGTTGTAGGCTCTATGACTTTGTTGTCTTCTTTTGGCTGTATGTTTTGGTCTTCTTTGTCACCAAAGAAAGAATCCAAAGTCTGAGACTGAATCTGGGTGAGTTTTCGCTGCCTGGCCATATTCCCAACCAACTAACTTGACCCTTGAGTTTTTCAGTGGGGTATGACTGCTTGTAGACTAACGAGTTCTATGTTCCATGTTTGGGGGGGGAGGTGCCAGCTCTGTCACACCCGCACTACTCCTTCCCCAAGAACCCCCAACCCGGACTGGGCTTAGATCTTCAGCAGGCTGTGCACTCCTGCTCTGATCCGCCACTTAATTCCTCCCACCAGGTGGGCCTGGAGCCAGAAGCAGCAGCTGCTGTAGCTGCCCCACCTCCGCTGCCCCCGGGGCTGGAAGCCGAACTGTGAACTCCTTCCACTCCCGCAGGTTTTCCCACTAACCTTCTCCACAGTCTTTGGTGTTTGTGGGTTGAGAAGTCTGGTAACTGCTGCAACTCACTGATTCAGGGCGCTAGGGCCCCCTCCGCCCGGCTCCTGGTCTGGTTGTTCCACGCAGCTCAGGCTGGGCTCTGCTCCACTCCATTCCCAGCTCCCAGCTCCCAGCTCCCAACTCTGTGTGGGACAGACCTCACCCAGAGACCATCCAGGGGGTCCGGGGCTGGAGCCCTGCTTCCCTCTGCTGTTTTGTGGGTTCTGCCGTTCTAGAATTGGTTCAGAGCCATTTTTTATAGGTTTGTGGAGGGACTCGGCAGGGAGCTCAAGCTGGTCCCTGCTTTCCAGCCGCCATCTTGGCTCTCCCCCAAGTTAGTCTATTTTTTAAGGTGTTATTTTCTTCAGTATTTTTTTGGATCTCCTTTAGCCAGTCATTGACTGGCCTTTCATGATTTTCTTGCATCACTCTCATTTCTCTTCCCAATTTTTTCTGTACTTCTCTAACTTGCTTTTCCAAATCCTTTTTAAGCTCTTCCATGGCCTGAGACCAGTTCATGTTTTCCTTGGAGGCTTTTGATATAGGCTCTTTGACTTTGTTGAGTTCTTCTGGCTGTATGTTTTGGTCTTCTTTGTCACCAAGAAAATTTCAAAATCTGAGTCTGAATCTGAGTCTGTTTTCTCTGCCTGGCCATTTTCCCAGCCAACTACTTGACCCTTGAGTTTTTTGTTGGGGTATGACTGCTTGTAGAGAGTACTTTGTCCCAAGCTTGAGGGGCTGAGCTGTTGTTTTCAGAGTCATTCTATACAGCAAGCTCTTCTACACCAGCTCTCCTCCTCCCCCAAGGACTGCCAACCCAGACCCTGACTCAGATCTAAGCATGCTCTGCAATCCCACTCTGATCTGCCACTTAACTCCTCCCACCATGTGAGCCTGGGGCCAGAAGCAACTGCAGCTGTAGTTCTGTCCTCAGAGCTACACCACCTCCACTGCCCTGGGGGCAGTGGTTGAACCACGAACTCCTTTCACTCTCTCTCCACAGCTTTTCCCACTACCCTTCTCTGTTGTCTTTTGTGTTTGTTGGTTGAGAAGTCTGGTAACTGCCACAGCTCACTGATTCAGGGCACTAGGGCCTGTTCCTCCCGGGTCCCGGTCTGGTTGGTCCTGGCACAGCCCACGCTGAGCTCTGCTCCCAGCTCCATGGGCGATAGACCTTACCCCGTGACTGTCCGGGCTGACCTGGGCTGGAGCCCTGCTTCCCTCTGCTATTTCATGGGTTCTGCAGTTCTAGAATTTGTTCAGAGTCATTTTTATAGGTGTTTGGAGGGTCCTGGGGGAGAGCTTTAGGCAAGTCCCTGATTTCTAGCCACCATCTTGGCTCCCTCCCTCTCATTTTAAAACTAAGGAATCTCCAGCCGACGAAAATGACTCTTCCCAAGTCATGCAGGTAGTAGATCACCAAGGCAGGATTTGAACCCAGGTCTTCTAACTATAGAGTAACCTCAGAATATATCATAGCAATTGCTCCCTCCTTAATAAATTAGACTACATCTACTATTACTAATATACAGACAGAGAGGCAAGTAGACAGTTCTTTACTACGTGTCAGGCACTATCTAAGTGCTGGTGATACAACTGAAGCTGCGTAAGAAAGTCTTTGTCCTCAAAAATCTTATACTCCAATTGGGGAAGAAAACATATGAAGGAAACATGGAAAAGGGCTGATGAATGCTTGGAAGATGGTCCAGTTCCTCAACAGAGGTAGTGATAGCTTTCCTATTGGGTGGGGGGTAGATGAGGGTTGAAGTTTATGACTATGGAAGGCACAGATATAAATTAAGAGGGGCGTGGAGGAAGCATGGTATGGAGATGGCTGGGAAGGGATGCTATCATAATCTTTATAGTTCACAAACCACCTTAATCTATGTTTTCATTTAACCATCTCAACAATATTGTGTAACAAGTAAATCTACTATGATTCTCATTTTACAGATGAAGTCTGGTTTTGCCATTTTCCACTTTGGTAAAGGATATAAGCCAAAACATACAAACAAACAAACCAAACCTGCTTAGTCAAAGTTTAGTTGTACTCTGATTAATCAACTTTTTTATTGCATCACTTCAATTATATTTGAGGGCTATGAGTAGTTTTGACTATTAAAGAATTTTTACAGAAATGAATGAAATATTCTAGAAAGACTTTATCGAAATGCTTGTTTTATTTCTTAAGTTCAGAATAAAATAAATTTTTAAAAAGACTTGAATTTGGTGTGAAAAGATGTGATTTAAAATTTTGCTTTTGCTTCTAACTACATTATTGGCATGACCTTGGGCAAAAATCACTTAAACTGTCTAGGTTTCAGTTTCCTCATCTACAAATATGGGAAATTGGTGTGAGACAACCTCTTTGGTCCCTTCCAGATGGAAATCTATGAAAGTTCTCATTATTGACGTACAGATTCTGCTATAACACTTTGGGATATGTCCCCACAGATTCCAGAGGAAATAGGATTGGTTTCTTTAGGTCTGTGTTTGCCCAAATAACAGTTAAGAAATCATGTCCTGGCATGGAGTGGTGATAGAAAGAGATCTACCCTCTCACTAATTCCATAAAGCTATGATTGACATAAGGAAGAAGAGGAAGTACCAGGCCTTTTCAACTTCAAAGTAGAATGGAAAATGCTATTAATCAAAGGAGGTAGAATCTTTAAATAAGAGGTCAGGCATCCAGTTGCCTAGTAAGCCCAATTATATTGCCATGCACTACATAAAACTACATCAAATCACTCATTATCTAAATGCTTTAATGAACTAGAAGAAGCATAATTATTCCAGACAGTTTAACTCCTTGATAGCTAATGACACCTTAGTAATGACCTTGTAGGGTATAAGAAAATTGAACCTGCCCAATGATGCCACATAATGTTGAATTTTATGTATGCTTGCTGAGATGATCACAAAGTAACCCACAGCTTATTTGAAAAGTAATTATTATTGAAAAGAAATATTCTCATCTTTTTTGATGGGATTATTACTACTGTTATTATCATTATTCTTATGCATTTATGTGATTTTAGAGGTCTGCCATGTGTATTAAAACAGAATTTCTAAAAATTTGTTCCACGGAAACATTTTATACATAATACATAAAGATTAGAAATTTGAAAACTTCAACACTGATGACAATTCCCAATATATTACATATTAAATTATGTACCTATTAAAAATGAAAAGGCTGTATGTGAACATGGGCAATTCATGTACTTCTCAAGGACTCCAGACATCTCTTTGTGTCTGCAAGCTACAGATGGGTTACCTATCATTGTTGGGGGTTGGTGAGTTCCTTAGTCCAATGAGCTCCCCCCCAAAGCATCAGAAACACGTCTTATTTGCAATGTAATATTTTACATAAACATAATTTTAAATTCCTCCATTTTGCTACAAAATTTCCTTTACTCCTTTTCCCCAACAGGATTTCATATCCCTAGACTACATTTATGGCTGCTAGTAACATATTTCAAGCTAAAATTATTCTAAAGCCAAATTCATTTGGATAATGCTGTGTCAACATATTCATCTGTATAATAGAATGATTTGATTTAATGGGAAGGACTTTTGTTAAAGAAGTAGTATAGTTAAAGTCAATGCTATGTACTTAGTCAAGCATTATGAACTATCTATTAAATGTCCATTTATTAATTTTCAAGCCAAAGTACTATCTACATCCATCCCACTTTTGGAAATTGTAGAAGTAAGCAAAGAAAAAGAGGAAACATCTACCCGAGAGTTTGGACCGGACATTGGAGGCCATCTAGTCCAATCCACCCAAGAACAAGAATCCCTTCTGCCTACAGTATACTGGCAAAGTCACTGGCGTCTTCCTTTATGCTGTCGGTGTTCCAGGGATGGCAAACTTTGATGATGATGGTAACACACAAAGTTTGTGTATTACCATCAGCTTTACAATGAACTTTTGTATCTGTTAGCCCATTTTATTCTCACAATGATGATGTGAGGCACATATCATTACTCCCATTTTAAAGTTAAAAACCCCCCCAAAACTCTTGTGTTTAAGTGACTTACATTAGGTCTAAGAGTTAGTTATAGAACAAAAACTAAAATTTAATTGTGATTCGCTCCCATGAAATCTCTACTAAAGCAACAATGGAGGTGTTCATTTCTTTGTTAATTAAACAAATCACTTAGGGTCATAAATTTATCGTTAGAGAAGACCTTGCAGGTCTTTGAGTCCAACCCCATAATTTTACAGATGAAGAAACAGATTAAAAGAGATTTAAGTGATTTGTCCAGGACCAAACATCTAATAAATGTTTAAGATCTTTCTTAATCCAAATTCAGGCCTCTATCCATATTTCACTGTTATAGTTCTTATTTGCCAATTGCCTTGTTTTGTTTAGGGCAAGGGGAACTTCATTGTCATCTTAAGAGGCAGCTTGGATTCATGGAAGTATAATTAGAGCCCTGGGATACATTAAGATGTATGTGATCTTGAATTAAGATGTATGTGATCTTGAAGGTGATCTCTCAGTGCCTAAATTTTCTCATATAAAAAAATGAGGGTCCTAAGTCCTGTACTTCCTCCCTCATAAGGAATGAACCTTGCAAACCATATATAATTATATAAATATCAGATTTTAAAATTTTTATCATCTCCAACCCTTTGTTGATGACCCTCTGGGTACATGTGTATTTGCAGGGTCAGTTTAATGGCTGTGTTCACAGAATTCTTCATTAGATCTGGAAGGGAAATTACACATCAATCTAGAGATATCCTCATTGTTTCAACTAGATTTTCAATTGATATGCTTTGTTTTTGCATTGCTTAAACTTCCCCCTGCATCCTTCCCCATCTCCTCCTAGAGAGATATCCCTTATAACAAAATAAAACAATAACAACAAAAAGACAAGAAAGAAGAAAAAGAAGAAACAATGTCCCATACCCATTGACCCCATCCCCTGTAAAAGAGCCGAGGGAGGCGTCTTCTTAATAAAACTACCTGGGGAACAAGTAGTTCTGTATAATTTCAGTAGGTTTGGTTTCCTTTTTTTTTCATGATAGTTGTTATTTCTAGATCTTCATTCCCCTTTCTGTCCTTGCTCCTGAAATTCCGTACTTCAAAATTCTTATTCCTGCTGTGTCCTCCTAGATCTTCCCTTAGTACCTGGGGCCTGCTCACTCTGTACGTGCAACTATCCCTCCATTCTTCTTATCCTGTATTATCCCTCTGCTATCTTGGCCCCATTGTCCCATTAGTGAGTTTTTCCTGGGGCCTCCATTTTGTGGAGCGTCCAAGGCCGGCCAGCCTAGATTCCCCTCCCAGCTCTTCCTCTGACTTCTAGACTTCAGACCTATGCTCCCATGTTGGATTCTTTTATTGCCCTCCTCTTTTCCTCCTCAATTTTCAACTCCCTTTTAAAAATGTCTTTCCTCTTTAGAATATAAGCTAGTGGAAGGCAGGAGTTGCCTTTCTGTTAGCTTGTATTCATAGCCCTGTATTTATCAGAGTGCCTTGCACGTAGTAGCTCCTTATGGAATTCTTGTTTCCTTCTTTTCTTCCATTTACATCTTAATCAGTAAGTTTATTATTTTCTGAGCTGTACTTCACTTTTCATCAAGCTATGTAAGTCTATGATTCTTTATATGAATCGTATTTGTTGTTTCTTATAGTGTAGTAATATTCCATTATTTTCCTGTATCACAATTTATTTAGCCATTCCATTTTCAACTACCACAATCTAGTTCTTCACTACTACCAAAAAATATTACTCTAAATATTTTGGTGTGCTAGGGACCTCTTTCTCCCTCAGTGTATTCTTTGGGAGTATGTGCCTGGTAATGAAATCTCTGAGCCAAAGGGTATGGTATGGATATCTTGGAGTAGCTTTAGCTGTATAATTCCAGTTTGTGCCGATTCACAGCTTCATCAACAACATATCGCTGTGCCTGTCTTTCTACAACCCTGGCAATATTCACTAGTTCAGTCTTTCATTGTCTTTGCCAGTTTTCTTGGTGTCAGGTAAGAGCTTTCCCATTTGACCACTTCTCTCATCCTTGATAAATTAAATTTGTATAAAAACTTGTTGTAATAAAAATTATCTTTTATTATGTTGTCTCTATCTTGTGTTTGGTTAATAAATTAATCACTAGCAATAATAGTGAAAGGTACATGATGTCTTTCTCTTCTAGTTCAGCTAAAGCTCCTAGTTGTTACCACTTACTGAAAAACTGAAGGAAATCCTAAAAAAATGGCTGCTCTTTCTCCTTGCCTTTGCATTAGCAGATTCTACTTGTTTCTATTGCTCAGTGTTTCAGGTAAACTGGAAAGGGGTCAGATATGTGTATATATATATATATATATATATATATATATATATATATATATATATGTATATATGTGTGTGTGTGTGTGTATGTGTATGTGTGTATATATATGTGTGTGTGTATACATATATATGTATATATATATATATATATGTATACACACACGCATATACATATACATATAAATTTGGATTAGGGTAAAGAGCTATCTAGGAGTAGGGAACCTGCGGCCTCAAGGCCACATGTGGCCTTCTGGGTCCTGGGGTACAGCCTTTTGACTAAGTCCAAGTTCTCTAATCTTATCTCTAACTGTTAGGAATTTTCCTTACAGGGGGCTCTGAGCTACTGTAATTCTACTCCTAATTTTCTTTTAATATAAGTTGCATAACAGCAGAGCAGGGAACAATGTGGACCCAAGGAAATGTTATATTGCCTTTAGGCTAAAAAAAGTGATTTTTGTTGTTCGGTCATTCAGTTGTGTCCAGTTCTTTGTGATGCCCTGGACCACAGCACAGCACCCAGGCCCTTCTGTCCTCAGCTATCTCCTAAAGTCTGTCCAAGTTCATAAAGTTGTAACAGTTATTGTAGCAATGTCTTTCTGGTTAAGTCTCGAGATACAAAGAAGATGGACAGAACAGGGAAGTGATGTATATCAGCCAGCCAACGGCCCCCTTCAAAGTCACTGAGGCATGGAGGGAGAGCTCGTGCAAAGACACAGAAATAGAGTGAACGTTGTATAAAGGTGATAACAAGCAGACTAACATGGCCGAAAGAGTGTGGGGGGCGGGGCGTGGAATAACAGGGGATCAGCCTGGAAAGGTAGTCTGAAGCAATATTGTGATGGACTTCAAATTCTAAGCGGAAGAGTTTTCCTTTTATTCTAGAGGCAGTAGGGAGACAATAAAGCTTCTTGAGCAGGGACATAAAACACAGTTGCAGCCTTTGAAACCAGTTTTGTGATTCAGGTTCAAATGCTCTTTTCACTGCCTTTCTTTGGAACAAACACTCATATACCTATATGCATTCTCCATATAGGAAAGCAGCATCACACAATAGACAAGATTTCCCTCCTTTGAGTAAAACAGACAAACAAAAACTAGGATCAGATTCTGCCTGTGTGTGACTATGGACGCATCATTAAACTAATCGTTAAAGTGAGGGTAATACTTGTAAGGTTATTTAATAGGTTTATTGTGAGAACCCAAAGACGGTAAAGTTTTTAAAGCGTTTTCAAGATCTTAAAGTGTGACATGGTTGTTCACTGATTTTCTTTCTTGTGCCTGACTCTCTGTGACCCTGTTTGGGGCTTTCTTGGCAAAGATACTAAAGTGGTTTGCCATTTCCTTCTCCAGCTCATTTTAATAGATGAGGAAACCGAGGCAAAAAAAGGGTTAAGTGACTTGCCCAAGGCCACATAGGTAGTAATGTTTTTCAGTCCTATCTCTTTGCAACTCTGTTTGGGGCTTTCTTGGCAAAGATTCTGGAGTGATGTGCGGTTTTCTTCTCCAGCACATTTTACAGATGAAGAACTGAAGCCAACAGGGTTAAATGACTTTCCTAGGGTCACACAGCTAATAAGTACCTGAAGCCAGATTTGAACTCTGGAAGATGAGTCTTCCTGACATTTGGCCCAACACTCTATCCACTGTGCCACCTAGCCACCAAACAGCTACATAAATGACAGCAACTATTATATGTTTGTGAATGAATACTGAGAATAACGTAAAGTCATTGTGAATGATTTCACAGGATTAAAAGCTGTAGGAAACACTAGAGATCATCTGGTTCAGTCGTTCCATCTTACAAATTATGAAATTGAGGCCTTAGAGCAATGAAGTGGATATATAAGCTGAAAATAGGACTCCATTTCTATGGGCTATCAAAATCATTTCTCTCCCTAAGGTAGTAGTTTCTCTGTCTTGAAGCCTAGGTTAACATTTAATTGTCCCCACATTATATAAAAAAAGATGGTTTCCATGACAACTGATGGGCAAACAGCCAATAGAATTTATTCAATTAAATACAGCAGCTGCCAGCTTTCCAGAACTGCCTCAGATTATAATCATCGGGTGCTTTGTCATCATTGAAACTCATTTCTCTAATCAATACTACTCACATTTTCATTAAAGCCTTCTCTGACTTAGCTGCTTCTCATGCATGTCTCTGAGCAATGTGAATGACTCTATCCTTGATTACCCTAAGAGTAGGCAAAGCATGACAGGGAAGATAAGGAGGTAAGGAAGTGCTCTAGCATATTCAAATGGTACCCCCAAAGGTCTAGAATTAACATTGGGGCCACTACAATATTTTCTACTCAAGGATTCTTGATGGTTTTTGTTATGGAGCCCTTTGGTAGTTTGGTAAAGCCTCTGGACCCCTCCTCAAAATAGGGTTTTAAATGCATAAAAATGTATATGATTATGAAGGAAATTAATTATATTGAAATATATTTATCAAATCTTGTAAACCAAGTTTATGGACCCCATGTTAACCATTGCTAAATTAACAAAATGCTTTTTTGGTGGGATTGGAAAGAAATGCCATTGACATGTTACATGACTGGTGCCAGTATGCTACTATTACCCTCACTTGTGAGGAAAATATATGTATTTACAGACCCCAGGTTAAAAACCTTTATTCTAAAATCATTCAGAAAAATATTTCAGATTTGGCATTAACCAGTAATTTTATATTAAATCCCATATTATTTATATTATATTTAAATATATTATATTTAAATCCCATTATAGAAATCCCATATCCTATGGCCAATACAAGGTACACTGTAGTTTAATAAAGCCTTGTTGAATGGAAAAGCTCCATTACTTCTGCCACCCCCAAAATAGACCCCTTAGAAGAACTCAGTTTATATAAGCCTACCCTGCATGTCTACCCTACATGGTAACTGGTTGATTTAAAACACCTAGCTCAACTCGACTCCCAACTGATTGAGTCACTCAAAGTTTGAAAGAAAGGAATATAAGAGCGTATTTCTGGACTAGATGATTCTTTGCTTTGTTCTTTTTACCTGGTAGCTTATAAATAGGCTGAATAGAGATGGAATATACCAGAATCTCCTTTCCAGGGAAATCATCTGGAATACCTGATCCTTTTTCCCTTATGATATATTTGCCTTTCATGACATATTTTCAAGTGTCCCTAAGGGAGTTGTCCCTTTAGCTGAACTTCATGATAAAGTTCTTGACTGCTGACTTTTGTCCGTGTTAAAAATTTTATAATATCATCAATTCTGACTAAACCTCTGTGGTTTCCCTTGCCCTTTCAGTTAAATAAGGCAGAAGAAAAGATAATAAATGCTATGTCCTCAAGAAGATCCCAATCTAGTTGGGGAAATAAGCCCCAGACCATTAATGCCGTGAGAATTCAAAGAATGGAGAATTCAGCATGGACTTATATAAGTGCCTGTGGAGGTTGTGGGACTTCTCTGTAGAGAGAAAATAGTTCCTATAGAGAAACCATGAGAGGCAGAGTCCTGGTGGGAGGGCAGAGCAGTCTGGATTCATAGGGATGAGAATGGCAGAGGGAGGGTAAGAGAAACTAAACATGGATTGATGGGGAGGGTGGGGCTGGATTTTGGAGGGTCTTGTAATTAGTGCCATTTAAGCCACAGCAACATGGATAAGAGAATGTGGATGATGACAAAGATTGTATCACTCTTACATGCTACCCTTCATTCTAGTTAATCTTAAGAGGAAATTATTATTCAAAATAACATTTTTTTTGGAGGGGGAAGGCAGGGCAATTGGGGTTAAGTAACTTGCCCAAGGTCACACAGCTAGTAAGTGTGTCAAGTATCTAAGGTCAGATTTGAACTCAGGTGCTCCTAACTCCAGGGCCGCTGCTCTACTCACTGCGCCACTTAGCTGCCCCCAAAATAACATTTTCACTGCTTTCTGCTTTGAATATGAAAGACCTGCTTCCTACATTATCTGAAAAAATAAACACGGTTTGTGTTTATTTCGTAGAAATTTATTTTTTGTTTCTTAGAACACGAGGAAACAAGAAAGTTTATTTCTTGTTTCTTAGAATTTCTCAATAAAATGCTTGAGGTTTTAAGTGAAAATTTAGAACCATGTTTGATCTAAAATCAGCCTTATCCATCTCTTCTGAATAATCCTTTTGCAGATCACTAATTAGTTCCAAGAGTCCAAGTAGCTCCTGCCATGAGTAGCATTCATGCAGTGGTAGCACCTTGCTGTGACATTCTGTCCATATAAGAAGTGCCAGGCTCACACACAAGCAGCATTAATCACCCCATGGCCTCTCCCTCTGATACCTGGGCTATTCTGCCCCTGTCTCACAGGCCTGAGCAAAGCTTCGAAGCAAGCCTCATGGGGTGGGCAGAAAAGCAGACAGTAATATCTTTTCACCAGAGGATCAGAATACCGTCACAGACACCTTATGCTGAGTTTGATTTTCTCTCTAAAGAAATGTATTTGCTTTCCACAGTGTTGGAGCAGCCAGAACTCCTCAGAGACCAAAACAATGAGTAAGTAGCACAACCCCCAAAGGAGCTGGAGCTCCCCTCTTAGACACGCAACATCAGGAGCTGTCATACAAAGCAGATGTGGCTCCCTGCACTCCTCCCCCCTTTGGAGGTGCCTGAGAAAGAACTCACCGAATGTTAAGGAGCACCAAATACAAGCTCCTAGTGGAACAGGACCAATTAGTGGCTGCTGGAGTGGATCCAGCAAACCCTGGTTTCAAAGACACCAGCCTCTGGCTCCTACTTCTTGTTTTAAGTGTCAGCATCTGCAAGCAAGGAAAAGTCACCCAGGTCCATTCCTGTTCCTTTGCTTCCTCCAACCCCTGGCCTTTAGTTAGATAAAGGGAAGTCAAGTACCAAATGACTGATTTAAAAAGAAAAAAAACTAGGGTGATTAAGAGCACAGGCATAAGCCCCAGGATAAGACAGTTTGACTGTCTCCCCTTTGCTTTGCCTCACACTCCCATCTTCCAAGTGAAAAAATGGGAAAGAAAATGAAAGGAAGAAATCGGAACAAACCCAAGGAAGATAGATCAATAAGTGTAGCATTTTTAATCTGGACCCATACTGATTGAGTGAGTAGAGAAAGTTGTCAATCAAACTGCTTAAGACCATACTGCCCAGTGTTATCAACTGCATACTGAGAAATCCAGTCCCTTTTTTGTCTAGGAAGAAAAGTCTCCTTCCTCCCCTTACCCTGGCTAAGCTATTCTTTTTCACCTCATGGCAGCAGTCTTTAGTGGAAAAAAAAAAACAAAAAACAAAACCAGACGACAGACTGTTCTCCTGAGCATTGCTTAGCAGCCCAAGTGAGTTCATTCCTCCTTATCTAATGGCTAGAATCTTCCTTTCCATATAGTCATAGAGATCAAGGATATCGGGACTGTGGGGATTCTCAGCTTGTACATTCAGGTAAAATAGCTTCTCAGGAAAACCTCAGATTACTCAAACACAGGCTGATCTTAAATTTCTTCAGTAAACTCTAGATTTGGATATCCATAATAGGCTCTCATTCTAGGGAAATTAAGGGCAGGATCCCAGCATTACAATCTTTTATTACTTAATAAGGATAAGTGTAGTGTGCAACACTAGATAGAGTGCTGGACAGCAAGACCACTCTGATTGTACATCTCTGAACTTTCGTTTTGTTTTCTGGAACATTATCAGTGTTATTTGCTCTTGAGGACAGTTGGTTTGCACAGTGGATAGAGCACTGAGTCTGAAATTAGGGAGACCTGGGAACAAATTCTGCCTCAAATTCTTAATAGCTGTATGACTCTGGAGAAGTCATTCGACCTATTGAAACCTCAGTTTTCTCAACTGTAAAAAAAAGATAACAGTGCCTACTGCACACAGAGGTTGTGAAGATAAGATGATGCAACACGCATAAAATATTTTGCAAACCTTAAAATGCTACATAATTACAGACATTGTCATTATTATCATCATTGTCTTTCTTATGTCTTCCTTTCAGGCTACTCTTTAATCATTGACATCTGATTTTAACAGGGAAGGGAAGGGAAAAGGAAAGGGGGACAGGAAAGGAAAAGGCGAAGGCAAAGAGGAAGGGAAGAAGGAGATGGTCATTGAGGTGTTATGTGGAGTTTTGGTTTATTGCTAAAAATCACAATAATTGGGATTACATAGCTCTTTAAAATTTTCAAAGTACTTCATTTGAATTTGTGAAAATTTGAATTTCATGACAATGCAGTGTGGGAGTTACTTCAGGTGTTATTGTCCACTTTTTCCAGAAAACAAAACTAAGGCTCAGAGATGTACAATCAGAGTGGTCTTGCTGTCCAACGCTCTATCTGTTGTAGCACACTATCCTTCCTTAATGGCATCCAGAGAACAGCTGGTGATATCTCCTAACAAAGTTGTAGCCCAGGATCTTGAGGGCTCTGTTTGGAGGGAAAAAAAGACAAAGGGAACACAATTTTAGGCCTTCAACCGCATGAAAAGATTGTATGCATGATAATTCAGGTCAAAACATGAAAGTACATTTTTGGCAATTTTGGCAAACTATTAATAGTTCCGCTTCTGCCCAAAACGTACTTTCAAAAGTCCAAGTGTATATATAGGTAGGTCAGTGATGAATTAATGCAATTCAGTGAATATTTATTAAGTACCAACTATGTACAAGACGAATGGCAATGTGGTGTAGAGGATATAGTCAGAAATACTGAAGTCGTATTTCTGTCACTCGCACTTACTGGCTATGTGCCTCAGTGGTCCTGAGTTTCTTCAAGAAACTCTTGAAGGGTATAAATTATAAACGAGTTTCTGACTCTGACTTGCATGACTTGAGGGAATTTCCATACTGAGAGTGCCAAATACCAAAAAAAAGCCTGAACCAAAATATGTGTTTGTGTGTGTGTATGGGTGTGTGTGTGTGTGTGTGTGTGTGTGTGTGTGTATTCGAGGTATTCTGGTCAGTACTGGGGATACAAAAATATATGTGACACAGACCATGCTCTTAAGAAGCTATTTACATAATACAAGGAAAGGGTGTAGGAGCAAAGAAACTATCAACCTGCTGATTCAGTAACTACCAGAAAGAAGGGCATTGTAGACAATGATTAGAAAAGCCCCATCTTTACTGAGGGTTAGGAACTTATCAGCTGTCCTTAAGATACAAAGTGTTTGGAGGAATGAGGAGTTTGTTGGAAGAACCAGGTGAATATTCCAACTGACTGTAAGGTTACGGGTCAGCACTATTCCAAATCAAACTCTTGCTTCTGCCTGCCTTTGTGCCACTCTAGGGATGTGCCTTAGCTTTTTTTTTTGTTGCTGTTTGTTTCTCCGAGACCCTTTCAAAATTCGAATGGCTCTGACCTTTCTTGCATTTTCTGCCAGTTTCAAAACCAAGAAGCACATAATTAGACACTGAGCC
Source organism: Trichosurus vulpecula (assembly GCF_011100635.1). NCBI lineage: Eukaryota > Metazoa > Chordata > Mammalia > Diprotodontia > Phalangeridae > Trichosurus > Trichosurus vulpecula. The sequence continues at coordinate 234,031,068 of NC_050578.1, read as the reverse complement.
ATAATCAGAGTGGCTCAAATTCATGAATTTCCTCCTCTGCCTTCCCATTCTAGGCTTGTCTTTGTTGTGAAGCTTGAGACAGACCAGTCTATCACTAAGTAGGGAGTTATAAAATTTTTACTACCTTCATGAGTAACACAACATGCCTTGATCTTCCTCCTAGGTGAAGCATAAACCAAAATGAGACTCCCTCAGTGCTTGACAGGTGATGATAAATCCCCTGCTTTTCACCTCGGAAGGCATGGATTCGAAACGTGACAGGTCGCAGGGGAAAATTAATGTTAATGTTTTTTCCGATTCTCAAAGGAAACTTTTTCTCCTTCACACTGACTATTCTACCATTCAGCATAAATGACAAACAAATTAGACTTTAGGATAAAATGTCACCAGGAAGTGTGAGGTACTTTAGTAGAATTAAAGAGATAAAAATGAAAGGAGAGTAAAGGCTGGTTTATCTGGTATTCTGTCAGCTGTAATTCGGGATGAATTTGCACTTTAAGTGATGTTCATAAAGATGACCTGGAGGTGCTTTGTGGCCATGAAGTGCCTTCTAAACCACCAATTAAATATTTAATTCTTTTCATTTTAGTTTCAGTGTTGAGTGTATCTTATTGTATTCTCATCCTGAGGCAATTGGCAGACCATATACAGCATAGATTTTGACTTTATACACAAAATTATCAAATTAACCATAGGACCTCCTTCTCTTGCTACATCTGATCAGTATGTCCTATAATACCCACTGTGACAAGCCAGTATGTGGACTGCCCTGATTTCCTGGTCTTAGATGGCGAGGATGAGGACAAAGGGAAGGGTTGGTTGTATATCAGAGGCCAGGTGATACTCAGTAGTAATCTTTAGTTTTACCATAGTTGAAAGGGGATAGACAATAAACATGGTCAGGACTCAGTGTTGTACAGAACAGGCATGGTATCAGATTGGTAAGTGCAGTAGACATGATACAGTCAGGATTACTGGGAATGGACCTTAAAACTGTAACTTATAACTACAGAGATGGCTATGTCAGTGGACGGCTCAGTGGTAATGCAGCTGGTGTTGCTTTGGCTCCTGTTTGTGTTGTCACAGTTTCTTTGCAGGCCGCAAAAGCCTGGTTAGCTTCTGTGTGAAATTCTAATATTTAATAAGCCTTTGTCTTGTTATTACAAACTTTTCCCCATTTGATTAAGGCACTCTTATATCCTATATCCTTTAAATGATAATGCTACTTCTTTTGGTCTTACCATGATTGCTGTTGGGATACTGGTGGGAGGAGGATAGCAAGATTAGAATCCTGTATTTCCTTAGGTTTCCCCCCCTTTTAAGTTTAACCTGGATGGTTAGTAGGAAGTAGGGAGCACACATTACTTTTTTTTTCTTTTCTTGTATTATCATCCTTTAGGTTCACGAGGAACCAATAAGATGGTGGGATTGGAGAGGACATAGCTAGATTTAGGGTTTCAGATCTGTCACTTACCACCTGAATTACTTCATGAAAATGCCATAATTTTTCTGTGCCTTAGTTTCCTCAACTTGAAAATGAAGTGTTGAAACTTAAGACCATTTAGCTTGATAGCTATGATCCTATGATCTTTCTCCAGATACAGAACTGGAACTAAACAAGAATTCATCTCTAACTTCAAATTCATCTCAAATTTCTAAAATAACAATTTTGGAATTTTTAAATCTTAGGTGAGATTGAAGAAAGGATTATTTAAACAGTATGTAAAGTCTACTGGTGGAAATCTACTGGTGGAAAAATTATTTTTCCTTCTAATAATTATAACAATTATGAATATTCAACAAGAACTGGATCATAGCTTCTTTTGATGCTTTCTTTGGAACCTCTTGGACACTCAAGCTCATCTATAAGTAGTTATCACTACTACTTTTCTTATCAGGCAGACAAAAATCTTCTCAAGGAGGGATAACAAAGGACATTGTCTTTGGTTTCTTGTCCCTTTAGTGAAATAATGACTGGATGGAAAAGCTTCAGGTTTAAAACATAGCCGAAGGCCTGAATAAAGTTATGCTATATGGCGCCTTCAATAGAAATCCTTTAACTAATACTCACAATTGAGAAGCATCATGACAGGGTACATAGAATTCTGGCCTCTGAGTAAGAAATACCTGGATTCAGGTTTACCCTGGACTGTCTACATGATCTTCAGCAAATCTCTTAACCTCTCATTGTACCAGAAAACTCAGATTATAAATTGCAGAAAAATTGTTACTTGATTTGCACTGGTAAAGGCAGTTTCCTTGTAGGCAGGTCTATTCCAAAACCAGACTGAAACAAAACAGATCTTCACTACAGTTGTTCAAGAATGCTAGGAAATGAATGGATTTTTACCCAAATGCTCAAGTATTAATAAACAACATAGTTTTATTCAGTGATGTTCACAGTGAACTTAACATGGAGACCAAAAGAAACATGAAACAAACACCCCCAGTTACTGGGGCTTTTAGTTCCCATACAAATGAGGCACAGTGAGTTGTATCAGATAAATCACTCTCAGATATACACTCATAAATAATCATAGGCAACATGTGGTCACCATAATGACACAAAAGCCGTGGTCTAAATTTGAGAATTCTCAAGTCACGTATGACCTAGCAAAACCTATGTCTGTTGAGAGCAGATACTAAAAACAAAAAATGAATTTAAAAAACAGGATAAGTGGATGACCTATTATTAAAGATGAAAAAGGCTTCTCGGCACTATAATAGTTTCAGTGAATATGACCACAGGATTCATCTATGAGAAGAACAAAGGAAAAGAGAAGAAATTCGGGATTTAAAACAAGCTAATTCCCTTCACAACTAAATTGCTGTTTATCAGCCACTGAGCATCAAGTCCCTAATCCCACAGAAACAACAAACACCATATGCCTCAGCAATTCCACTCCATACAGTATATGCACCTCGTCAGGCATACTATACTAAGGGGATTTTATAGCACGCAACCTTGTAGCAAATGTTCTCTCCACTGAGATAAAGAAGACGCAAATCATGTTTGTGATCAAACAGCATGAAGCTTTTAAATAGGTAGAGATTACATATTACATCTTATTGTGAGAAATCTCAATAAAGGCACCATAAACAGAAATCCACATATATAACAAATCACACTGAACTGTGACCAGGGTTTGATTTATGTTATGTTATAAATTATTGAAGGCTGTGAATATGGTGCTGGAACAGGGCCCAGGATTAGAAATGTTAAAAAGGAGAAAAAAGTTGGGTGGAGAAGAAATGGTAATTTGAGATTTTTTTTTTTAGGTAAGATCTGATGGAGCCTGAAATGCATCTTTAGAATTTACCCAGAATGTGTTCTCTCAGCTGGCAATGCATTTTTTTGTAACAACCAAAGGTTTCTCAGTTTATAGTAAAATGAAAATGAAATGAATGATAGAAAATACTGAATGCTCCATGCACCCTACACATTAATCATGCTGTTCTCCCAAACAGGTGTGTTTATTTGCATTTCTATCATGGAACACAGAAAAAGACAAAGCAATTAACATTCCTACTATATTGGGGGTGAAGTGGGAGAAATCCCACATGAAACAGAATGACAAAAGGCTCTAAAAGTGGAAAATATCTGTGTGTACATACATACACACATGCATACACATATACACCTCTTAAGTTTTTCATTAGAAAATGATGATCATGAAAGGGTCTGTGCAACTTTTTTTTAAAAAAAGCTTTTGCCACAAATGAAGCTCAAGGAAAATATTATTTATTCCTTAATTTTAAAAGGGAAAAAAGATGTGTTTTGATGGAAAGTCAATAGAAAGCTCCCTTTCAGATGTCACAAAGTAGTGCCCTAGAAACCTGGAATATAGAGAGGCATTGTAGTGAAATGGAGATGATGCTTTCTCAGGAGTCAGAGGACCCTGTTTTACATCCTCTGTCTGATGCTTATTACCAGTAACACTGAGAAAATTCTCTGTGGACCTCAGTTTCCTCCTTTATAAAATGAGGGGATTGAACTAGATGTCCTCTGAGTTCACTCCTGGCTCTGACTAAATCTAATATCCCATAGTGATACTCTGCTGATATCTGGCCAAAGCCACTTCTTATGGAAAGATCTGACAGATTTTATTTGTGAAATGAAAAAAGAGTGTTTCAATCTTTTCCATCTCTGAGCATCTTCAAGGTTGTCTGACTTTCAGGTTTAACATCAGAAGCCACTTTAAGGTGCATCTGTTGTTCTAAATAGTTAAGTTTTTAAAAATACATTCTCAATGACTTTTTTTTTCATCCAATGGATAACTATCAGAGCTCGCAAAAAGCCAAAGTTTCTGCTCTAGCTTTCTCTAAGCTCGTGAGAAGGAGGCTGGAAGACAAACTTCAAGAAGAATGCTCAGAATATAGCATAGACTCCTTTGTTGTATTTAGGGAGAGGATGTTTTTTGTTTCTTTAGCCAAGCTCTTCTCACTGTCTAGGAAAAATGTTTAATGAAGAAAAAAAGAAAATTATAAGATAGCCTGAACAAAAACAATCATGATACCTTTGAGTCTGATAAGGCATGGCTGAACAGGTAAGCCTGAACCTCAGGACTTAAAGAGAAATGGAAAGAACCAGGTACCTATTGGAACAACATCAGTATTGACCTCTCCTGGTTGCTCCAAGTCTGGCTCTTGAGAGGTCTGCATTTCTGATTCTCTACTCTGAACCCTTGTGGCTGTCTTGTAGCCCTAAAGGGACATAATGCAGCCCTGTAGGGCCTTTGCCCTGCTCCTCTGAGCTGCCTTCATCCTGGCGCCCTCCTCAGACTCCAGTTCTAAGCTCCATCCCTTGATTCGTGGCTGCAAAGGGAGCCTGCCTCTTCCCCTTTTTAACCTAACCCCTTTGTGACTCAGACAATTGACCATTAATGGGCTAGCCCATGGCCAGTTATCCTAAATGTCATAATATATCATAAAACCATTAAAAGATGGCATATCAAATGAATAACTCCTCTTCATTTTTGCCATCTTTTCTTACAGAATAGAATCTGATTGTGTATTACCTTCAGTGCCAACATTGCTCTTGACCTCAATCTCCGTGGGGCAGGGACATTTTGTCATGTGAGTGCTATATGCAATTATAACTCTCAATAAATAATGAATGTAAGAGACAGAAAATTACAAACCTCTTTCTTTTTACAATAAAATCAAAACAAGTAAAGGAACTAATAAAAGCTAAGGCATTTTTAAGTTCATGAAGAAATTAATGAGCTGAGCCATGCCTTTTTTTTTAAATCACTGACTTACTAGTAAAACTCCTAACAGTGGGTTTTTGGAAATGGCAAAGATCAAATGCTGGATAAATGAATGGAACTCTAGAATTTAGATGCATGAAGGCAAAATGGGGATAGAATCAGAGGAGCATCTTGTTGAGATAAGAGGCCCAGATCTGCAATGAAAGGGTCTATCTGGGTTTGGTTTCCAGCTCTGTTACTTTGTGAGTGTACAGAGTTAGGCAAATCCTTTGGCCATTTTAAATATCATTTTGCTTGCCTGTAAAAAAGTGAGAATTCTTGAAGTACTCTACCTCATAGGATTGTCGTAAGGATCAAATGAGCTAATGTATATAAGGTGTTTCATAAACTATCAAGTATAGTTAAATCAGTATAGGCTCACTATGTGGAAGAATTTCTAGGTGCTGGGATACAAAGACAAATGCAAAACAATCTCTGCCCTTGAAAAGCTTCCAGTTTAGCTTCAAGGGATACACACACACACACACATACACACACACACACACACACACACACACAAACGGAGAGAGGGGAGAGAGAGAGAGACAGACAGAGAACTACACAAAACAAACACAAGATAATTGGAGGGGAAAAGAATACACTGCACCTGATGGGATCAGAACAGACTTCATGCAGATGGAACAAATCTTGGAGGAAATAATAGATTCTGACAGGGGAGGGGGGATTGCATTGTAACCATGATACCATGATACCAATCATGATTCCAAGATACCGAGTGCCAAGATACAGAGATCAGAGGTAGAATATCATGAATGAGGAACAGTGAAGTCCAAGTAGGCTGACCAGTTTGCAAGAAATAAGGTAGTGTGTAGTGAGGCTGGAAAGGTAGATTTGCATCAGGTTGTTAAGGATTTTAAATGCCGAATAGAAGAGTTTTATCTAATGTTAAAGGTATAATAGAAAGCTACTGGAGTTGATTGAGTGGCAAGGTCAGATTTATGCTTTAGGAAAAATATTTTGGCAGCTATATGGAGAAAAGACTGGAGTTAAGTGGGGGTTTAAGGCATTCAGACAAAGTGGAGGTCTGGATGAGAATGGTAAATGTGTGAGTAGAGAGAAGGTCACAGATGCCAGAGATGAATATCTCTGATAGAAATGCCACAATTTGGCAAAAGTCAATTTTTAATACATTTGTATATATTTATATATATACATACATATGTGTATATATATATACATACACGTATGTATACATACGTATATATATATATGTATGTATACATACACATATATGGAGAGAGAAGGCTCTGCAGATTTATACAATTTTTCAGACTAAGAGTAAGAGATTGGAAGGATTTTGGTGGCCTCTAAAGAAATAAAGAAGTTTAAAAATAAGGAAGTTTGATTTGGGGGAAAAGATCATGTATTCTGCTTTGGGGTAATTTTTAGATGCCAGTAGGATAGCCATTTGGAAATATCCAATTTTCAGTTCACAGTGTGGGGACTGAAAGAAGACACTAGGTCTTAAAACCAAAACATTTCATCAATGTATTACTACTGTATATGTGTGTATGTACACATATATGTATGTACACATATTGTGTGTATATCTATGCACACACATACACATATTTATATACTCCCACATGTGTAGCAATATACGTATACACATGTGCATATATATGAGAATATATGTGTTTTTCTCTCATCAGTTCATATGGTATAATTTCTATGCTGATGATCCCCAGATCTATAGCAATATATGCACACATGTGCATATACATATGTCTTTGTACGCACATGTATACATGCATTCATGTGCACACATCCATGCAAACACACACATAGAGAAAGCTGTAGATCTGGGAGTCCTCAGCCTAAATATAACCCCATGTGAAGTGAGGAGAGAAAAGAAGAAATACAGAGAATAAAGAGGGCACAGGGCATATACCATGATCAGAGGGTATGATATGGATGAAGACCTAGCAAAGGATACTGAAAAAAAAGGCTTTCTGATATGTAAGAACAGAAAAAAAGAATAGCATCATGAAAATCCAGATATCATTTAGGAAGAGGCGGTGATCCACAGCCCTCATAGATCTCAAGAAGGATGAGGCCTGAGGAAAGGCTGTCTTATTTGACAATTTAATGATCATCGGCAACTTCGGAGACAGAAGTTGAAGGAAAATGATCTGGTCAGAACAGGATTACAGATGACTGTGGAGCGAGAGGAGAGGGAGACAATGAGTGTGAATACCTTTTTTTTCTTATGGGTATGTCTTTGAAATGGAAAATGATATAGAACAACAAAGGACGGGGCTAATAGAGTCTAGTGAGGAGTTTGTAAGCATAATTTTGAGGTTGTCGGCATCAGGGAAGGTGTCGGTGGACGTGAAAGATAAGTCGAAACTGAAACATGATGAGAGAAAGGAGCTAGATGAGGGGGCAGTCTGCTGGAGAAGACAGGAGTGGAGGGATCAGTGATGCCTGGTGAAGAAAAGTACCATCTTTTCATCAGACTAGTAAGTTGGGAGAAAATAGCAGATATCAACAAGCCAGTAGATGTAAAAAAGTGGTTCGGGAAGGAGCTCAAAATGTAAAAAAGTCATCAGTTTTTGAGAAGAATATGTCAGTTGTAAAGGATGAGGGAGAAGGATATGTGGCAAGTTTGGGAAGAGACCCGGTTTGGAATCATTGCAGAGGGGAATGGGATAGAAAATCATTTAAGGAGGGGCAAAATAATTGTTTTGCTTTAGGGAAAGTCTAGCTGAGCTTAGATAACACATGTATAGTAGACCCATTTGATACAATTGTGTGATTTCTCAAGCTTTGTTCAGCAGCATAGGGCTAAGAAGAGAGAAATCCATGATGGGAATAATTCAGGGATGGGGTTTGGTAAGGCAGGAGTGTTGGGACAGGGGGTCCTGGGATTCAAGAGCAGTGGACAGTATTGAGTTTACAGTCAGATTGATAAGGGAACAAAGTGAAGATGCGGGGGGCGGGGGGGATGTTGATACCTGATCAGTTAGTGTTAGACTGAAGAATCAGAAGTCATTGTGAAGCTAAACAATATGGATAGCAGTCAGAAGGCATAGGTCAGTATGAAATGATCAAAGCCTCTGATTGATGAAGGAATTTCAGAGCTGCTAATCACAGAAATGGAACAATTGAGAATGATGGCACGAAGAGGAATATGACTATTGCTGTGTATGGCTGAGATGGCAGTGGAGGGGATGCTCATGGGATTTGGAAAGAGAGTTTATTATATTTGAGGGAACATCAATACGTAGAATGAGTTTCTCGTAAAATAGCAGGAGATGTAGAGAGGAGGACTGTGAACCAGGTAATGGACTCCTTTAAAAAGGAAGGAGAAGATCCTGAGAGCTACAAGGTACGAGCCACTAGGACTTGGTAGGGCGATAAATTTGAAAAGTGTGAACCTCACATAATGAGGTTGCTGAATGGTGTTACCAGAGAAAGAGGCTAGACATGACAATAAGGAGTAAAGAGTATGCCCACCAGTCATGTCAGCTGTTACTGATGTGAGGATAACAATCCTTGTACCAGCTACTTGCCAGGGTTCTTGCAAGGATCAAATGAGATAATTTGTGTGAGGCACTTAATAAATCTTAATTTGTTAAATAAATATCACATTAATTAGACAATAGGGTTAAGCTTTGCTTAAAGCTTGGGGTATTCCCTAATGTGTTTTCAAGTCCCCACAATGATGAGGTAAAAGGAGTTCCTGCTCATTGGAGGAAACTTTAGGACACCAGGCTCCTGAAAGACTTTTACCAATATACTAGATTGCATCAGGATACATGAGCTTGACAAGGAAAAAAAAGAGATGGAGGGCTGTACGATAAAGGGAGTCCTTGGGGTATTTCTCAGTAGTTGTGAGCAGAAAGTCACATGGGAGAAAATGGAGTAAAAAAAAGAAAAGGCAACACATGAGACTTCCAGAAGGAGCTTCAGGGCATGGTCATCAACAGATAAACAAATAGCTGGTGAAGTCAACCCATCAATAAGCATTTATTAAGTATTTACTGTATGCTGAGCACTAATTCTAATCATTAGGGATAGAAAGGCAAAAAAGAAACAGTTCTTTCCCTTAAGGAGCTCACTTATTTTTCTGTCTCTCATTATCCCTCCATTGGAGATAAGGAAAGAGGAAAAACATAACAAATAAGCATATTTAAGTAAAACTAATTTCCGTGGTCATGTCAAAAAGTGAGTATATCACTCCGTCCATCACTCACTTCTCAATCAGTGGGTGGGAAGCATTCTGCATGGTCAGCCGTCTGATATCACAGTTGATTATGTCATTTGCCAGAGTTCTTAAGTCTTTCAAAGCTGTTTTTTAATGATGTTTTTATGTTATAATATAAAATGTTAAGGGAGCTTACATCATCATGGTAGCCATAATAGGCCCATACTTAAGTTTATTCAGCACATATACAAAGGGAATGTAGTCAGCATGGCCTAATGGTTACAGACTCAGCCTTGTAGTGAGGGATGCCCAGACGTAAGTCTGCCTCTGACATGTACTGACTTTGTGACCCTCAGAAAGTCACTTATGTCTCTGTGCTACTGTCTAAGACTGTAAGGAACAAAGAAGTTAAGAGTGTGATCACTCAGAAGCCGCCTACATGACACAAGACCAGTCTGTATCACTACTAGAATCAATACAGTGTAGTTTGGGGAGGGAAGGGACAGTTGGGGAGATCAGAAAGATTTCGGGTCGATGTTAGAGTTGGATCTTGGGTTTGAAAGAAACCAAGTATTGTAAGTAATGAAGATGAAGCATGGGGATGGATTACTTTCTTAATCCTTTGTAAGTTTTTTTTTCCCCTTTATGACCTAGAAGGTTTCTATCTTATCTACCACCTTAGTAAGTACAGGAGCTTACACTGATCTGTGTATGGGGGCAAAGAATGAATGACCTGTATTTCAGAGGCAGCTAGGTGGAATAGCGGAAGGGGTACTGGATTTGCAGTCAGGAAGACCAGAGTTCTAATGCTGCCTCAGCTCCTTACTAACAATATTGCTCTTGGAAAATCACATAACCCTTTTTCTCAGTTTCCTTATCTGTAAATTAGAAATAGTAACAGTAGTACCTACATCATGAGGTTGTTGTGAAGATTAATTGAGGTGACATATGTAGACTCTAAAGTGTAATAAATACAGTCGATTATTAATTGCACTGCTTATTTCTAAAATAAATAATTCTGTTTAGTTTGGTGACTTTTAAATGGAATAGAAAGTATTATGCAGGACAAAATCTCAGGCCACTTAACTTTTGCAAAGTAACAAGGGATTTCAGAGCCAGAATTCTAAGAGATTTTAGGAACACTGTGTTGCATGTCATATCCTTGTCCCCATCCACTAACCGAGAGTAAGTATATAAATAAAAATTATTTTTGAATTATTTAACCTAGCTTTCCATGCCCTGTGAAATTATAATGAGAAGTGGACAGAAGCATAAAAAATTATGTGGAACCAATCAGTTAATAAAAAAGCCTTTTATCAAGAGCTTACTGTGTGTCTAGCTAAATAACACATTTACAATGCAAGCACCAGTGCCCTACCTTGGAGGTCAGCTTCTTCCTTCCTGGCCTCATCAACATTCTGTCAGTTCATTACAATAGAGACACTACTCATTTCTTTAATCATTGGCTAACGTCAGTGGCTTTCTGACTGCAATACTCTGTTTTATAAAGAAATCCCTTAGAGAGAAACCACTCCTGTGGTCCCATCTGCCAGAGATCAGTTTAATTTGAGAGATAAAAGAAGTAGGTTTAAAAATTCCATTGATTGTGAAGACAGTTAACAAGTTCAACAAACATTTATTTGGTTCCCACACTATGCGAGTTAGGGAAGATATTGCCGCCATTTTAATGGAAGGTGGCCTTTGAGTCAGAATAACCTCTGTGTACATCCTAAATCTGACGCAAATTAGCTGTCTCGCTGACAAAGAAGCTCCTGCCTTACTTTGGTGGAATGATCCACATCAGGGGTTCTCTAACATATAAGGTGACGGATCTGGACACATTGCAAGGTGGCACTATGCTAGACAAACACGTTCTTGCCCTCAGGAATTCTGTTGTGTGAGTGATTGGGCAGTGAGAAGACTATAGCATTTTCTCTACAAATTCAAAGTATATACAGAGCTTTACAAATTAATTTCAAGAAGAAGAAAGCACAACAGCTGGAGGGAAATGACCTTACAAGAGAGTGAACAGAATTTTGACTTGGGGAGTCCAGTCAAATATCTATATATCTATATACATATATACATATATACACATATACACATATACATACATATATGTATATGTGTATCTAATATTTATGTGTGTATGTGTACATGTATGTATAGATACATGTACACATGTATAGATATATATGTATAGGTATCTATACATATATATGTGTGTCTGTCTGTCTGTCTATCTATCTGTATTTTTCCTCTGCCCTGGAGTGACCCTGAAGAGCCAAAGACTTGAATGGTAGGTGCAGTTTCCACTGAGGAGTAGGTGCTGCTCCTCCCTGGAGAGTCCCAAGAGAGAGTTCCAAGAGCCTTCACTCTGCCTTCCCACAACTATGATCCCTCTTCTTACTCCTCTTTCTTTGACTCAGCTATGAAATGGCAGAGGTAGATAAAAGACCAGATTTATACATAGGTGGAATAATGAATTATATACCTCTTCTTTGAGCAGCATAAGAAAAAGAAAATTCTGTACACTGATACTTGAAATTCTATTTGAGAATAATTCATATCACTAACATTTTGGTATGGAAAAATTATTTTTTACATTTTTTCTCCTAATATATAAAATGACACAGAGTAAGAGTACTACATACCTGGGGTGGGGGAATGGGATATTTAAAGGAGGAAAGAGATTCCCAAAAGGGAGGGCCAGAGAAATGAAAGACAAACTTCACAAATACGCTGAGAAGGTAAGATGGGTTTCCACATTGGCCACCACTCAGAGTTGTCAATAATAACCTCATGTTTAATACAGAAGTGTTTAAATACCAAAGCTTGTATTGTTTACTTATTTCCAGAGTTTGATTACTTAAGGATGAACTTAGTTTCAAAGAGCCCTTTTGAAATTTCAGGCATGGTTTTATTTAAAAATTTCCTCTAATTTCGTAGTAAGCTGGCTTTAAATGTACTGCAGTGAATATAGTGGATGCACTGGATATAGTGGATGCAGTGCCAGGTCTGGAGGCAGGAAGACCTGAGTTCAAATTCAGCCTCAGACCCTTACTGGCTGTGTGATCCTGGATAAGTCATTTAACCCTGTTTGCCTCACTTTCCTCATCTGTAAAATAAGCAAGAGAAGGAAATGGCAAACCACTCCATTGTCTCTGCCAAGAAAACCCAAAATGGCATCATGAAGAGTAAGGCAGGATTGGAATGACTGAGCAACAGAAGGACTAAAATCAGGAGATGTAAATGGCTTAGCATTTTTTTATTATGATATATACGATCAGTTAATTAATTGTGAATATCCTTTTTCATTCATTACAACAAAGGACTGTTACACCTACTGGAGGTGGCAGAACAGATCAGTGGCATGATTCAAAAGTTCACACCATCACACAATCTCAGAGTTGGAAGGAATTGTAGATGCCATTTAGTCCTCCCCATACCTGGTGAAGAATTCCTGCTGTGCCATTGCCAATGAGTGATCATCCACACTTTGCTTGAGCCATCACCAAGTGATGGAGAACCCTCTACTTCCTAAGGATGTCTATTCCACTTTTGGACAGTTATAGTTCTGAATCATGTCATTTCTTTTTTCATCACTTTAGCATTTGCAAGTAATCTTTATAGATTAGTTTGAACTTTATGGATAGTATCAACACTGGGAATTTGAAAAAAAAATGATTTAAAATGCTGATGCAAGCAGAACTCAACATTAGATGCACACATACTGAGAACTCTTGTGCCAAATGGTTGGCTTTGCGCTATATTTTGCCAGGTAAGCAATTTAGTATTTGGCTCTTCGGAAAGAAGATGCTGTTTTTTTACCCGTCAAGAGTTAAAAAGTCTTTCTGTTTTACATCATGAATTATCTCTCTCTTACACTATTCCACAGATAGTTTCTCTATTTCCTGTTGACTTAACTTGCCCAGAATTTAAACTTTTCTTAGTAAGAAGCTCTGGCTCAATATTTCCTCCTTTCCAATCCAAAGCCAATAAAATACTTTTATGTTTTCGTAGAGAAGACATTTTGTATGTTCTATTAAGAATCATTTTATAGTGTGTGGTATTTCAGCCTTCACAGCCAATGTGGAGCTGGCACCAGGAAGGTTGTATAATTTAAAGATGGAAGGAAAGAAAAGAAGACTAATCAGAGCTTTTCTTTGCCGCCTCTTTCTATATCTTTCTGACGTTCAAAGGCAAACTGAATTTGCTATGGCTCTCACCACGGCTTTATAAACATGGTGTTTTCTCTTTGACAGACACAAAGGCTCCCTCATGCCCTCTGAATTTTGCCTTCTACTTGTATCATCAAGCCATTACTGCCCTTTAAATCTGGTGGTGGGCAATTTAAAGTAGGAAAGGAGGACACTCATTATGAAGCAGCCAAGCATTTAGCAAGGGATTGTTTTCCCAAAGGATGAAGGATATCTGCTTTGATGGAGGAGGAACATTAATAATACTGGAGACCTAAATCTTCCACTAGTCAGAAATACAAACCACAGACAAAATGCGCACAGTGGCCAAGCAGGCTTTGTTGGGATGTCAGTTCATGGACTCTGACCTTTCTAAAGCACAGGACCCAAAGAAGGTGAAAGTTTTCTAAACCACTAAATTAGATGGGCATCTTGTCTCTCACTCAAAATGAATTCTCTTTTTCTTCATTCGCCAAAAGAATTTTTGAGAGCATTTCTAGGAAAAACTAAAAAAATCTTTGAAAGAGACTGGAAAAAATGAAGGGGAACTTGAGATTCCTTTCTATTCTTTATAGCGCCTTTTTCCCTCAACCAAATAGCTTTCAAATACTCTGACCCAAACGTTACCTACCCATGAGATAAAGGTTAAGAGACTTGCCAACAGTCCTGTTGCCAGTGAGAGTCAGTCTCCTTGAGTCACCATCCAAACTATGATGCCTCAGCACAGGCATCAACTATATGCATACATGTTTTTAACTGTGCTTCTTGACAAAGAACTGCTCTTGGACCACCATTTCATTTCCTTTAAATCATTCATCAACTATTGGGTTGTGCCAATTTCCAGGTACTCAATTGACCTGAATATAAAATGCTTCCATTTTCCATGATCAACTCTTAACATTTTTCAATCTTCCCAGGCCTCCTTAGTTAACAAAGTTCTGTCATCAAAATATTGAAACTAGAAACCGTGTGAAGCCACATCCCCTGCCCTCTTGGGATCAGTAACAGTAAGTGAGAACATAGGACACTACCAAATGCAGACTGGAAATTTCATAAGTTATTTTAATTACAAAACTTCTTAATTAAGAAAAATAATCACTAGGTGCTTTAAAAAGTATGGAAGACATAATGGTTGCTGTAACCTGGTACAAAGTTCTAGTTATATTCCTGGCATATTAAGGGGGGGAAAGCCCTTAAAATATTTTTAACATTTTTGGGAATACGAGTGACATAGTTTAGTCTTTCTCTTTGGATGTCTCCTTATTCTTTATTTCCTTCAGCCCTATCTGCCTACAGAGTTTCTTAGGTAGGATTACAAAGACTATAGATAGAGATTCTGCAATTCATAGATGATAAGCATCTACATATCCTTAGTGCTGTCTATTATTGTAGGCCCTAGGAAACTTAAAAAAAATTCCTCTGCCAGCTACAGATAAAACTGACTCCTGTTCCTGCATAAGGTGGTGAGAATCCCATTTGTGACTCATTCATTCCCTCACAATCCCTTGTAAAGGATTTCACAAACATAAATGAATTCAATTGTACTAAAAGGTTCAGAAAGGGAAAAGTATTTCATCTACTTGGGGAAGCTATTACCTAGAATGCATCTCTGCCAGATTGCTGCTGTATAGATGGAAAAAATGCACCTGAGCATGGGTCTGAAGCAGCAATAGTGTAGTGGATAGAGAGACGAGAAGACCTAATTCAAGAACCGGCTCCAATACATAATGGTTTTGTAGTCCCTTAACCTCAAAATGCTCCAGGAATTCTCTAAGACCAGAAGCTGCAAAACAGAGCCCAGTCCATAAAGAGTGTGGTATTTCCCTCCTGGGGAATGAAATAATAATTCTGATTCTCGTTCTGTGGCCTCCCTCCCCAAAAAAGGTTCATTGTTCTTTCTACTTAAGGTCTACACACTTCATGGCACTGAAGTGGCCTTGGCCTCTCCAAGGCCAAGCTCAGATAAGATAACATCTTTGCAAACCTGATGCTGGTCAATATTACTATCTTACCAAGATAAGTATAAACTCAGGCAGTATGTGTCAAATTAGTCATCGTGTAGCCTTTGTTCCAAGACCACTCTACCCACATTCAAAGAGGCTCAGCACCAGGTTGACCACGGGGTGATGAATTATCACACAATAATTCTCTATTTCTATCTGCTGGATTCTAGGACAGTTTTAGTATTGATGAAATCACAGGTCCTGGGGTATTGAAATGTTGAACTACAAGTGACTCGTTGAATTCTTGATTCATTCATGAAAGATTTGAGGAGGTGAAGAATGTGAAGAATGGTGATCCATCCACAGACATATTAACATGATAACCACTTCTTCCAGGATGAGCAATGTCATTTTTTTAAGATTCTGGGAGGAAAAGACACTTTAGTGCTACACTAGTTGATCCAGTTCAGTGACTTGAACTCAGACCTCCTAGTCTCTGAGGCTGACTCTCTGTCCATTGTGTTCCACTGCTTTGCATGCAGGTCAGGTGGCATTTCAGTGAGAATTTGTCTTTCAAACATTGCCTTCACACAATATTCCATTTTGGGCATCTGAGACTGCATGGCCTCTCTGCCCATCTTTGCCTCTAAAATTCTGATCTTTCTCCAAAGCACTGCTATGGTACTACCTCCCAAAAGCAGTCCTTCCTAATTTTGTTCATAATTGGTGTTCTCTTGCTCTTTAAATTACTTTTTTTTAGTCTAAAGAAGAAAGGGATCCCAGAGGTTATTTACACCAATTCACTCATTTCACAGAAGAAGAAATTGGGTCCCAGAAAGTTTAAGTAAATTGATGAAGGAAGTAAACAGCAGAGCCAGCTTTTAAACTCCAGTCTTGTGACTCTGAATTCCGTGCATTTCCCACTGAATACTGCCTCTCGTATACTGTGCATTTATGTAACTCTGAGTGTTATTTTCACCTCAATAGAATGCAGACACTTCGACATCATGGTCTAATCCCTTTTAATCTTTGAATCTAGTTCATAGCATAGTGCCCTGTTCAGTTCTGTTCAGTTGTTTTTCAGTCATTCCGAACTCATCATGACCCCATATGGGGTTTTCTTGGCAAAGATACTGGAGTTGTTTGCCATTTCCTTCTCCAGCTCATTTTACAGAGGAGGGAACTGAGACAAACAGGGTTAAGTGACTTGCCCGGGTTCACAGCTAGTAAGGGTCTGAGGCCAGATTTGAACTCAAGGTAAGTCTTCCTGACTCCAGGCCCAGCACTGTGTCACTGTGTCATCTAGCTTCCTTATAGTGCCCTACACAAGTGCTTGAAAGTGCTGAATTGAAGTCTAAGTGGTTTAAATTTTTGGAGTTCTCTTTATTAAGTTTTCTTCTCTTCACCTTCCTTGAGACTTTGATTTAGATGGTGTTTACAAAGAAGCCTAAAGAAGTCTTACTAATGTCAGAAACATAATTACATCCTTAATATTGCATGGTTTTCAGGCTTTGTGCACCATGTCAGACTATACATCTACTAATATTTCCTGCATAGTATTAAATAATGAAAGAATAACTGTTAGTAGAATAATAGAAGGAATTTTCCACAGTGGATAAAATTCCCCTTTAAAATTACCTCGTTAGCTTGTAGTCTTTCAAATTCAGTAATGATGGATTTACTTTTTAAAATAAAAACTTAAATATAATTTTGAAACATTTTCTTTGAAGAGCAGCACTGATAATAGTTGCAAAAACCTCTTTTTGAAGAACTCCTTTGTTCAGAGTCCCAGGTCATATGATCATAGATTTAAGGGCTGGAAGAAACCTTACAAGGTAGAACTGGATACAGGAGGTGAGGGAGGAAAGAACTGATGACATTATGGTCACAAACCTTAGGGCCTAAAAAGACAGTGGTGTCCTCAACAGAAATAGGAGAGTTTAGAAGGATTGATTTTGATGGGAAAGATAATGAATTGTCCTTTGGGTGTGTCGAGTTTGAAATGCCATTAAGACATCCAGTTCCAGATATCTCTTCCATACAGTTCCAAATATCTGGTAATGTCGGACTACTGCTTAAATGAAAGTTGAGAACTGGGTATGTAGATTTGGCAATTATCTCCAGAGATTTTTGTCAACCACTTCCAGAGATGATTGTCAAATCCATGGGAGCTGATAAGATCACCAAGTGAGCAAGTATAAAGAAAGAAGAGAAAGGAGCCTAGGACAGAGTCCTGGGAAGCCTATACAGTTGGGGGTGAGAGAAAGGCATGAATGCATGATAAAATGCATGAAAAAGGGGGAGAACCAAGAGAAAGCAATGTCACAAAATCCTAGAAATCCAAAGTCCAAGAAATTATCCAGAAGGAGAGGGTGGCTAAATGTCAAATATATGTGTGCACATGCTTATGCACGTGTGTATACATCCAATGCAATCTTCTTCCATTTAGTTTCAATTTCCTTTTGTCTTCTGGTTTTATTTAGAGTGAGAAATGTCAAGATTGATGGAACCTGATTCCTTTAGTACTATGTCCACTTCTCAGTCCCTGGACAAAGACCTCCCTTTTCCAATGCCAGCAGCAAAGTTAATGTTTTTAGAACATCTGAAAACTTCATGATAGCCAGTATAACAGGATAATTGATGGGCAGCCCCATACTCCATTTGTAAGTATCCAATATCACAAGAGTTACGGAACGGCCTCAGCATGATCGGGAAAACTCCAGTGTAGTATTTGGGGTATGAAATGGGCAAATGCATGATGTAGTATGGGCAGGCATGCCAGGGTTGCCGTATGTGCTGTTAGAAAGAGGACCCCTCTTAAAGTCATTAATAGATCCAACGAAGTAAGAAAGAAATGTGCAGAGCACCATACTAGGCACTGTGGGAGACAAAAATTTTACGTAAGGAAGTTTCTCTTCTCTTATATTGTATAGGCCTATATAAACACTTGAAACTAGAATCACAAAAGTCTCACCCAAATTATTATCTCCTATCAGTTGCAGACACAAATACTGCTTAAATCAGTTGGATTTTCTCCCACATTAGACGTTTGGGATTTTACTTGTTTTATTAGCACAAGAGCTAGATTGTAATTATCTTTACGAAATTTAAGTGTGTTGCTTCCTGCCCATAGCTCACAAAGTTTTTGACCTCTAGGTCTTTCTATATTATTCCTCAGTTCTCACTGGTAAATGTGATACCAACCCAGGAGCATCTGTGGATTTAATTAACTTGTTGAATCCCTTTTCTTCCAGGTCATTAATGAAATTGTTAAATAAGCCCCAGCCCAGGGCTCATCTTCATGGTATCCCAATGGCTGTTCAATTCCAATTATATGTTATATTTCCCTTTACCATTATTTACCCTTAAATACCCTCATTTTCATTGCTTCCCCCTGCCCCCACCATGTTTCAATGTGGCAAATCCTTCCTTAGAAGCTACTTGCTGTCATTGTCCCAGTAAAGTTTTATGTGAAACTTCTACTTAATGTCTTAAACCTAACTTAAAAAGGCTCGTGGAAGTAGGGCTTTCTGTCTTGCCTTCCCAAACCATCCTGGAATTAATGTTGCAAATGGATCTTAATAGATGTTTCCTAGAGTTATGGAAGAGGTCCAATACGAAGTCTGAGTCAAAAAGAAATTTCCTAGACTTGATGAGGATCTCCAGACACACCGACTTTTGAATGTCATTGTGCCTATTATATTAAGACTCAAACAATGCAGAACTTCCTAAATGAGATCAATAAAGACAAGAAAATTGGCTTACCTATCCACATAAAGAATATGAAATATATGAAGTACACTTATGGTTCAGACTCTGATATGTAGTTGGATATATACAGTCTATAGAGCTTGAACATCAGTGCGCAAGTCTAGGATAGACATTGTGAATGCAAAGTTAATTGGTCCCGGATTTGAAGGGGTTGAGTTGCCTTTGAAAGCCATTCAGTGCTTTTAATGGCCCCAAACTTATCCTTAAACCAGGCCCAGCTTTCTAGTGGAGCTATTCTAATGGCATTATAGGCTGCTATTGTTTTGCTGTTTAGTCATCTCAGTCATGTCTGACTCTGTGTGATCCCATTTAGGGTTATCTTGGCAAAGATGCTGGAGTGGTTTGTCATTTCCTTCTCTTGCTCATTTTAAATGAAGAACTGAGGCAAACGGGGTTAAGTGACTTACCCAGGGTCACACAGCTAGGAAGTAAACCAGAGGCCAGATCTGAACTCAGCTGAGATGACTCTTCCTGACTCCAGGCCCAGCCCTCTACCCACTGCACCATCCGGCTGCCCATTATTGGACTGCAAGTCACAAAATACTAGAGTCCCCGAAGAAATGAAGTTGAAGATTATCCAAAGGACAATGGAGATAGGTCTAATGGGTATGAGAGTGATGAAAGATTACAAAAAAGTAGTTATTCGGAAGCTGTGTAAAGAACATCATCTTTCAAGGGGAAAAAAAGGGAGCTCTTAATTTTCTGAGAATGAGGGACAACCAATGGGCCACACAGATGTTTCATTGATAGCCATCTGATACAAAAAAGAATTCAAGGAAGGATTTAGATCACTGGGTATGCCCATTGTGGTAACTTTATCAGAGGACATGGATAGAAGCTATGTGGGATGGGCAGGCATGGATAGGTCTGATATGTATGGTTGGAATAAAGAACTGCATCAGTGAGATCACAGGTACATTGGAAGCATTGTGATTATTCAAAGACCTGAATTTTTAAATGCTGCTTTACCGATTTTATAAATTAAACAGATGCTTCAGTGAGAAAGTTAAGAATAACTATGCATTTAACAATACTATTCCAAATAAATTTCAAGCTCCAGTAACACTTCTTTCATTATTCAAGTCAATTAACATGTCATTCAATATATACTTATTAAGCACCTATACGTACTTTGCTTAACATTAAATACAGATTGTTTCTTATATAAACCACTCTGCAGGATCTAGGAGATTGAGATAAGACATAATTGTTGCCATCATGAAGTTTATAATCTTTGTTCTATACTTTGTTTTTTATTTGAACCTTTGTTCTACCATAACTTTTTCCAAGGCACAAGACCCCAACTGACTCTGGAATCAGTTATTAAATATAAATATTCTGATGGGTTTCTTTCTAGAGTTTTACTCTGCAAGTTCACTGAATGTGAATCTGTGTCATTTTTAGAACTGAATCCATGCCAAGAAAATTGGAGCTGATTGTTCAGTTTGTGGTGACATCAGGATTCACTTTGCTGATGTTTCTAGGAAACAAGGGGGATGACATCCTCTAGCCCCTAAATATCCTCAGCTCTAATGAATTCCATTTGTAAATCCCTTCAGTCATCCATGGGCACCAATCAGAATTGTCCCACTTCCATAATTTTGCACAGTTTGACAAGCCTCCTGTTCTTTTACTTACATCTTCCATCTCTCCCCTTATCTCTTCCGTTTTCCTTATAAGATCTAGTTACTCCACCTTCTAGCTTCTCCTCCCTCATTGCCTTGCCTGCGGTGTAGCTCCTAATACCTTGCTTTTCATACAGTAAAAAATTAACAATTACTTAAATTAATAAAGGAACAAATGGATTCCTTTGCTGAATGAAAAATTAATTCTATTTAATTTTCAAGCTTTGTAGAAAGAATGTTAAACTTACAGTGTAGAGAGGCCTGGATTCAAATCTTCCCTTTAACACTTGCCAGTTGTGTAACTATGGTCAGTACACCTGACTCTGGATCTCAGTTACTCATCTGAAAAAGCAGAGTACTTGCCTAGATGCTGTCTGATACTTAATACTATGACCCTTTGATTTTTTCTACTCCTTTCCTGTTCATCTACAAATATTTGGTTTTCCTCTACACAAAAGTCTTCTAAGCTTATTTCTACCTTCAGCCTCAAATACTGTATCTTTCTTTCCATTACCAGAGAAAATCTACAATAAATTTTCTACAAGATATCAGATGGCACAACCAAGACATAATAGGAGGAGCCACGGATTTAGACCCTTTCTTTGCCATTTACTGCATATGTGACATTGGCCAAATCCTTTGACTTTTTATACCTCAGTTTACTCATCTGAAAAAATAAGGAGTAGGACTAGATGATCTCTTCTAAATACTATATAAAATTCTGTAATTCTGCAGACTTTTTATAATATTTTTCAATGTTCATCTCCTTGATATTCTTTCCTCCCTCATATCTCCTAATTTGACTACTCTGACCACACCTCATCTGCACATTGGTATCCTTCATGGACTCCTTTAATAATAGGCATTTGATAAGGCCCTTTGCCCTCTAATTTTCATTCCTTTGAAAAGTGCATCAATTCCAAAGAAATTTAGCTGAGTGTCATCTGGCTCCAAAATCTGTGATGTCTTGACTGAGCTCTAATCCCAGCATGTTCAACTGTTGGATAGCTGTACCTGAAAACACCACCACCCACTCAAAGTCAACATGCCAGAAGCCATATTCATCTTCTTCTCCCCTCAAACCCACTCCCTCCACATGATTCTCTTATGTATGTTAATGACATCACAGTTTTTCCAGTCACTGAGTCTCAAAATCTTGGAGTAATCTCTGTCTTCTTCTTCTGTGTCATCTGGCCACAACCAAAGAGATGCCAAGTCATGCCAATTTTATTTCTACAATGTCTTTCACGTCCATAGAATTCTTTCCAATCCTGTCTTAGATGCTATCATAATTACTTCTAATTGCGATGTTAGGTTTTTCCCAAAGCCTTCCCCTCTTACTCCCCTATTACTGTCGAGGAGGGTGCCACCCCACCATCCTTCCAGTCCCCCAGGCTCGCTGACCAAGTATTGTCCTTGACTCGTGACTTTCTCTCATCCCTCCTATATCCGGTCTGCTGACTGATCCTGTTGATTCAACCTTCACAATATCTCTCATATGCTATCCCCCCATTCCCTTCCATGATACTGCCAACGCCATGGCATCAGTCCTCATCACCTCACACTTGGACTATTTTAATAGCCTTCTGGTTGGTCTTCCTGCCCCAGGTCTCTTTCTCTTCCAGTCTGTCCTCCCCTTAGCTATCAAAGCAGTTTTCCTAAACTGTAAATGGGATGCTATCCTTCTTACTCTGCAGTAAAGACAGTGGTTTATAATGATGTCAGGTATGTATACGTGTGTGCACACACACACCTGATATAATTACATGTGTATATATCTATGTATATACACTGTTTGGCTATTAAAACATTTCATAATCTGGCTCCTTCTCAAGTTTTCAGTGGTCTTACACCTCACATTCCTACGCAAACTCTATTTTAGTAACACTGGCTTTGTGGCTCCTCACCCAAGACACTCCATCTCCCAGTGCCATTTTCACTGACTATCTCCCATCCCTAGTATTCCCTCCCTCTTGCTCTCCACTTCTGGCTTCCCTAGATTCCTTAAAGCCTAAGATAAAATTCTACCTTCTGTCAGAGATATTTCCCAGACTTCTGTAATGCTAATGAGATCCCCTCCAAATAATCTTGCATATAGCTTGTTTGTTCATAGTTGTTTGCATGTTACCTCCACCATTACATTGTGAGCATCTTGCATGCAGGACCTGATTTTGCACTCTTGTGTGTGCTCACTCTCTCTCTCACATACATATATATGTGTGTGTGTGTATGTTTATATATACACACATATATACGCATATACATATATGCATATATATGTGTGTGTTTATGTATGGATAATTTAGCATAATGCCTGGAGCATAGTAGATGCTTAATAAGTACCCCCTGCCTTGACTTGACCCAGAGATCATCTCACTTTTCTGTGCCTAGCCTGGCACTTTATACATTCTAGGTTCTCAATAAATAATTGTTTTATGGAATAAAATTATCTAGACCTTTAGCTTCTCCCTCTGTCTGCTATTTCTGGGCCAATTTACTGCTCATTAACATCTCTAGGATGAAAGGGAGAGAAACTGAAACTCCAATCCTCCCATGAGTCAATCCTGCTACAAGTGAATAGTTCTGCCAAAGGCTATAGTTGTAGAGAGGGAGGACAGAGCTTGAAAATACTGATTAAAATGAATTATCTTCCTTCAGAAACACCTTCTGCAACCCCCCTTTGCATTCCTCCTCCTCCCTCAGCCATTTAAACTAATGGAGCACTAAGAAATACAAGGAAGTGTTTTCAGCTTGGATGTCTAATATATGGGAGACAAGTCAGCTACTGTTGTTATATACCAAGGAGGTCCTCTCCACCAAAACATGTTGCAAACTTTTCTTGAGCTATTAAAAAAAGGATTAGAAAATTATGTAGGGAACTGCTGCAATATGAAAAAAGTCCAAATTCAACCACAGACTTTGCCTCCAAAACATTTCCAATTTATTGGCACAAACCTTACCTGGAAATACCTGTATTATTCCATCTTCACATTTCAGATCTAATTTCTCTGGGGATATGCTACCAACCCCTACATTTGTTTTCCCCTTAAGGCAATGTGTAATCATTAATCTCCATGGAAGCAATATAACTATAGAGAAATACACATTCCTGTTTTGTTAGTCGAGCTGTGACAGAACGCTTTGCTCTAGAACAGGATTCACCTTATAAACCAAACAGTGATAACAGCCTGAGGCCTCCAGAGGTAATTCTTCTTGGGCGTGGTCTAAGATGGGTCTACCTTATGTCAAATTCCAAATTATGTAGTAGATAGTATAAGAATTAGAGAATCTGGTATCTTTGAAAACATTCCCTTACTGATAAATTATCTTTAATTCCATTTCTGTCAAGTATGCCAGCCATGTAAATTCAGAGGCTTGGCAAGGATTAAGATGGAGACAATATTTTCTCTTTTCATATCACATGAAAAGTAGGTGTATGACTGACAATATAACTCCTTTACTCATAAGCTTTAGATGGCTACCTGTTATATATAAAATATAAATTCCTGAGCCTTGCCTTTGAGGTCCTTCTACAAACTGGCTTGAACCTCCTTTTCTAGACTCATTTCATATCACTCCCTCACACACTCCATGTTTCAGCTACATGGGACTACTGTCTCTTTTTTATGGCTCTAATTTTTTCTTCTTTGGAGGGGGGAAGGCAATTGGGGTTAAATGACTTGCCCAAGTTCACATAGCTAGTAAGTGTCAATTGTCTGAGGCCGGATTTGAACTCAGGTCCTCCTGACTCCAGGGCTGGTGCTCTATTCACTGCACCACCTAGCTGCCCCTACTGTCTCTTTCTTATACTTGACAGTCATTCCCTGCTCCCCACCCCCAAATTCCTGGCAAGAACAATTTTTGTTGTTTAGTCATTCAGTTGTGTCTAACTCCACGTGACTTTGGGGACCAATTGTCCATGGGGTTTTCTTGGCAGAGATAATGGAGTGGTTTACCATTTCCTTCTCCAGCGGAAGACCTTTTGTTATACCTCTCCACTATGACTTGTCTGTCTAGGGCAACCCTGTATGACATAGCCCATAGTTTCATTGAGATATCAAAGCTTCTCTACCACAACAAGACAGTGACCCAGAAAGAAAAGAGGAATACAGTGTGTGGGATGAACCCCTGGTTTGGGACCATTCAAACTAGAAAAGCAAATGGATAAATAGGTAGGTAAAATGGGATAGTGTTAAAAAGTGACATTTAGCCTGGAAAGTCATAGATGTTTGCATAGGCAGATTTCACTCTCTGAATCCTCCTCTTACTTCATGGCTCAGCTCACAATCTACGTCCTCCTCACAGATTTTTTGTATTGTCACTCTCGGAATCCTCAAATACTTATACTTGCTTTTATGTGTCTATGTTTTATTCACCTTTCCTTTATACCTCATCCCAGTAGAAAGCAAACTCCTCCGCATGCCCTAACACAGTGACATATTTAATAAAGGTATTTAATAAATGTCTTCTAAGTTAAACTAAATTACTTAACAAACATTTGGTTATAAATATAACATAAGAAAATAACTACCTGTTTCCTATATGATTTAAATAACTCCCCATATTTTCAACTGCCTCATTTTAAAAATGCTGAAACCAAAGCCCAGGAAAATTAAGTGACTTGCCTAAGATTATATATGTAGTAAGCAGAAGAGCCAGAGTTGGGCAGTGGAGAGTGCTTGCTCTAAAGTCTGAAGATGTGGGTTCAAATATCTCCTCCAGGGAAGTCATGTAACCTCCTGGGGCCTCAGGTTTCTCATTTATAAAATTTGGGAAGTGACCTATATAATCTCTGAATTCCTTTGCAGCTCTAGATAGTCTCCTCCCATGTCTAGAGTTCAGTTTCCTCATCTGTCAGTTGAAAGAAGTGGAACGAGAGCCCCTGAGGTTTCTTCTTTTCTAGATTTATTGTCCTGGGATATGTATTGGTTCTTATGATTCTCTGGCTTGAACTAAGGTCCTTTGCCTTTAATTGTTGTGCTTTCTGACGTATCAGGAGACATTTATGTCTACATCATCCACAAATCTGTCCAAGTCCTTTTGAAATCCATTTTAATATTTACTGCTTCTTGTGTATAATAAGCTCCATAAGTTTTATCTATCCTTCTAGCCTGTTTCTTTATCTTATCTGTCCTCTCTATCCTACCTATCTATCCTATCTTTCTTTCAATCTTCTATCTATCTTTCTATCATCTATCATCTGTCTATCCAGTTCTTCTAGTTAGAAGAGGCCAAGTCTGGCATTCTTTCCATGTACCACATGCCTTATATTATTCAGGCATAGGAACTGTCCATTGTTGGCAAGAAGTCGATTCTACCTGTCTTCATCTCAGCTGAACTGCCTTGTGTACTAAAACATTATCCAGATGAAGCAATAACTCTCGAATACCAGGGAAATACTTGTATTGAGTGATAAATCCTAGTTTTAACATCATAAACATCAGGCTACATATAACCCATTTACAAAATTTTTTATTTGTTAGCTACAGTTATACTCACTTCCATAGTTAGTTGCTTCATCTTCAATGGTTCACTGATTAGAAGAGTAAGTTCATAAAAAACTTTAATAGGCAATACTAAATAGGGTTTTTTCAGTTATAATTGCATTCTCTGGTAACATCTTCCTTTTTTTAGGAAGTTTTTGGGTTCTCATTGGTTGCTAAATCTACTAGATTTAAATTGCTGCCTGTTTTAGGTTACTTTATAATTGATTTTCTAAAAATCATTCTAAACTATATTGTTAAAAGACATTCATTAGTCACTAATGGATAAAAAAGTTGTTTTTGTTTTTATCCAAAAAGAAAATGAAAATACAGACTTTACTGTTAAATTCATCTCATTTTAGACCTTAGCAAGCAGTTTTAACCTACCATCTTTCCTCATCAGTGGGTTCACTGAGAGGAGAGTGATACAAACAGTGAGAGCTATTCCCTACAGATAAGGTTATTTGCTTAAATTAGCACTTTTCAGTGCAGTGAGATTTAGTATATATTCTTGGTAGTACACACACACACACACACACACACACACACACACACACACAAATATATTCCTGGGAAAAAGTATTGCTTTATGATTGGTTATTAAATAAGGCTCCAAATTCCTGTGCTTTCATATTATCTTGTTTTAGAGAAAGCTGGCTTCTTTTCACGTTTAGCCATTTTACAACATTACACTAATTCATACCTTGCTGTGGTGACCCAAGCTTTTAGAAGATTCTACTAGCCAAGCTTTAGCTCTGGCAAGTTCCTCAAATGAACAGAACGTTGAACTGAGGTTCAAAGCCTGCCTTGGACACTTACTAGATGCATGACCCTGGACAAGTCATAAACTCTGGTTTTCAGTTTTCTCATCTACAGAATGAAGGGATTAGATTTGATCCCCATGGTGCTTTTCAGCTCTGCATGTATAAATCTATGATCAAAAACAGGCTTTGAGGGTTGGAGAGACTACCATGTTTCTTTCATCTCAGAACCAGACTGGTTAGGTTCAGAGAGACTCAGGGTTAGAAGACTGACCATCAGCTAATGACATCTTTTGAGTCTCAACTTAAATGCTCTTTGCTAAGACCATTTGCCAAGGCATGGAGGGTTTGGGATCTGTACTGGTAAAAGCAACCACTTCATGAGAAGACATCTGGGGAGTGCAGTGTATGTAGACCATTGGACTTGGAGGCAAAAAACCCGAGTTTGTATTGTGCCTCAGTCACTACCAGATTTGGAATGCTGGACGAGTCCTTTAAGCTCTGTCAATTTCAGTTTTATCATCTATAAAATGGATATGAAAGATAAGGTAATAGCCACTAACTCACCAGTCTGCTGTATTACGGCATCATAATGTACGTAAAACACTCTGCAAAACTGAAAGCACTTTCTGAAGTTTTTTTTACTTGTCATTATTATTACTTATAGATGAATGAAGGTATTTGTAACTGCAATATCACACTGCTTTTTCTTTTTTTCCTAATGACATTATAATTATTATTATTATTATTATTATTATTATTATTTTCTAAAGAACTGTTTGAGGTTTCACAAACTCTGCAGCATTCTCAGAGCCCATAGTTTAAAAAGACTAATAATGCAAAGGGAGGGCATCTAGGTGACACAGTGGATAGAGTACCAGTTCTAGAGTCAGGAAGACTTCAGTTCAAATCTGGACTCAGATGCTTACTAGCCGTGTGACCCTAGACAAGTCACTTAACTTTATTTGCTTCGCTTTCTTCATCTGTACAGTAATCTGGAGAAGGAAATGACAAACCACTCCAGTATCTTTGCCAAGAAAACCCCCCAAAAGAAGAGTCAGAAATGACTGAAACAACTAAGCAACAACAACAGAGAGCATGAATATCAAAGCATGCACACTTTTATTACCAAGCCATCTTTACCTCAATTTCGGGGCTAACTCCAAAGTCTGGTCTTAAGTCTTAAAGACATACCTAAGTTCAAATATTCTAGTAGTACTTATCTTTGAAATGAATAATCCCCACTTCCTGCAGGTCTCTCCCTGATAGAATTGCTTTACTAGGGAAAAATCTCAAGGCAATGGCTGACTCATCCTCCCAAGGAGCAGAACGTGACTCCAACTAAGTGAAAGGTACATATGTACAATTAGGTCATGATTAGTTCAAATGATGAATCCCATTAAGTGTGCATTTTTTTTGAATTCTGACTACATATTTTCATTGAGGTGGAACCAATCACCATATTTTAAATAACTATAACTTCAAATAGTGCAAACTGAAATACATGAAACCACTACACCAGATTCATTATTTATACTGTTGTGATCTAGTTGTATATCAATCACATAGCAGGGGGTCCAGCAAAACACATTGAAAGGTGCAATGGATATTGCTTTCTGAGAAGATTTTATAAGAGATTAAAATAAAATTATTAATGTTTGTGTTGAAGGGCTTGGCTTTCCCTTAAGGAGGAATCGACAAGCTAAAGAAGTCAAGGATGGTAACTCAGAGTGGAAAGACTAGAGAGCATGGTATATGAGGATGAGTTGAAAGAACTAAGGCTGCTTAACTGGAGGGGAAAAGAAACACTTAGGTAGGAAAGAATAGCTGTCATTAAATACTTGAAGGCTGTCACATGAAATAGGGATTAGGCTTATTCTGCTCATACCTGAAGAGCGAAATTAGGAATAGGTGCAGTTTGGAGGGAGGCTGAGTTTGAACTGACATAATAAAATGTCACCTAGTCATTTGAGCTGTCTGAAAATGAAATGGGTTGCCTTAGGAGGAGTGAGTGCTCTTAGGGGAGCAGCGGTATCAAACTCAGATAGGAACAGGGGCCACTAAACTACACATAAGACTCTCCATAGGCTGCCTATTTACTTAGCTTTAAAATATAATATTATCTATGTTTCCTTGTATTTTGTTTATTTTGTTTAATATATCCCCATAACGTTTTAATCTTGTTTGAACCACACCTGCAAGGGAATGGTGTGGGCTACATGTAGCTGTTGGGCCATGTTTTGACATGTGCTCTAAAGGTCCTCATCTACAGGCTATATAGTAACTCAGTAACACAGCCTGTTAAGGCTTATAGAACATTTCTCCTATATTGGCACTGTTATATGCATAGAGTATATATTATTATCCCATTTTACAGGCAAAACCAAGAATCAACTAAGTTACTAACCCTTCATTTTATAGTACATGTTGGATCCAGGATTAGATCCAGTTCTCCTGGTTCCAATTCAACCATATTTTCTATTAATTCTCTTTAGTGACCACCTGTTTGGAATCTTGTAGAGCAAATTCTTGAATCAGAGAGGGCTTGAAATAAATGACCTTTAAGGGCCACTCCAGGCCTTAGAATCTGTTATTCTGTAGATATGAACCTTCTGGGCTTACACCTCTTTCAAACATTCTAGAAGCTATGAACTTTATTACAGTTTCTCAAAAATCAAAAGCAACATGGGGTGATCATAGATTTGGAATTGGAAATACCTTAAAGAGCGTCGGGTCCAATCTTCTCATTTTACAGATATGGAAACAGAGGCCCGGAAACATTGTCCAACTTGTCCCTGGTCCCAGAAGTGGTAAGTAAAAGAGCAGGGATTCAAACCCAGCCCTAAAATTCTCTTTTCATTGGTCTTTTTTAATGAGAATGGACCAACTTTTTATAATGCCATGATATAGCCTTTCCTAGTTGATGGCAAGAGCTATTTGTCACTAAGATATAGAACATTCAAGAATACATTTTCATATGACTTGCTATAGCAGATATCTCCTAATGCCTCATTAGTTTAATGCATGGTGTCAGATTCTTTAGAAGATTTATTCTCCCCCATGATGAAGTGGATATCACTTCAGCCCTGTATGAGGACATGGTTACAAAGCTGGTGAAGGTACGCATAGATCCACCTAATGTTATGGCAGATTTGCCGCCTCTCCCCATTCAAAAAATACAACATATAATTTAAATTTGGAGCCCTCGCAAACAAAAGGAGAATTGGATATTTCTGGAATAAAAAGTCACTTTATTCAATAGCTTTAAGTGTCTAGTTGACTTCCCAATTCATAAAATCAAGAGGGTGGAAGGCCTCCAAATGGGACCATTTTAAAAAAGGATAATGTCCTATAATTCCTCAATATAATTTAGTGGAAAGAACATTGGATGTGGAACCAAAGGACTTGGTTTTGCATCTTGTCTCTGCTAATTATTATCTGCACCCTTAGGCAAGGCACTTTGTGTCTCTAGCCTACAATTTCCTCTGCAATAGCGTGAGGTCGGTTAGACCAGTCAATGTATAAAACATCCCTTTCAGCTCTAAATCTATAATTCTTTGATAAAAAGAACTCGTATTTCTGTAACATTTCAAGATTTCTAAAGTGCTTTATGAGGTAGGTAGCATTTTTGTTGTTGTTGTGTCATTTCATTTGTGTTTAACTGTTTGTGACCTGATTTGGGGTTTCTTGGCAGAGATACTGGAGCGGTTTGCCGTTTCCTTCTCCAGCTCATATTACAGATGACTAAATTGAGGCAGACAGGGTAAAGTGATTTGCCCAGGGTCACACAGATAGTAAGTGTCTCAGGCCAAATTTGAACCCAGGTCTTCCTAACTCCCAGCCCAGCACTCTTACCAACTGCACCACCTAGCTGCCCCAGATAGCCTTAGAGTTGTGTTTCTCATTTGTTGTTGTTTGTCCATCATTCTTGAAGAGGCCCATGACATCAGGAAGGTGATGCCATGACTTACAAGTGAATTGGATTTAATGAAGGAGGGCTGTGCAAAGCCACCAGACCCAGTTTCTCCTCTGGTGCCATCTGGGTCCAGGGGCAAGATATAAATCAGGATGACTGGATATGGCCCCAGATGCAGCGGCAGACCATGGCCTTTCCCAGGTCTCAGTTTGACTGAGGCAACCCCCATTTAGGCTAGGTTTCTCATTTAAGGAGGGAATAAATGACCAGAATGGTACAGAAGAAAGAGCAATGAATTTGGAGTCAGGACACTTGCAGATTGTAGCTCTACTACGTGTGACCTTGCTGCACTCTGAATTGATCTTGGCCAATTCATCTCACTTCCATGGGTTCCAGTTGCCTTGTCTGTAAAACGAGGGCGTCCCAGGCTAGTTATGTTTATTCCTCTTCCAGGTCTCTATCTTTTAAACATGAATTGCATCAAACTATCCTCCTTTAATTAAGCATCAAATACCAACTGTGTGCCAATCACTGGGTTAAATCAAAGAGGTGACTGAGTGATTAAAGCCCAGCAGTTGAAAGCATGAAGACCTGAGTTTGAATCTTGATATAGATGCTCCCTAGTTGTGTGACCCTGGGTAAGTCACTTAATCTCCCTGTGCCTCAGTTTCTTCATCTGTAAAATGGGGATAAGAACAACACCTACCTTACAAGGTTGTTGTGAGGATCAAACGTGAACCTTATAGCACTAAATAATTGCTAGCCAGTTAAACACACATATACAATACATTTATATGTATATATACACATGCACATATATATACATATATGTATACACACATACATTTATGTATACACACACACACAGATACACATGCACAGATATATAACTTCTTTGCCTCATCTGTGGCATTCCATACCCTGGCTCCAAGTCTTTGTATGTGCCCTCCCCTATTCAGGGCATTCACCCTCACTTCTCTTCTGCCTCTTGGAATCACCAGCTTATTTCAGGTCTTAGCTCACATGTCACCTCTTATGGAAAGCCTTCCACGATTCCTCACATTATCATCTGTTTTTTTATCTGTTAAGATCACGGCCTCTGGGGCAGCTAGGTGGCACAGTGAGTAGAGCCCGGCCCTGGAGTCAGGAGGACCTGAGTTCAAATCTATCCTCAGAGACTTGACACACTTACTAGCTGTGTAACCTTGGGCAAGTCACTTAACCCCAATTGCCCTGCTTTCTCACCTGCAAAAAAAAGGATCACGACCTCACTGAGCTAAAGTTGGAAGGGACCTCAGATGCCAGCCATCATGACCTCATTTTACAGATGTGGAAACAGACCCATAATGCTGTGGGATTTGCCCAAGGTCACATAGCTATCGGAGGGAATATTCGAACCCAAGTATGTGGACTTCAGTCCCTGCTCTTTCCACTGTCTGTCATTGCCTCCCTCATTCAACAGAATATTGGCTTTGTTTGTGTGTTTTATGCTTCCGCTCCCATAGCCTAGGAGTAGGAGCATGACAGCTGTTCATTGGGTTGGATGAGAATAGCCTGACTGGATGATCTCTGAAGTTCCCTCCAGTTCTAAATCCTGTTGCTCACATGCAGAGAGGAGAAGTTAAGTGATCTACTCGCTGACAAACAGCTTGTACGTGACAGAACCAGAATATAGCCCACGTCTCCTGGCCCCAGGTCCAGTTCTCTACCCCCGTCTCCACAGTACTCTTTATAAATAGCTCAAGTTTGTGTAAAAGTTGAAGATTTCCAGAGTTCATTCTTCTCAACAACCTTGTGAATTGGGTAGGGGAAAGTAGTGTCATCCTCATTTTGCACGAGGAGGGACACAGACAGAAAGAAAGACGTGGACACGGAATTTTAGAACCGGAGGCATCTCATTTTTGTTGACTCGATATCCCTGACTTTGCTGTCTCCTTCCATGCAAGCTGATTGGCCCCAGCTTCACTGACACAGTATCCTTTTCTGAGGGCATAAAAGGTGGTAGTCTGTGCCTGTTAGACTTGGTGGTGATGACCTAAGGCCATGCAAGTGCATTATCCAAAGAATGACTAGATGCATTTCCAGATGGAGATGAGGGGGCTGCATCCAGAGAAGCTGATTACCTGCATATCCTTGCTGTATATCTTTGTTGTTTTTTTTTTTTAAACAAAGTAGATCTCCTTTGGAGAAGGAATTGGCAAACCACTCCACTGTCTTTGCCAAGAAAACCCCAAAAAAGGGGTGCATGAAGAGTGGGACTTGACTGAAGTGATTGAACCGCAACAAGAAATATTTGTCCCGTGATGCACGAGGGCCTCATTTCACCCCAACACTGAAGCTAAACCATTGAGGTGCTGCTGATGCAACACTTACATCCATCATTTTACTTGTAAGAAAACATAAGTCCTTCAGAGTTAAGTGGTTCTTATGATTTCGTGTGGCTAGTCAGTAGCAGAGTTAGAGCTGGAACTTCTGATCCCCATTACAGTTCATTCGATTATACCATCATTACAGACGAGAGCTCTGGCACTATGCTAAGACATTTGTTTTCAATAGCTCCAACACAGCCAAATGAAAATTTAGAAATTCAGTCTAAGACTTGGATGTTTTGTCTCTATAATACCAAATAATCGGTTCATATGACTATTTTCTCTCATGAAATTGATACTGGTTTTGCCTTATTGAAGTAATTTCCTTCATTCATTAATCACATGTCACTAAAGAAATGTACACAAAAAAGGTGGGCCAGTCAGATAGTGAGAGAAATTTCAGGGGAGAAGCTAGCGAGCCCCACTGAGTACCTGTGATACTATAGTAAGTTTCAAGTGATAAAAGGGTCCAGAAATTTTAATTGAAGTAAATGTTAAATAACAACTCAGTGTAAGGGAAACAAGAGTGATACTTGGAACTATTCTGCTGTTTTTATGTTCAAATATAACTATCAAATTAATACTGTAAATATTGATTGAATGTAAATTAGTTATGTTTATTTTGCCACTAAAAGGAAATACCTTTTGATACAAAATGAAAATAAATACTACAGCAAGGCACAGATTGGTGCCTATTGGACAATCTTTATCATATATTAGTTCATTAAATCCTGGCTGCAAACTTCTACTACCTTATTCCACTGAGTTACTAGCCATCCCTACCATACGTCAGGTAGCAGTAATTCTGAGACTGGTATGACTCTTGCTTCTAAAATAAATATCTTAGGGGTGGGGATGGTTGCTTTGTAACTACTTTTTTGTACTTATAAGAGTGGGGTATCACTTTTTCCCAACTCTCCTAAAGATCCTTATAGTCCCACTTCTTAGCTGCTATTTATGCCCCCAAACAGGAGGCCAGTGCTCAAGCTGCTTATTTCTCTGTCACTCCTTCCATCTTTAAGGATTTTTTTGGTCATATATCTAATACAGTCACATGACTTTTTTCCTCCTCTTTTGCCATGCTGCTTCCTATTTGCTTTTCTTTGAGAAGCTTGACCAAGAGACTTGCTTAGATTGTTTGATATAAAATACGAATATTTAGAGACCTCTGTGAAAGATGAAATGTTGAGTTTTATCATTAATGATACCCTCTTTCCTAACTTATTACCTTCTCCACAGGTTTGTTTTAAGGCAAGCAATTAATAAATTTTTATATAATATTAATAACAAGAGTCCTTTGTGGGCCATGTGAGGTAAACCTTAGAATGCCAAGTAGTCACTTAAAACCAATTTTAAACAGAAAAAGAGCTAAAGAACAAAAGATTTTGGTGGTAACAGTCATTATAAACATCCTGTGAGCTAATTGTAGCCATGGAAAACAACATCCTACCCAATAACGTTCCCTTATGTCAAAAATCCATGATGTAACTATCACAGATGATAAGAAACCTCTAACAACAGTAGAGTGGCTGAACGTGTTCTGTATGGCAATTTAGCATAGGACAAATGTACCCTGTCTCTCTTCAATTTTAGGGCCAAACATCTTAGAGATCATGATTTTTGCAATTATATGTTAGCTCTACAAGTCAAGCAGCAATTTCCCATAGTAGGCTAGAGGCCTTAGCACAGGGGGATGAAGTGATATGATTACTTTCCCCTTTGCTGTAAGAACTCTGTTTGCATCCATGCATTTATTGGCATCAGAAGCAAATGAACATATTTGCACAGAAGCTGGATGATTTTACAGAAAATGATGGGGCCGAATTGCACCAAATATTACAAAATGCAAACCCCTCATTTGCAGCCAGTGGAAAGGTGCTTGGGGTGGCACAGCATGAGCTCAAACCAATACTAATTGGCTGACGTTATCAGTCCCATGAATGATAATGTCCCTAACAAACTAATATTGGAATAAAGTCGCAAGAAGGCCAATAAAAGTGTCAGTGGTGTTATTTAATGTGCATTTTTAGCAAGGAGCAAGGGCAGCTCATTGCGATTCAGTTGACACAGCAGATTGTTATAATACCAAACAGTCACTTGTGTTGCTACCCAATAGACAATAAGAGGGGCAGGTCAGTTCATCTAGCTTTATCTCTAATTAGTGGTAAAGATGCACATTGAAAACAGCAGCAGGAAGCAGCCTCGACCTTGTTAAATTAACCACATTTGATAGAGGGCAAAGAGAACAATGTTTTCAAGGCTAGAAAGCCCATCTGTGACACAGTCATCCAAAGTTACTCACCTAAAGAGAATACTCCACTTTCCAACAAGGAGGACCAAATTGTCCCTTACAGCACACTTGCGTCCAACACCCCACCCAGGCCACATGTGGGCCACAACACTTCCTAGTGGGCCCAAATCAGATGAATATACAATTGGGAAATGAAATAAAAAAATAAATAAAAGACAGATAATACCAAAATGTTATCTTCCAAGTCAACATGTGGCCGCAAGAAGCCTTATGAACACTTTAGTGGCCTCTATTCTATTTGAGTTTGGCACCATTACCTTACAACACGTTCTACAATTCCCATAACCTTCATTTCTCATGAACACAGATCATTTTCAAAACAGAGTTCTGTTACCTTTTTCGCAGTGGGTTCCTGTGAATCCAGATGGACAGAGGCATTTGTTAGGGGCCACACATGTCCCTCCATATCTGCATCCCTCTTCACAGAAGGCTTTAGAATAAAACAAAAGAAAAAGTATTTTAAAAAATACATTAACACCAATTTTTTAAAGTGCTATGTAAAATTTTGAAATATTAACTAAACCATTTTATTGAATTTTATTTTAAAATTGCTTTTGTATTATAGTATTTTTGCATATTACAATTAGAAATTGAAAATAAGTGAATGAAGCTGATTGGTGTAATGGGAAGAGTCCAGGTCTTGGAAACAGGAAAGACCTTGCTTTAATGTCCACACCTGACTTAAAATAATTGTGTGATCATGGGGAAGGAGCTTAACGTTTCTAAATATCAGTTTCTTTATCTGTAAAATTACTATAACAACATGTATACTTATACCTCACAGAGTTATTATGAGGCTCAAAGGAGACATGTTTATGTAAAGGGATTTGTATACCTTAAATTACTATTTAACTGTTTACTGTTTGTTTGTTCTTCGTGCTGTCTGGGGGTGTTGTAGCGGTACAGGGAGCTCTCCAAAAGGGTATTGAAGATTGGCCCTTGCTCTGTAATTTAAGGTTTTAGAGAACTGTATGGAACAGCAGGCAGTCAAGAGACCAGCTCAGAGTCACACAACCAGTATATTTCACAGGGAAGACATGCATCTAAGTCTTCCTGACTCCAAGAAGACTCCCTATGCATTCTGTGCTGCCTCTCACTACATTAATGAAACAGGATTCTTACAAGCCACTTAATACACTTAGGTTCCTATCTGAGGGAAGTAGGCTCAAGGACATTAAGTGACTAGCCTAAGGTCATGGATGTGATAAGTACCATACCCAGGGTATGAACCAAGGGCCATCTCCCTGTTACCCTTGTATACTCAAAACTGGAATGTTATTCTTATCATAATTTTATCAATGTAAAAATGGAGACACATGAAGTTAAATGGTTTGCTTTCAGTTATAGGATGAGTAGAAGAACCAGGATGTTTAGCTCCTAATTCAGTGTTACTGAGCAGTTTTTATTACGTATTACTTTTTCTATAACTGACTTTCCAAAAGGTCTTATCATTCTGATAAATACATTTGATCGTAGATATGGAAACTGGCTAGATAATAAAACCAAATTATTTATGCTGATTTCTTTTCAATTAAAACTTTTTGTTAGAGAAAATACACATACAAATAAACATCTATGAACATTGATTTGTCTCACCAAAAATTTTTATCGGCCTACACATGGATAAAATACATAAAAATGGCATATGCCATTGACTATGTTATATGGTATTATTAGCCAGACTGTTCTATTCCCATGCATTTTACAATTCTATAAAACCAAATGTTCATGACATTGACTCTTAAGACCATGCTAAATCACATAAGCTTTCATTGAATCATAGAAGTTGAAGGAAATTCAAATATCATCTGGTCAACTCTTATGAGAATCTGGAATATCCTCAAGGATATTCCTAACAAGTGACCATTTGTATTCTGTTTGATGATTCTTGTGACAGAGAGCTCATTCTACTAAAGCAATCCATTCCATTATTGGGCAGACTGAATTGCAAAGTTATTATTTTTTAAAAAAATTTATACATTGTCAGCCTCTCTCCATCTGTATCTTAACACTTCAGATATTTGGAAACAGAGATTGTGTCCCCACTTAAGAATCATTTCCCCCAGGCTAAAAAGTTCTTATCCTAATATTAATTTTAAATACCCCTACCATCTTTGTTCTTCTTCCTAAGGACAGGCTATAAATGTACTTTATAAAATGGGAACCCAGATGGAACAGATTCTCTAGTTATCCTCTAATCAGGGTAGAGAACAAAGATCTCACTTCATCCATTTTAGGTTTTATATTTCTGTTAAGAAATGTAAGATAATATTAGCTTTTTGGATTTCTACAGCACACTGTTGACTCAGTTTAAACTTATAGTCAATTAAAATATCCAATTTTTTTCACATAATATTCTATCAACTAAGTGATCTGAAGGTTTTGTGAAGTACCTACTATGTGCTAGGCACTTGGGACACAGAGACAAATATCAAACAGTCCCTTTTTTCAAGAAACTCATATTCTATAAGAAGGAGACAGTGTGTATATATGTAGGAAAATATATGCCAAATATGCATAGGATAATTGATAGGGGAAAGAGTCTAGCAGGTAGGGTGGATTAAATAATACTCCATATAGAATTTGGTCCTTGGACTGAGCTTTGAGGGGAAATGGGAGTTCTAATTGGCACAGAGGAAAAGGGAATGTTTCCCAGGTGTGACAGGTTACCAGTACAAAGAGGTGGCAGCTATATACCATCTCACGCCATGCTTCCCATGATTTATTTGAAATTGATATTTTTAGCATATGTGTAGACCTTTACTTTTAAGTCATG
This sequence comes from Trichosurus vulpecula, assembly GCF_011100635.1. Taxonomy (NCBI): domain Eukaryota; kingdom Metazoa; phylum Chordata; class Mammalia; order Diprotodontia; family Phalangeridae; genus Trichosurus; species Trichosurus vulpecula. The sequence goes on along the minus strand of NC_050578.1, from coordinate 233,992,494 downwards.
TTATATTTTCCTGACCTATCATTCTAGTCTATTGAAAATTCTGCAGATCATAATTTTGCTTTCTGTTATGTTAGCTATCCCTCTAAATTCTGTGCCATTTTAAAATACGACAGGGGCTGTGTTAAGCTTGTTGAACAGAAAAATTGAAGACAGAGACCTGTGGCACCTCACCAGACACATCCATTGAGTCTGACATCCATCATTTAATCAATATTCTTTGGGCCTGATCATTCAGGCAACCATCAATTCAACTCACTGTACTAAAATCTGTTCTCCTCTCTGTCTTGTCCATAGTGACATCATGAGTATTTCTAGAAAGATGACATGCAGTATTGACATCAAAGTTGATACCATATAGTTTAGTACTCAGGAAAAACTGGCTTTCTTTGGTTTTTTTTATTACTTCTCCTGTTCTCAAAAAGGCCTCAGAGTTCACAAAAAGTAATTTACCCATCACTTTCCCAAGATATTTCCTCATGCAGGTAGCAGCCCATAGAGAGTAAATAATGAACTCATTTAGGGCAGGTATATTATTATTAACAGAGCTTTCCTTGGGTTTTAATTCCAATTCATCTATTTTATATATTTTTCTGTCTAAAATAATTTTGATAAAGAAAACATTTAAAATAGGAGTGGGCCAGTTCCAATTTCTCTGTCATTTCTTTTATACTTCTTTGCCATTTTAACTATTTCTTCCTAAGTATTTTTGATGTGGTGCCCAACTGGTCTGATTGTTAAATACCTCTAGGGGCCCAATATTTTGGTGAGGAACTCAGTCATCCTTAATGATATTCCCCAGCTGCCAGGACTGGAAAACATATTCAGATCACTTAACTCATGTGTGGAACTCCTGCCTTGGGCCCCTGCTGCTTTGATTGCAACTCCCAGGGACAGTTGTTCCATGTAGGGCCCAAACAAAGCTTTACTGCCTAGCTGTTTTCTAGCCAGATGCCTTGCCACTGTATATTCCCCTATTCCCCACTTCTAGATCCAGAAGCAAAAGGAACGATACTCAGATAAATACTGCCATTGCTCCTAAAAATGGTGTATGAATAGCCATCACAATGGCGCCATTCACCAAACATGAAGCCAAGATACCCCGTGCTGCCCAGCACACCCCTAGCTCTATATTGGAATGTCAGCCTCTTGAGGCAAAAGACTGGATTCACTTTTGGTTTTTTGTTTCCTGAATGTTCAGCACAGTACTTGACACATAGTAGGTCCTTGAGAAATGTTTTTTCATTCAGTCAAGCAGTATCTTCTCTGTGTCCTTTTTCTGAAACATGCACTTGTGTACACTCACAGACCCTCAGGTGCACACATATACACACACAAACACACGCTTTTTGTTGTCAAAAATTTCCTTAAGTTTCAGCTCATTCTGGTCTTTAGTAAACTTCCTGACACTGTGAGGGATAGTTTTAGTGTTTCATTACCTTCCTCAGTTTCATGCTGTTTAAAAAAAATTGTTTTTGGTAAATCCTCTTTTGGAATCCGAAATCATGAAATTCACTCTATGCAACCATATTGTTCTCTTTCTTCTTTTTTTTAACATGAATGAATTCATTCAATGAATCACCAAAAAATTACATTATGCTCAGTAGAATTTTGCATTATTTTTCTTTTATTCCCATTAAAAATTGGTTCATATATAATATTTATGATAATTATTGCCTGGAATAGCTCAGCCTTTCAGACTGCTGGACAGCAAAAAGGTAACTGTGTATGAACATAATAAGGAGCCTGTATAAGAAGATGAAGAACTGGAGGCTGTCTAGTCCAAACCCCTCATTATACTGATGAAACAAAAGCACACAGATGTTAGGGGACTTAACCAAGATCACACAGGTAGCTAATTGCCACAGATGGGATTTGAAGCCAGGTTTGCTGACTAAATCCGGTGTTATTTCTAAAACACACATATAAGTGAATTCAAGTAGTGTACCACTGTTAGAGCAAGATCAGGACTCAAGGCTTGCCTCAGTGACAAAGGGCAGTACAGTCCTGCCCAAGTCAAATGGCTTCCATGCATCTCAGGCAGGTCATGAGGACTCATCCACTAAATAATAATTCTGTTAGTTCTCACACTAGGAATTTCCTGTGCTCAAAAATCATAGTCACTCGGTCAATAAACATTTAAGTACCTACCACATGTCAGGCATTGTGCTAGATTCTGGGAATACAAATTTTTAAAAAGCGGCTCCTGCTCTCCAGGAGCATACAATCTAATGGAGGAAGATAACATTCAAAAGGAAGTGAGGAGGGAGGAGGTCTCCAGTGAGGGGCCGTGATAGAGAATTTCAAAGAAGTTCAAAAGAGTATAACTGGTGGTACATGTGGAGAACATCTGGGCTGAGCCCCCACTTAAATAGAGGCCTTGGAGCTCATGGCCTTGCCCTCTAGCTAGAGAGTCTAATCAGGGAGGCAGAGGGTACTCTAGAAATGTGAGTACCAAGCAGCATAATGAAATTTCCCAGTGATGAGTTTCCTGGGGAAGCAAGACATGTTGCAGTTCAAAAGCTGGTCTGAAATAGACCATCAGCATGTATGAATATGGGCTGCTAGGTGGCCCAGTGGATAGAGAGTCAGGCATGAAGTCAGGAAGACTCATCATCTTCATGAATTCAAATATTACCTCGGACGCTTACTAGCTGTGTGACCCTGGGCAAGTCACTTCATCCTGTTTGCTTCAGTTCCTCATGTGAAATATGTACTGGAAGAGGAAATGGCAAATCATCCCAGCATCCTTGCCAAGAAAACCCCAAATAGAGTCATAAAGAGTCAGATATGACCGAACAACTGAAATGTGGGTATGCCAAGTGTCTATCGATATGTTGAACTTTAATGGGGTACTGAAATGACACAGAGTAATGAGGTATACAGCATTTTATTTGTTAGTGCTTCTGAGAAAGCTTCACTACAGCCAAATGAATCATGGAGTCATGGCTAGAGAGTTGGAAGGGATCTTCGAGGTCATCCGGTCCAACACCCTCATTTGGCAGATAGAGAGACTGAGGGTCATGGATGTTGTGTGATCTGCTCGTAGTCACAAGGGTTGCAAGTGTAGAGTCTGAATTTGAATTCAAGTCCCATGACTTCATGTTCAGCCCACCATAATCAGATATCTCTCAAGTGTACCAAATTGGCTCCAGGCAGAAGATTATTTTCACCAAACACCAGGCAAAACAAACTGCTCCTGGATCTGTTACATCTGTGACTTCGAAAGCAGCAACACTTTTAGACGGTAGGTGAAAAACGAGTCTCACCCGAGATTGGTCACCAGTTTCTGCATCATTTAGTGCTGCTGGATGAGGCAGCGTTCTGCACTTTCCGCAGCTAATGGAAAGCTTCCTTTGATCTAACCAGAAGACAGTATGTATTCTAGTATTCCAAGTTCATTTCCTGTTCTGAGTGCCTTAACACTGATAGCCTCTGTAAAAGCCTTGCCGTAACAACTGTGTTTTTCAAAAGCAAATCCAAAAGAAGTCACAATGCAGACTGTATTCATTAGGATGACTCTTTTCAGCCTCTCTAAGATACACATTATTGTTCTCCAGATACCCAGTGGGCAGCTGTGAGTGAAGTTTTAATAAATATTTAAAGAGCAGTCCTGTGCTGGAGTTAATAACTGAATTACAAAGAGTTTCTGTGAGTCAGATTCAGAGATGGCATACTGGCAAAGGGAAGTATCCAGTAATGATAACAGACTCCTACGGCATTTGAGTGAAAGCAACACTTCAGGCTCATTTTACAAACCCCAAACCAATACCAAAAATTGTCTGGGACCCATCCTAGGGGTATAGCCCATTTAACAAGTGTTAAAAGCTCATTCAAAAAAAAATAGAAAAACCCTTGGGGCTCCAATCCTATTATTTCTGATATAATCAATAATAAACATTTTATCCAATTCTGAAATGAGCATTAGAGCATTTATTCTGTTCTAAAATAGTAGTGAGAGTTTGAAGAGTAGTAATTTAAAAAATTAAGAAAGGCTGTGCAGGATTTCAGCCAAGCTGGTTCTCTAAATGGGAGGCAAGACTACTCAGCTCCCACAGATTTGCTGCAGCAAAAACTTGAAGTTTATATGAGATTGAATAATGATGTAGACACCCAAGTTAACTACAAAGGACCTGTGAAGGAAGGCGCTCTCTGAATCCAGAGAAAGAACTGACAAATAGAAGTATATATAGAATAATTAAAAATACACACATTTTTGCCTAATGGTAGCCATCTCTAAGGTGGGAAGAGAGAAAAAGGGGGCAAAAAAGAAAGTTACATGATAACTATTACATATTTAAAAGGAATAGAAAGTTGTACGTAATAGATTTGCAGTTTTGTGTGTAATCATCTTTTTTTATTCTACAGTGTTATGGAAATGCTTGTGTTATTTCATAAATTAAAAAATAATAATAATGATTCAGATATCCAATGTGAAACTACGATGAGTGACTTCTTCCATCACAGAATTGTACAGGAGTCCATATGCAATATGAAAACCCCTCACTCCCATTTCCTACTAGTACTACTACAGAGAAGCCACGAGAGCCTTTCAAGAAAGTATCTGGCCAGTCGGACACTAGTAGAAGGCACCCTGAGTATTCTCTAGGGTGGTCTCCCATGGATGCCTTGGCAGAGGAGCTAGCAGAGAACAGCCAGTAGCATAGAGTGACTCGGGCAGGGGCATTCTAGGCCCAAGGACTGCGAGATCCTTAGTACCCTTCCTGAGATACTGCATGTCTGGCTCTCTGCAAATCAAGGATCCAAGGAAGTCTGACCCTAGGAGGTGGAAGGTCGACACAAACACCAAGATAACCCAAGGTGAGACCAAACAGGGATGAATATGTTGTCCAAAAATACAGCAAGGGAACTGGCCCTGGCAAAAAGTTTCAATTAAGTAACTAAATATGGAGTGAAGAAGACCTTGATATTGTGCATGTAACACACACACAGACATCTAGAAATACACATATAGATATAAATATAGCTAGCTATCTAGCTATATTAGATATAAAGATCCTTCAAAAAAGAGCCAGTCAACTCTAAAATAACTGCACATAGAGACTCAATGGAAAGATAAATTTTTCACAAGAAACACAATGATTTCTTAGAAAGAATGAAACATGAGATTTTAAAATGAAATAAAATATTTGAAGAGAAAGAAATAGCTTAAAAGAGAAAGTGATAAATATTATCTAAGTAACTGAAATTCTAAAAACTCGAATACACCAAATAGAAATCAATGGCTAAAAGTGTTAGCAAAAAAAAATAGAAGACATCAAAAGATGGAATAAAATAGAAGAAAATGTAAGATATCTGATATCAAATACAACTGACCTGGAAAAAAATCAAGCTAGTATCAATTTAAGTATCATTTTAGACTTTGAAAACTATAATAATGTGACTGAAAACTATTTCAAGAAAGCATAAATTAAAATTGCCCAGATACATTAGAGCCAGACAGCAAAATGAAGATAGAATCTATTAATCACTTTCTGATAAAAGTCCAAAAGAAAAATTCCCAACAATTGCATACCCCAGATCTCTAGTATGGCCAAAGAAATGATATTGCAAGCCTCTATGAAGAAAAAGTGAAAATATAAAGGAATTATAATCAGAATCACACAAGATCTGGCAGCTTCTATCAGAGAAGAGATCTTGGCATGTAATATTCTTAAAAGCAAAAGATATAGGCTAATAGTTGAGAATAATTTACCCAGAAAAGTTGAGTATAGTATCACAGAAAAAAATGAACATTTAATGGAATAGAGGACTTTCAAGGATTTCTGATTAAAGTTCAGAACTGAGTACAATTGTTAAAATATCAACATTTGAGTTAAGAGAAAACCAGAAAGGAAAAGTTATTTAAACAACTAGAAGTGCCTCTTTGATGATGTGGTGCTGACATTCTAATAGGAGAAGAAACCATGTCCCCTCAGAATCATAATGTCCTCAAGGGGTATTGAGGGAGTTAAATAAGAAAAATAGAGGTCCTATAGGGTGGATTTGTTCTGTTTTGAAGTATTTGAAAACATAAAAGAGAAGAATGGATAAAAAGAATACACTTATGTAGAAAGAGAAAAAAGGGGGACTTATTTCTTATAAATGGGGTGTGTAAGAAGATCACATAAACATGGAAATAGGGGTGTTTGGAGTGAACATCAGATCAACCTGATTTTTCTCTGAAACTTCCAGAGAATGATTGAATACACACATGCCCTCAAAGAAACTGATGTGTAAATACATCAACCTCAACAGAGAAAAACAGTGATTGAGATGGGGAAAAGACTGGGATGGAGGATAATACTAGAAGAAGCAAACTAGACAAACTAGAATCTAAGGGAATGCCTGAGATGGCCTCTTAAATAATTGGACAACCAAATATATCATGAAATAGCATCACACCGTAAGACATTGTGGAAAAAAGGATTTCAGACAACCCTGGTCATTATGAACTGATGTAGAGTGAATTGAGCAGAAACAGAACAATTTATTTAGGGTCAAACATTATTTAAAAAAAATTAATAACTACAATGACCAACTCTGTCTCCAGATGACCTATGATGAAGCATGTTACCCACCTGCTGACAGAGAAACTATGGGAATAAAATGAAGAAAGAAACAAACATTTTAGACATGGCCAATTTGTGGAAATGTATATTGTATGTATATGCACATATATAGACACGCACAGATATATATGCATACATATATAAAATTTCCTATGTACATATGTAGAGTATATCTATTGACACACACATACATACTTTTGTTCATTTTTTTCAGTTGTGTTCAACTCATGACCTCATTTGGGGTTTTCTTAGCAAAGATACTGGAGGGTTTGCCATTTCCTTTTCTAGTTCATTTTACAGATGAGGAGAATGAGGCAAACAGCAACTTGTTCAGAGTCACATAGCTAGTCAGTATCTAAGGATAGATTTGAATTCAGGTCTTCCTGACTCTGGGCCCAGTGCTCTATCCACTGCTTCACCAAGCTGCCCCTACACACATATACATATGTATACATAGTGTTTATATATGTGTGTATGCACACATGTATGTGTATCTGTACATATCTATATGTATGTGATATAGATGTACATGTATATATTTTATGTGTGTATATATAAAAATATGTATATAGTCCATGTTGACTCTACATACATATGTATGCATCACAGTACACATACACCTGCACATATATGGATGCACATACATATATACATACGTAAAAGGTATATACATTACATATGCACAAAATACTGTTATAAATATTTTATATAATATATAAAATATATTATGATTATCTATATACATAAAATGTTTCTTATAGTTCCTTTTTCCTTGGCAAGATATTAGAAACAAAGTAGTTATGTATCCATTAGGGAATGAGTGAACAGCATTTTGGTATATTAACGTAACAGAATATTATTATCCCATAAGAAAGGACAGATATGAAGACTTCAGGGAAATGTGGAAAAATTCATTTGCACTGTTCCTGAGTGTAGTAAGTGGAACCAGGAGAATATAAAATAAACACAATAACACAAATGAACTCATTAAAGATATCAGAACTCAGCCCAATTCAATAACCATTCTTGTCTCTAAAAGACTGACCATGAAACCTACTTCACTGGCACATGGTAGGTACTAATATTTATTAATTGATTGTTAGAAAGGGAGGGAAATACATTGACTAAATGTAGAATATGCTGGTAGGTATGATAAATGCATTTTAATTAACTGTTCTTTTTTGTTAAGAGACAGATTATAGTCGATCATTTGCTGATAAATGTTTAACAACTGGCTTTCCAAAATAAACACTTCGAAATTTAATCTGCATTATAAGCAGTTTCTCCAACATTTTCTTAAAGCAAGATAATTATGAAAACAGTAATTCAGGCTCTGACTTACAGTATTTCCTTATTTCTGAGGCATAAATTGTCACATTGAAAATTTAATGATGGGCTTTCCTGAACCACGTCAAGCAGGTTCTAGGACATACCTGGACTGGAAGTGTATTGGGAGAAAACAGCTATTTTTTTTTTGAAACATCAGTAAAATTTTGTTTCTTAGAACAAGCAAGGTATATCAATTTGATTCAGTTTTAGTTTATTCAGTTCAAAAAAGCCATTCAGCCTCCATGTGACAATTCAAGTTTTACACACTCAAGCTGTATGTTCCTCAGTCTAGGCTCCTCTCCTACCCTGCTTTTCTCACCAAGGTCTGTGTATTTGTATGAAGAAATTTAACTGTGTCAATTACTCACATTAACTCCCCCACTCCCATCCAAATTTCTCTCATTTAACACTCTCATCTCTCACTTAAAAAAAATCCAATTGCATGTGTTCAAACTAATAATGGCTTTTTCCTAGGGATAGGAGGTTAAAAGTCAGGAGGAAGTGAATGAATGTATTTAGAAATTACCCACTCTGGGTAATGGAAGCAGAGTGGAAAACAGGAGAGAAGTTAATAAGGGAACCTAGCAAGACCATGGGAGTGGCAAATGGACTCTGCATTAGCTTCGTGAACCTAAAAATCAATGAGACGTCATCTGAGCTACTCAGGCACTCCTTGGAAACTGCCTGCTTCTGTGATTAAATTTTTTAATAAGTCCATCAGCCTGTGGTTTTCTGGGTTGCTGCTGTGTGGGGGGCCCTTCAGCAGCACAGTCTGTCATGAAGTAATGGAATACTACAGTTCTCTTCTGAAATAGTGAAGTTTTCCTAGCAAGCGGCCTTCCGCTAATCCTGGACAGTTAACATAAGCATGATAAATCTAAGTGAGCTTTTCCATGCTGGAGCTAGCACCTAGAGCTACTTTGAAGAAGTGTGGTTTCTGAAACTGTTAGAAGATAGAGATATCAAATACTAGATAGCAGTGGGGCTGGATGCTTGTGCTGGCAGCCAAGAAGTGAGCTTCAAGATTCAGCTGTCCAATTCACTGTGGTGAGTGCCTGATAATACAAAAAACAAGTGGTGCCATCACCATGAAAAAAAATCATCTTTGACATTCGGTGCATTGGAGAGAGCCCAGAATTTGGAGCCCAGGGAGCATAGTTCAAATCCAAGCTTCAACATTTATTATCTGTGCATGAAACCTTGAGCAAGTCACAAAAGCTTTCTAGGCCTTGGATGTTCGACTCATCGATAAAATGAGAGAATCAGACCACCTGAGCTCCAAGGACCCTTCCACTCTAAATCTGTTATCTTGAAAGCTGTCCAATCCAGCAAGAAGTTATCAAGCATCTAATATGAGCAAAAAATTTTGCTAGAAACTGGGGATTTAAAGATAATTGAAAAGGACAAGCAAGCAGCAGATTTCAGGGAAGAAAAAGCAGGACATGCTATTAGGAAGGCCTGAGCTTAAACTCTACCTCAGCTACTTATTAGCTGTGTGACCTGGGTATGTCATTTAACCTCTCTGTGCCTCAATTTTCTCATCAGTAAAATGAGGGGATTGGACTTGATCTCTAAGATGCCCGCTATCTCTGAATATAATCCAATGTGGGGAAAGAAAAAACAGTCCTGCCCTCTAGGATTTTACATTCTTTTGGGGGGTGGGTTAATATAAAAAATTATAACATAAAAAGTACATGTAAAGATAATTATGTACGTATCCATGCATATACATATATACATGCATATATGTATGTATATATACATATCTGTGTATATATATAATACACACACACACAATATGGTTGTAGACACATGCATGCCTATAAATGTGTGCACATGTATATAGCATATGCCTACAAAAGTCAATGTCTTTTTAACCTATGAAAGCTTAATATACATGTATACAAACATATTTGCTTTCAGTTCCATTTGGTTCTCTCAATACACACACACACACACACACACACACACATATATATAAATATATATATATATATATACACACACACACACACACACACACACACACATATGCATCCCTACATATACACATACACACAAAGCATTAGTAGTTACTCTGGACTCCATCAGGCTCTCTCCAGTTTGGGGGGACACTGCCAAGCCAAAGTGTAGCAATGTCATGTGAGGGACGCAAGTCAAACAATAGAAAGACAAATCTTGTACAAGAGCCAGCTTTTAGATAACAATACTTTCCATAGACGATATTTCTGAGACCTGACTTCTGGGCAAACAAAGTACAAGAGGGTAGCTTAATCTGAAGCAAAATTTTCATCTAAATTTCTATGCTATTATACCACTACTAGGTCTGCATCCCAAAAAAGATAAAAAACAAAAAAAGAAAAGGACCTATATGTACAAAAATATTTATGGCAGCTCTTTTCTAGAGGCAAAGAATTCTAAATTGAGGGGATGCCCATCAAATGGGGAATGACTGAACAAGTCAATATGTGATTATGATGAAATACTATTGTATTATAAGGAATGATGAACAGGATGCTCTCAGAAAAACCTGGAAAGACTTACATAGGCTGATGCAAAGTGAAATGTACTTTCTACAAAGTAACAGCAACATTGTAAGATGATCGGCTGTGAATGACTTAGCCATTCTCAGCAATACAATGATCCAAGACAACTCTGAAGGACTTAGTAGAAATGCTTTCTACTCCCAGAGAAAGAACTGCTGGTGTCTGAATACAGATTGAAGCATACTTTTTTTCACTTTCTTTTTAACAAATTAATTTTTTTTAAAAAAATCAGTGCTGTTGATTTCACCTGAATTGCCATATCCTCAACATTGGAGTGGGTTATCTGAGCTTCAGCATCTTCCTAATCGTTAGTGTTTTCCAGTGCTTCATACACTTTAAAGCACTTTCTCATTCATTACTCCCCAGTATCCATGCAAGTGAGTCATTTATTATCCTCGTTTTATAGGTGGAAAAAGTGAGAGAAGTTAAGGGTTAGCCAAGATTACACAACAGATCGGTGAGACACCTGAGACTAATTCCCGGGTCTCCGAACTGGTATCCAGCAATTGATCAATTCTGGTACATGAACCAAATAGTTGGCCTTCCATAGTCTTGAAAAAGTATAGGCAGTTGATCAATATGCATTTATTATGTGTCAGTTGCTGTGCTAAGCACTGGTGATTCTTCAAAGGCAAAAAAAAAAACTCTCTCATCCTCAAGAAGCTTATGTTGCACATAATTAGGTAGTTTTCACACATAAGCTCATTGACCTTCACAATAGCACTATGAGATAGGCAAGGTGGAAATTATGTCCATTTTACAGATGAGAAAACCAAGGAAGCATAGACATATTAAAAAAAAAACCTGGTTCATTTGAAGGAGGGTAGTAGGACCACCATGCTTTCATTTATATTGGACTGACATCTTTACTCTGGAAAGGTCCTTTTAGTTGGTGTTTTATTGAATTAGAAAGGTTCAAAGAGGACTTCTGGCCAAGAAGGTCCAAAAAAATACACGTTTGACCTTTCCTTGTATGATTCTCTTTTGTTGGCATGTCTGATTAATGACTGCTTTCTCCACACACACACCCTCTGGGCCTCTGGTTTCCAATACCTGCTTGTTATCTATCTTTCCATATTCTTAGCTATATCTCATCTACAACACTGCCTCTCTTATTCTTGTGTTAATGTTAGTTTTGAAAGCTGTAGCCTCCAGTCCCTCAGAATATGAACATTTATACCCTTGGAAGCAGCGGCCACAGCATAATGCTTATTTGATAGAAGGAACCTTATCCAAGGGGGTACATTGGGCACTGGCACTCAGGGTGCCTGGATTGGAATCTTAGTTCAATCACTTACTTCTCTGGATCTCGATTTCCTAACCAAAAATGAACACAAAATAACCTATTAAGTTCTTCACAGAGTAGTTACAGAATAAAAGGAGAGGAAATGAAAAACTGCATTAGAATTCCTAGAAGAATCAGATGATCCGGTGCATATGAAGTGTTTTGCAAACCTTTAAGTACTATGTATGAGATAACTTTGTTGGGTAGATGGCTCACCTAAGGTTAAGGAAGACCCGGGTTCAAGTTCTAACTGAAACCTAGTGACTGTATAACAATTTACATAAATAATATCATTTGTCAGTTATGCGGCATGCTTTATCCACTAGTCTCACTTGTTCATTTTTCTCTTCATTTTTTTAACACAAGTTTAAGCCAGTGGCAGCAGCACATTCTGGATAGAGGTAGCCAGGAAGGCTGGGGTTGGAGTCTTCCTTCTGACACATGCCAAGTGTATCACCATAGGCAACTCATTTAACCTCTCCATGCCCTAAGCAATAGTCAGAGACGACAAACTATAAATTGTTGACTTGCGTTGGATTAGAGGAGGAAGGAATTTACATGTGTATGTAGGGTGGGGTTCCAATACCAATGAAATCACATGCCTGAATTATACTCTCCCCTCATTGAGGAAGGGTCAGTACAAGTTTAAAAACCTGACAAATGTCCCACAGTGACAACTCAACAAACATGCTCTAAGTTCTATATCTGCCATTAACCTCCATCAAAATCTCCATCCTAAACCATATTCCCTCCATTGATCATATATTTCTTACTCCCTGCTCTTCATTTATTAAATCTTTCCCATCTTTTATGGCCCAGCTTAAGTGTCATCTTCTTGGAGAATCAGTCTCTACAGGTACTCTGATCAGCACTGATTTCTGTCTCACCCCCAGCCTCATCCCACATATTTGGCATTTTTATAATAAAACGACTTTCATCCTAGTGGGCAATGATAGAAGATTTCAGGAGTTTAGGACCCACTTTGTGAAGCAACGCAGTAATACCTACATTATCCAGAGGTCAGAAGCTGAGCAACAAATATCACCAAATCTAAAAATAATACAGTAAGAGAAATGATTCTTGCAGTGAAGAGGTTGCCCTAGATGAACTTCAGTAAAAATAAAAATAACCAAGAAGAGCAAAAGACACAAAATGATGAGCAGAGATCTGACTACTGATTCATTCTACTCCATTGCAATCAATGGCTGGGGATAATTAGAACAGCCCAACCATTCCAGCTGAAAGTCCACAAGCCAGCAAAAGATGAAGGCCAGAGTGAGGGGGAAAGGAATACAATAGTAGAGAGAAGAATAAGGGAGGTTAGGGAAGGAGTTCTAATCAATGACTAGGAGTATGACATTAGTAATATTGTAGCCAGCATTTATGGTTTTCAAAGTTCTTAACAAATACTATCTGATTTTATCCTTACAACCATCATTATCCCCGTTTTATAGATGAGGAAAATGAGGCAGAAAGTTTTTTAGTGACTTGCCCAGGGTGGCATTTCTAAGCATCAAGGGCCATACTTGAATTTGATTTGAAGTACAGCATTCTATTCGCTATGCCACCTAGCAAAAGACAGGCCAATAGTAGGAAAGCAGACAGAAATGAGAACTAAGAAGGGGAGCCTTCTCTGTACTATTTCTCTGCTCAAAAACCCTCACTGCCTCCGTCTTAACTCCAGAGGCAGCTGGTGGTGCAGTGGATGGAGTGCTGTGTCTGGAGTCAGGAAGACCCAAGTTCAGATCCAACCTCAGCTTTGTGACCCTGGGCAAGTCATTTTACATCTGGTTGCCCCAGTTTCACCCACTTAACTTTTCAGGGTTGTTGTGAGGACCAAAGGAGGTAAGATTTGTAAAAGTTCTCAGCACAGTGCCTGGCACATAGTAGGTATTATATAAATGCTGAATCCCCTTCTAGAATGATGAAGTATAAAATCTCCTGCATCTAAGTCCTCTATCACCTGGTCCCTATATCTCTTCCCAGCCACTCACCTTCACACGATGTATACTAGAAAAGAGAATTACTATCCTATTTGGACTGTGTTCCTTCTCCTGCCCTCTGTATATTTGTTTGAGTTGTCTCACTTGCCTTGACTGCCCTCCCTCCTAGTCTCTGCTTCTCAAAGGAGCCATCACTTAGGCAAAAAATGCTTTCATTCCACCAGGTATAATCTTGTCTCCTTCCTCAAGTTATCTTGTCACTACTCATCTTTTGTACATGGTGTATCCCTCCAGTAGAATGTAAACTACCTGAAGGAAGGAACTGTTTCGTTTTTTGTCTTTATATCTACAGCACATGTCAAATAATAAGTATTCATTGAAGTGAATTAGCAAACCATACTACATGTGAGTCAGTCATAGTTATACAATATATTAGCAGGGGTCAACTAATGCAAGCTAAATTCTGTTTATTTAAGAGGCTTCTCAAAAAATCACCATATTCAGAGAGGCCATGCCAGACAGCAAGTCTCAAGGACATTCACTGTTTCAAATCACTGTGGCAATAGGCATCCTATGCCAGTGGTCTTTACAGTCTGCATATCAGCAATGCACAGCCACAATACGGTACTGCAAGAGGTATCTCATGATATGGAATCTAAGACCTTTCTAGTGCAATAGCTCTAAAACTAGGTTCATGGACACATCTATCTATGGATAGATTTCAAGGGATCCCTGAACTTGGATGGAAAAAATATGATTTATTTTCACTAACCTCTAAGTCAAGGTAATGATTACCTTCAGTTGTTTAAAAGCAATAATCTAAGCAAAGGTCTGTAAGTTTCACTAGTCTGCCAAGGAGATCCAAGATACCCAGGAGTTTGAATTCCTGCTCTAGTGAAACACTTGCAGTGTTCTCCTTTCCCTGGCTCTACACTAATTAAAAAGGAACCGAGTTGTATAAGCAGATGAAATTGTCTAAACCATGCATATATTTGGAAGATCCTTTTTGACATTTTCCTACAAGGTAGGACATTAGATATAAGATTAGCAGTTCTCCTCTTCTTCCTACCCCCTGGGAATCTGATTTCAAAACAATCCCAGAGGTAAGCACAGCTACCCCGAACTCAGCTAAATAATGCTAGAAAAAATGTCTGACGCTTATGCTTTTTATCATTGCACATGCTATACTGGTACACACTACATTGGGGTGAGGGAGGAGGGTGCCACCAACAACCACGACACAAGCTCAGATGTCAGTCTCACATGATGAGACCTCTGCCAGGCTTAGAGTTCTATGGCAAGCTCCACATTCACAGAAGTCCTAGCCTCTATATTTACCGTCCCATCCTCTTATCTATCAGACCATTCCTGAATACAAAACCCAAACAGTCAGTTGTTTACTTTTGTAAAAATATCACCTCAGACCCAAGTTTTCCTTTCAGCTACCTGTCATGTGCCCGTGGAGCATACTGCTATGGCTGCCATGCTCACAGCACCAAAATAGGCTTCAGCCTTTAAAATGATATATAACAGACCTCTGGACACTTCGGGACATTTTTAAGAACTTGGTGAAATTATAATTTCTTGTTCCCCTGGGCATCTACCACTGAAAGAATTATAAAGTAAGAGGCAATCTTCTCAGGAGAGGCAATGTCTTCTTCTCTCTTCTCCTCTCAGTGCCACACAGTTACTTCTAAAGAAGGAAGAACCTTGCCTCTTTTCATGTGTCAGAAGAAAAAGGGCCTAGAGGGGATATGGCTTCGTAGACAAAGTATTGAGCTTGGAGTCAGAAAGACCTAGATAAGATGCCATCTTGGACATGCAAGCTATGTGACCATGTGCAGCTCACTTAACCTAAGTCTCAGGTTCTTCATATGAAAAATTGGGACAGATCTATAGTACCTAGCGTGTAGTATTTTTGTGAAATTCAAATAAGAACAGAAGGCATTTTACAAACTTTGAAGTGCCATATAAAATCCTTATTATTATTTACACTAACCTCACCACCAGCACCACCCACACTCCCCCCCCACGCCCCCCCCCCCCCCACTGGTTACTTTATAGCTACATGCACATGTCTGTCAGACATGTCAGTTTGCGGGGGTGAGTGTCCTCTAAATATTCGTGGAAGCTTTTCATTCAGGGCCTAATTAAGACCTCAATTGAAAGCGCCCTCTTCCAGCCCTAAATGTTTGGACACTCAATATTTTGTTACGTTATATAGTCAACGTCATAAATTCTGTCTGATAGACACTTTAACATCCTGCGCCCTAGGAGGATAACCAAATGTCACCCACAGCATACCTGCCCTTTCCCATCCTTTTCTGAGGGCTCTGCCCAGCCAAATACAGCCATTCTTAGCTTCTCAATCACAAAGGCTATCAATATCTAATCAGTTCACACAATGGGATCCTACACACTAAAGACCAGATGATACTTCTCCCAGGAAAGCGAAAATCTCCTCTCACCACTCCTGAAAAAATAAGCAGTCAGGAATATACATCGACTGGCTGCTTGACATCAATCCCTATTAGGAGCCTATAGCTGCTGTCTTCACGGGGTGATCTTATGGAGCCACCAGGTTCTCGATAAGCACTTAGCCTCCACATTGACCCGCTCTGTCTCCACCAGTATTCCGCTTTGGGCTTCAGTTTCTTATTCAACAACTCTTACACTACTTTGGCAGGTCACTGCTGGAATATACTTTCATTTCAGCCATTACTGATTCAGGGTGCTAGGGCCTTTTCCGCCCGGCTCCTGGGATCCCATCTGTGTCTGACTCTTTGTGGCTCCATTTGGGGTTTTCTTGGCCAAGATACTGGAGCAGTTTACAGTTTCCTTCTCCAGCTCATTTTACAGATGTGGACACTGAGGCAAAGAAGTTTAAGTAACTTGCCCAGGGTCACACAGCCAGTAAGTGTGTGAGACCTGATTTGAACTCGGGTCTTCCTGACTCCAGGCCCAGCGCTCTGTCCACTGCACCATCTAGCTTCAACCCCTGCTGCCGTGTGAGAACACTTAGGTGAGCTTCCGTGCTTTCGAAATGATAGGTACTTGATCTCTGGCTAATTCTTGACATATGTAAATCTGTGCTCTGACTGAGGCAGCTAGTGGTACCATAGATAAAACACTTGAGCTATATGTGATTAGAAGACCTGATTACACATCTGGCCTCAGACATTTATTAGCTGTGTCCTTCTGGGCAAGTTGCCTAACCTGTACCTCAGTTTCCTCATGCAGAAAATGGGGATAATACACAGGTTGTTGTGAAGATCAAATGAGATATTTGTAAAGTACAATGCCCAGCACATAGTAGGAGCTTAATCCATGTTAAGTATTCCTCACCTTGCCATTACAGAATTGTAATCATAGACATCTCCATGAAGCTATCCTACAATGGCATAAGATGGAATACATCTTTCCAGAAGGGGCAACACTCACATCTTTCTTGATCTCAGTTTCTCAGTACCACAAGCTCCTGATACTAGAAAGCTCCCTATAGCTGGTAACAGTCAAGAAACCATTAAATTGAAGATTAATTTCATGGCCTTTTACATAGAACTCATTTCCCAACATCCCCTGAAGGGTTTTATGGCACTGATGAAACTGGGCTGTTTTCATTAAATTTGTTAAACTGACCCGAGTAGGTACCCATGTGGAGGACCCAATCCATTCCCTCTGAGCATGCATCTGTTACAATCTCCTCTAGGCAGTGCATTGTACTACATTCTTGGGATCCAAAGGAAAAAAGAAAAACTGCCTCTCTTCAAGAAGCTTACATTCCATAGAAAGGACATGCTATTCAGTCATAAAAACTGCTATTTTATTGATCATTTGAGGAAGAGAGAGAGAATACTAGTAACCAGAGCAAACAGCTAAGCCCTGAAGGAAGCTGAGGATTCTTAGAAGCCAAAAAAGTGAGGAACAAGTATATTCCCACCATGAGGGACAAAGGGACAGAGGAGGGCAATGGAATAGTGAATTAAGGGAATACTGAATAGGCCAATCTGGCTAAAACTTAGAATGGACGGATGATAGAGGTTCATTATTGTCACATGCTAATTCCAGATGACTAAATACAGTCACAAAAATTAAGCCTTTGGTTATAGAGAATTTCACTGAACTAGAACTCTCAAAGTTTCCAAACATTTACTTGTTTACAGAAAGTCAGTGTATACAAAGAGACTTTTTTTATTCTCCTGAGTCATTCTGTTTTTCTCTATTTAACAATGAAAGCTAATTCCCCAACATTATGTTCACCTGAGAATAGCAAAACGACCTTGATGCTAAATTAACTGTAGAAATTACTGTAATGAAGCAGGGATATTTTTATGGAATGTTGGTCACTTCTCAGCCTCTTAATGTTACCTTACTGATTAATTCTGTGGATGGAGGTTTTATTTTGAATAGGTAAGGTTATTGCAGAAGAGATATTATGAGAAAGCTAATACCCCATGGAGGCACAATACCTCATTTTTAATCTCATTAGAACATTAAAAGATGCCATGTGTATTGTTACCAGTGTCTCCAATTCTACTGAAAATAAAAAAGAAACTCGGCTCATGTCAACAATCACTTATTAATAGCTGTTTGCTCCATGGAAAGAGTTGGATATATGCAAAGTATTGAGCTACGTCCTGGGCAAATAAAGACAAAATATGAATGAGAGATTGGAGAAGAGAATGAAAAATGAATGAAAGTTTGGCCCACCCACACTATCTTTTTCTTCTGTTGAGTAATAGTTTGTAGGCCTTAGACAAATGCTCTCCCTCAACCTGCCTGGCAGACCTACTTGAAAGGGTGAAGGATGTTCTTTGACAATCCACCAACAAAGTTAACACAATAGAGACTACTGGACACCAACTGACAAGGTCATCTTGACTTGGGGCCCATTGTATTAGCAGATGCAGGAATCACACAATAATTCCGGGAAGTCAATAGACACTGAATGCAACATTGAAAGTGACATGCTAGAAGATGAGGAAATTCCTGGAAAGCTGGCCCCTTCCTCATTTGATTTGAAAGCTTGGGCTACATAAAGTCAGCCCTGGTACATGATTTCTGAGTGACTTAACTAAATGAGAGCATGAATTTAGTCCAAAGAGCTGAGCTTGAGCTGGGGTTCTGCTGTTAGCTAATAACGGAGCCTAGCACAAGATCAACTTACCTGTTGTGACCTCAGTTTCCTCATCTGTTATGTGAAAAGAATGGCTAAAATGATCCCTAAAATTGGATTCTGCTTCTGAATTTCTGTGAATTAAGAAAGACATGAATAACCAAAAGGCAAGCTAAGTAATAATTTTTTAAAGAAAGTAATTCCAAGGTATCTTAGTCTCAGAGGCTCTTTTACCTTATGTCCTAAAGTATGATATAGTGAAAAGAGCTATTTCTCTGTGTCACAGGAGAAGGGTTCAAATCCCTTCTTTGATGTTACTACCTGTGCACCTTTGGTCAAATCACTTAACTTCCCTAGGCCTCTGTTTTGTCATCTGTAAAATCAGAGGGTTAGACTACACAGTTTCTGAGGCTCCTTCTACCTCAAGGAACATAATTTTTTGGCCACCTACAGCATTTTCTAATGCAGTAACTATACGTGTATACATTGATAATCCTGAGATACCAGGAATGTTAAATCACATTGAGTGTACTATATTTAGGAAGGCAGCATATCTTCTTGAAAGAATTCAAATCAAAACCATTAAAGAGTTTTGTCATTTATTTAAAATTCACTTGTGTGAAAAATCCATACTTTATTCTCCAAAATGTTAAATAATTAATATGCTTGTTACTGCACTTTTACATTGCATACAAATCCAATAGAAAATGAGTTTGTATACAATGTGGTTAGGAAATTTAAGGTATTATGCAAATGTCATTTATCATCCCCATCATTAGCATTTGAAGCAGCTTAGTAAGTGACTAGAGTGCTCAGCTTCAAGTCATGAAGACCAGGGTTCAAATCCTGTCTCTGATACATACTAGTTATGACCTTGTACAACTCATTAAATTTCTTTGTGCCTGATGGAACTACCTAGGATTTGTCTCAGTCACAAGAAGACTGCAATCAGATCTGCATCAAAAGAGGGGGTTCTGAAATTGGAAATCCCCCTTGCTGATCAAGTCCCAGAACCCTCATACACACACACACACACACACACACACACACACACACAAGTATTATTAGCATGGACAAAAGCAAAATCTGAGTAGTAGGCTGAAGGTGGTACCGCGTAGAATGTCTAGATGAGTTGATCATAATTTGGCATGAGTTACCTGCTGTTATTTAAAGAATTGAATATACTTCTTCTATATAGAGTAATATTGTAGTAGGCTTTGCCAAATTTCAGGACCATTGTCGGAATGTGTGATTGATGGAACTCAAAACGGTTTTCTGCAGCCTTACCTTCTTAGTGACACCAAGATATCTCAGCATATTACTGCCGGTCTGAACTTTCAGCACTACCTCCTGGTTTCACTTGGGTATTGATTGGAAAATTCTATTACTGTACTTACTAACACACCTTTCAATAAACAGGTCCTAGAAGTTCTAACAGCTGGTTTCAGCAAAAGTTGAGAAACCTGAGGGCAGTAGGGCAGCTGAGAAAATTAGCCAGGAGCCTGAAGGTCCCACCAGTTAAGGATAGTGGGTACTAAAATATGACTTGATAATTAACTAAGTCCTCTCCACATCTCTTGGACACAGGCTCAGAAATAGTTTTTCAGTAAATTTAACGAGGTGTCTGTCTCATAAATGTGGCTGACTGAAAAGTCAAAATGGTGGAGAAATCTTTTCATTCTGAACATAAACTTTCTAAAGCAGGATTATTGGGGTGGGGAGATGCTTAAGGAAATCTCAAGGATACCCCTTTATCCTAGGCTAAAGGGAGCAAGCCCTCCTAGACTCTTGACAATCATACTCTCATTAATCCTCACAACAACGCCATAAGACATGCTACTGGTATCCTTGCTTTATAGTTGAGGAAACTGAGTCAGACAGAGGTTAGCTGACTTGCCAAGGGTCATACAGCTTGTAATTCTCTACGGTGGGATTTGACCTCAAGCCTTCCTGTCCATTCTATCCAATGGGCCACCTCGTTGCTTCAGTAATGAGAGGGAATGCAGAAGAAGCTGTGGGGATTCCTTTACCTATAGTGACCACCACAACACGGTTGGCCTTGATGTGTACTTGAACTGAAACACTTTGGGACTGGTGAAACCCAAAGTCAAAAAAAACTGTAGAGCAGTGGTGTGGGCAGGGACAGGCTGCCAAAGAAGAAAGAATAATGGATTTGGAGGCAGTGGACCTGGGTTCAAATGCTACTCATCCAATTACAAACTACAAGTGTGACTTGGGGCAATTAAATTAAACTCTCTGGATCTCTGAGAGGGTTGGAGTAAATGACCGCTAAGGTCCCTTCCATCTCTAGCTCTATATCCCATTCTTCTATGAAAATATAGTATGTTTAAGCTGGCACATATAGAGGCCCTCCAGCAGCAACAGCCAGAGCTTCACAACGAACATCTTTTTTTGGTTATATCAGTGAACAATGACTGTAGTTAGAGGGCTTATTCCCACAGGACCCTGGTTGACAAAGTTATACTTGAATCCATTTTTCTTGTGTGACCCAGGGCCATCAAGCCAAATGGCTAGCACCAAATCTGGGAAATCTGTCTGGCAAAAGTAGGTCTGAAATGATTTCTCCCCTGGCATAGTTCTATTCAATAGGTAATGTGCTCTGTCTGAAACCAAGTGTTTCATGAGAGATAGAACTGTATCTCCCTGAGCAGTCATAGGTTATAAAGACTCACTGTATCAGGACTTGGATTGCCTTTCTTTCTTGGCTCAGCATTTTGCACAGTGTTGTGTGCAATAATTACTTAATAAATGGTATTTAATGAGGAAGAGAATTTGGTCTGGGGGGTACTTTCAGCTGCTGGCCAGGAGGACTTGGCTGGGAAAATGGTCTTTCATTACTTTGTGGCATCCAGTCACTCCAAAGACTAGACTACATCACTGTTACTCCAGATTCCCACAGTCATAAACACTAATTACTTGTCTGAATTACCAACATGGGACCCTGATTGCAAATGCTTAAGTGACCCATTTGGAATAGTCTGCACAAACCTATTTGAAAGGAAACAAAAATAAACACTAAGTACAGTAGCAATGAATAAAGTACAGATATTTAGGAGTATTGGTGAAGCTTCAGAGACAAAATATAACCCTTAAGTGTTCATAGAATACTTTGCTATTCTTAAGGAAGACATACTGTGCCTACCTTAGCTCTGAATTCCTGTAGCACTGATTTCCTTATTTCTGGGTTGCAGAACAGTATTAACAGTAGTTCATATGTGTGTAGTGATTTTGGCTTAATTTCTTTACGTACATTATCTCATCTGATCTTTAAAACAGCCCTGATGAGTAGGTGCTGTGATTACTCCTCCTCCTCCTCTTTTTTTTAAACAGATGGGGAGCCTGAAGCTTAAAGAGGTTCAGTAATTTTCCCAGGGTCAGAGGTAGGCTTTGAATCTTACTCCAGATACAGCATAGTTTTCACTGTACCTCACAACCTGTCTTGGGACTCACAGTCTAGGCCTTGATTACATGTTGTGCTGCTCAGCAGCTTTGTATCTCAGTCTTGTCCAACTAAGGATTCAATTCCTCAACCACTTATTAAGTGTTTCCTGCCCTCCTCCCTTTTTCAAATTTATTATTTATTTTTAGCATTAAAAAAAAATTTGAATTCGAAATTTTCTCCCTTCCCTCCCCTCCCCTACCCATTAAGAAGGCAAGAAAAGTGATATCAAGTAATAAATATGAAATCATAAAATGTATATTTTCATGTTAGTAATTTTACTAAAATAAAAGCAAAGCAAGAAAATTAAAGAAAGTGAAAAAATTATGCTTCAGTCTACATTCAGAATCCTACCTCTCTGGAGGTGGATAGCATTTTTTAAATCATAAGTCCTTCAGAATTGTCTTAGATCATTGTATTTATCAGAAAAGCTAAGTCATTCACAGTTGATCATGGTACAATATGGCTGTTACTGTGTACAATCTTCTCCGGGTTCTGCTCACTTCACTTTGCATTAGTTTGTGTAAACCTTCCCAGGTTTTTTCTGAAATCATCCTGTTCAGCATTTCTTAGAGTACTTTTCCTTTGTTGGTGGTATGATTTGCTTGACTTGAATATAATTCAATGTTTACTTTTCCTTTTGCTGAAGTGTACATCATAATTACACATACAACTTAATTACCGTAAATTTTTTTTGATACATTGCTTTAGTCTTTTGGCTAGGATTTTATTTTGAATTAATCTTCATTAGTGAAATTGTTCCGTAGTTCCCATTCTCTACTATATTTTTCTATGTTTTAGGTATTGGGATTATATTTAATGGGATGATTTTCAAAAGAAATATCACCTTCAATGAAAAAAGATCACCAAAATGGGAGATGGGGGAGGGCAGGAATGAAAAAAACCCAAAATGAGAACCACAGCTTTCAGTGGCTTCCAGAAATTTATGTCATCTGTAAACCCAGTAGTGGAATAGATTAAGTCTATGCTTTCCCTGATCTTAACTGCTCTTTTCTCCAACTACCAGTAACAGGAACATTCACTTCCCATTATTTTCAGAAATCTGA
Source organism: Trichosurus vulpecula (assembly GCF_011100635.1). Lineage (NCBI taxonomy): Eukaryota > Metazoa > Chordata > Mammalia > Diprotodontia > Phalangeridae > Trichosurus > Trichosurus vulpecula. The sequence goes on along the minus strand of NC_050578.1, from coordinate 233,969,179 downwards.
ACAGTAGGAAGTCTTTAGACAAGTTAAGGGGGGAAGGAGTGGTATGAATAATACCAGAATGTTAAGGTAAGAGACCCACAATTAGTTGTTTGCAGATCAAGTTTAGATTTGGCATTATGTTAGCCCATGATGCAGTATATTCTTATGCTAGGACTAATATATCCGTTTTACATGTGCATACCCACATTACCTAACTTGGAATACGAATGCTAAGTCACCTAGGTTACTTAGTTCTGTGGTCAAAAGATTATAGAATTAGAGCTGGAATAGACCTTAAAGAAATAGTCCACCCTTGCCAACCACATTTTCCAGTTGAAGACTTAAGACCCAGAGTAGTAAATAGGCTGCTCAGCATTACAGGTAATAAGTAGCATATCTGGGATTCAGTCCCAGGTCCTTTGACTCCAGATCCTGCCTTCTTTCACTGACCTCCACCATCCCCTACTTAACCTCTTCACACCTGTTTAGGAATGACTCGCAGACTGGAGATTAAACATTACTGGATGAAGAAGAATTATCATGAATGACACATTTTGAAACTGATTGATCGTTGGGCAGCTGGTGGCCCAATGGATAAAGTGCTGAATTTGGAGTCAGGAAGACCTGAGTTCAAATCCTGTCTCACGTATTTACTAACATTGTAACCCTGCGTAAATCACTTAAGCTCTGTTTGCCTTAATTTACTCATATGTAAAAATAGGGAAAATGTTAGCATCTCCCTCTTCCTCTCAGGGTTGTTGTGGGAATCAAATGGGATAATACTTTGAGAATGAGATAATACTTGTGAAATGCTTTGTAAAACCTAAAGCGCTCTATAAATGTTAGATATTATTACTATCATCTTTATCATTAATACTATTACTTTGATCACAGGCTAGAATAGTGGAAAGAGGACAGAAAATCTTACACCCGTTTTTCTGAAATTGTAGTCCCTGAAATCTTCCATTTTTAGCATTCTTTCAGGAAGTGGCTTTCTTTAAGCACCCATGTCACAGACCTTGAAATCTGTAGTTTTGTTTAAAGTGTCCTCATTAGCTGCCAGCTCTCTACATGGAGGAAGCCATTATATCCCTGCCATTATTGGGACAATATTGTCTAATAATAATGTTGCATGTGTTTCAACAATCCAGCTAGCAGCTTCTGTGGGGTTGTAAGATCCACCCACAGCCAGCACCCAGAAAGCTGCCAACAGCACAGGTTCTTTTGATCTGCTTAACTAAGGAAAGCAAGGTGAAGGGGTTGACAAGCTTACTTTAATTCAGCATACAGACAGCATTCACTTAGTTCAGGGGAAAAAGCCAGCACCCTGACTTCAGAACAAAATACAAACAAATTACGAATATTGACGGACAGACCCAATACAATTCATAGTTACCAACATCTAGGTTCAGCCCAGGAGCTCAGAACAAGGGCTGGCCCAGAATCATGCGTGCCACCACTGCTGCGGGAATGAGCTCCAAAGAACAGACAGCCAACCCCTGTTGGCTGTCTTTTTTATATCTTTTTCAGCGTCAGGGGTGAGTCACACATGCGACTCACCCATGTGACCTAGAATCATATCAAAGAGGCGGACTTAAACCCAAGTGGTCTAAAAGCTTCTGCTCTCCCAGACATGTAAACTAGGCCCTCCCTGGAGTTAGCCCCACCTTGGGCCCCACCTCAGTTGCCAATCCATACCCACTAAGGTTTTACACCTAATAGGGGTTTGGGCCTGGGGCTTAGCACCTAGTAAGGATTACTCAAAGAAAACAAAGGCCATTTTGCTTACCAACACAGCATGTTCAAATAATCATGTATTACTTAATGGAGCATACATAATACTAGGTCAAGTTACTCTTGAAAAACTCACCTGAAATTTCAACCCAGCAATCCATTATGTGACTAAACATTATCTACCATCTTCACATCTACATGGAGATTTCCAAATGAACTTCTTTTATTTCTTATGATCTGGAATTTAACATGTTGTTCTTGCAATAAAATGGGGATAAAATAGCTTTGGCACAACTAAATTCATAGGTAAGATTATTTGAAGGGCCACCAGAGTCTAGCAATGAAATCAGAAAATAAAATCAAAAGCACTAATGAACAGAGACACATACATATGTAAGGTTATAGGTAATACTTCAGGATACAGCTCAAGTGGTAGGTAATATATAGTATAAAACAAACTTCGGACAATGCCTGATTAAAACATGAATACCAGAGTTCAGAAGGACATTTCTGCACACTTGGGCCAATGCCATAATATGTATCCCTAGGCACGGAGAATGAGAAAAGACAGCATTAACTTACTTTTTAAAGAAAAGTCAGTTTCAGGGCTCAGGGATGGGATCAGAGGCTCAGTGGTCCCAAGAGATCTTGGGACAAAAGATCTGCAGAGCAAGAAAACTGAGGACATTTTTTTCAGAGATCCTCCAGGTGCCAAAAGAGACTCCAAATCACATTTACCCATTGGGAAAACTGTAAACCACTGTGAGGCTACTGCTTAGATAGAGCACTGAGAAGTGAGGAAAAGTTGATGGCTATGAGAGTAAGTCACCTGGGCTATAGCAAACCTGGCAGGAATAAAAGCAAATCGTACGATAGCTTCCTATTTTAACTAAGTATTTTTGTTAACTAGGTGTTAAGCTCACTTTTTTTCTTCCTGATGAAGTATATGCTGTCAGTGCCCTCTAAATCTGGGCACCCTGGGGCAAAGCCTCAAATGCCCTGACCTAGTTATAGGTCTACTGAAGATTTCTTTTACCTAATAAGAACAGGGTTTTTGTTTTGTTTTGTTTTTGCTTTGGTTTGATAAATTGAGCTTTTCACTCCTAAAAAATTCTTACTGCATCATCTCACCTCTGTAGTGAAGTGATCATTTATAGCAAACCAGCCTTGAAGTTCTGAAAACCTGTGTTCAAGTCTCATGTGACTCTGGGAATGCCCTTTGAACTCTCAGTGCTCTAGTCTATGCAGCTTTTAGTCTACAAGCCACAGTAAAAGTACAAGCCTGAATTTGGAGAAGGAGGCTCCTCACCAGGGACTTTCCTATACCAATGAAATCAAGGGGCCAATCTCTATCTCTATGCTATTCCACCATCCAGTTAATGTAGGACCTTTGTCTGTTGTTGAGCACACATCTTGGCTTGAGAAAAAATCACATTCTCTATCTATACTATGCTACAATAACTAGTCAAATTCAGCCCCAAATCCGTCAAATGATGGTCGGCTTCATTCAAAAAAAATAACTGGTAGAGAGGTCATTCAATTTATTCTACTGCCTTCAGGCAAACTGGATCTAATCCATTCAGACAACCTTCAGGATGTCTTGGATGGGCAATTCTATAATCTCCACTGACAGATAACAAGTACAACAGAGTGGATTTTTCACATCCAGATGAAGGGCTATATTTAATCCAAAGTGACTTCTGGTTTGAGTCACATGACTATTATTGGCATTTCCTTGACTGTGCTTTTGACATTATACCCAATCACAGATCTGCTCCCCCTCTAAGGAAAGTAGGATTAGAAAAAAGCTCTGCCACTGAGATGGTTATTTTGAAAAAGCAAACATAAGAGAAATATTTTGTGAAGCAAACTTGACAAATCTTAGATTTTTCCCCACTGTTTCACTGTTTGGTTTGTCTTCACACAGAAGATTTTATTCCTAAGTATTGAAGGTAACCTGATAATTCAGAGGATACAACATTTAGAAGTTTAGGCAGGAGATCAAGGAAGTTCTCGGGTCATTTTGTTGACCTTGAATGATGATAAGCCTTTGAAGGGGACTTTATTTTTCATATAGATGGTGTGAATATACGTACCCTCTTGATGTCATCAAGGGACGGTCTTCACTAATGGTGGCTTTCCCAGGATGAATGATTTGTCACACTCTTGAGGTAACAGTATTGTAGCAGAAATATACAGCTAACCTTTCTCATAGCCTCCTCCCAAAAGCTCTATTCTCCCAAGGGTATGTGTTGACAAATTTACCACTCATTTAGAACACAGGACATTTGTTGCTTTTTCAGTCATTTTTCAGTCATGTCTGATTCTTCATGACTCCATTTAGGGTTTTCTTGGCAAAGGTATTGGAGTGGTTTGCCATTTTCTTTTCCAGCTCATTTTACAGATGAGGAACTGAGGCAAATAGGGTTAAGTGACTTGCCCAGGGTCACACAGCTAGTAAATGTCTGGCTGGTAAATGATTCTTCCCTACTCCAGACCTGGCACTCTATCCATTGTGCCACCTAGCTACCCAATTATTTGTTGCAGGGAGGATATTTATTTCAGATATTTTAAATGACTTTATCCAAAAATGCTATTCCTTTAATGAATGGAGATGTCTAGGTCCTTTCTTAAGCAGTTTTCTTTGTTTTAGGAAAAGAGGAAAGAAGGAAGCAGAGCAAAATGACAAGGAAGAAGAGGAAGAGAGGGGAGAAGAAAAGGGAACGAGGAGGAGGAGGAGGGATGAGGGTGATTGACAAGCTCCTACCTTTTGTTGGGCACTGTCTAAAAGATGGAAATGCAAATATGCTGAATATAACAATCCCTATTCGCAAGTATCTTGCATTCTTAAAAGTAGGGAGAATAGGAAAGAAAAGGCATTCACTATCCTTCATAAAACAACAGACTATAAAACCTAATACAAAGCCTAAAATAGCCTTTATAGTCCAACAAAGAAACTGTACTGGAACCATAGTATCACTAAATATTAAAAAATAAATAAATAAACCTATTACCTTTAATTGTTTTAACACAATTATAATCATGCATAAAAATCTTGTTGGGGGGGGACCTTTTTAATGCCAAGTAAGCTGAAAATTGCATGATTTAAAAAAAATCTCTAAAAATAATAACTAGTGGGAGAAATCCAAGCCATGTGGATACAGGATAAGAGCCATATCATCCTTGTCATCCTGCCTGCTACTGTACTTCGGTCAATGATCTTTCTGTGAGCCCAGAGATGACCTTATGCAAAAATCAATCCGTACGTCCACCTGCACTACTCAACTTGAAATAAAAACAGCCCTTAGGGTAATGACTGATCCCTGGACAATACCTCTAAACTCTCCATCGAATATAAGATGAGCCACCATATTGCACTTTAAAGTTGGCAACGTCTTGTGTCGTTTAAGCCTCATGACAACTTGACATAAGAGACAATATAAATATTAGACCATCACCCCATTAGATAGATAAGGATAGAGGCTCAGAGAGATTAAGGTACTTCACAGTCAGATGGCTAGTGTCAAAGGTGGGATTCAAAGCCATTCCTGATTCCAAATCCCGGGAAAAATCCACCTCCTACATTTGGTTCTGCTAAGAATCAGGAGCTGGCTTTTTTTTTAACCCTATGAGATTGTGAACGATTAAATCCTAATATTCCTGTTAGCACCACTTTTATGGTTAGCTGTGTACTTTAGTTGTCTTTCTTTATACAATATATAGATGGGTTAAGGAATCTGTTCAGTCTCCACCACTCACCAGCATGACTACCCAAGTGGCCTGTGGAATTAATTAAATGGTTCAATCCCCTACAAAAGCGATATTACTCAGAGGAGACAAGTGGATAGTCTAATTAAAATGTCAAAACCTTGGTTGGCATAAATGGAAACACATATTCTAGAATTTAAAAGGCAACAATATATTCACTGCTGAACTCTAAGAGGATATGTGTGTGTGTGTGTGTCCCAAAAGTCTTAGAGTAGCTTTCAGCTATTACTAAAAATCTTAACAACCCTCTATATCTCTTCATCTCTGTCTATATTATTATTATTGTTCAGTCATTTCAGTAATGTCCGATTCTCCATGACCCCATTTGGAGTTTCCTTGGCAAAGATATGGAATGGTTTGCCATTTCCTTCTCCAGTTCATTTTATAGGGTCACACAGTTAGTAAGGGTCTAAGGCCAGATTTGAAATCAGGTCCTCCTGACTCCAGGTCTGGCACTCTATCCACTGTACCACCTAGCTGCTATCTACGTGTAGATGTGTTATATATGGCTATATCAGTCACCAGGAGGTTACTGAACACAGTTAATCAATCAACAAACCTTTCAGGCACTGTGGTGATCCCCAAGGATTGAAACAATCTCTGCTCTGAAAGAACTGACTTACTGGGGGAGACAATATGTCCATTTACAAGCACATATAAAATTAAGAGATAGTTCAAATCAAGTTAGCTAGAGAAGACCCTAGCAATTGGAGGGAATCAGGAAAGTCATCCTGGAGAAGGTGGTGTTTCACACTGAGAGTGCCAAGACGTGGAGGTAGGAGATGATGGAGTACCATGTGTGAGGACCAGAGAGAGGCCATTTTGGTTGGAAATTAGCATGTGGAGTGGGGAGGAGTATTGAATAATGAGGCTATGAATGAGGCTCGGTGCAGATTGTAAAGAGTTTTGAAAGCCAAACAGAAAAGATTAAAGGGAGCCACTAGCATTTTTGAGTAGGTATGTAATACAAAATGTGTTCTGACTTTGCAGGTTTATCCAAAAGCATAGACCATTGGAAAGAAAGAAGAGAAAAGCCTGTATTCTTGCTATCAGGATTCTATAACAGTGGGAGACAATATACTGGGTTGGCATTACTAGCTGAAGCTTCTCCTCAGAATTTGGATGGTGCTATGATACAATGCAAAAATACTAGCCCTGGAGTCAGAGGTCCAGGGTGCCAACCTGCCTCTGATGCTTAATATCTAACGCTAACTACTTGCATACCTTGGGAAAATCACTTGGGCTCAAATGCTCAATGGACCTCAGTTTTCTCCTCTCTAAAATGTCAGTTTAGACTAGCTAGATTCTGAGTTCCCTTCCAGCTCTGGAGGCAAGCATACTGTTTTACATGCTCACATTCTTCCCAGTAGAATGGGAAGTTTGTGAAAGCTAGGATGGGTTCCTTTTAAAAAAAATCTATATCCCTTGTCATTTGTCCTTTGTTTTTGAATGGGACCAGTGACATCATGGGGTGATGTCTTCACTTGTGCATCAGTTGGATTTGTGAGACAGAGTTGTACTAAGTTGTCAGCTTCACTGTCCATTCCCAAGTCATCGAAGTCCAGGGACGAGACAAAAAGTGCGGACAACTGGCCATGTCCAGAATGCAGTGGATGATCTTGGCTCTAAGTGCTCCACAGCTCCTGCATCAGCCTTCATGGCACTCTGGAACAAATCGTTCTTGTTCACTCATTCTGCCAGGGGAAATCTTCACATGCTTGGAGTAGGCACCGCCCCGCCCCAACTCACTGATGGGTTCGAGGCCCATCTGTTACGTTCAACCTGGTTTAGCTTGTCTGCCGAGATGGTTTATTGGGATGTGGCTGCCGTGCATGCTTCAGTTTCTTGGATCCACATGTGAGAGTTGGGTGACCAGTTGGATACCAAAGGTGTGTGAGTAGTCCTGAAAAGGGCTCAGCAAGCCTTCACACCAGAGGTGCTAGTTCTCCTTGAATACCCCACATACTGTGATATCCCTACCACCTAGTGTAATGCTGTATAGCTAGTAGGCACTTAATTACTATTTATTGAATTGAATTGCAGGGATATTGCTTCAGATTCTAGCTCAAACACTGTCGTTCTGACAAAAGTCACCGAGTCTCAGTTTAGGCATTAGCAAAATGGGGAAAATAACTTATTAAATATCTCCTTTATAAGGTTGTTCTTAATTTTAAGGCAGGTGATAGGTAAAGAAAACACTTTTTAAACCTTAAAGAGATAAGTGTCAGCTAACATTCAAGAGAGACAGCCTGGTATAGTGGATGTTATTGTTCGTCTGTTTCAGTCATGTCCAACTCTTTGTGACCCCATTTGGGGTTCTCTTGGCAAAGTGACTGGAGTGCTTTGCTATTCCTTCTCTAGATCATTTTACAGATGAGGAAACTGAGACAAACAGGGTTAAGTGACTTGCCCAGGGTCACACAGCTAGTAAGTGTCTGAGGCTGGATTTGAACTCAGAAAGATGATCTTCCTGACTCCAGGCCCAGCACTCTATCCACTGTGCCACCCAGCTGCCATCATATAAAGTAGATAGAGTGGAAGCAAATATGTCACTTTCAATCTCACTTCTGACTCTTACTAGCAAGGAGATCATGGGCAAGTCACTTAAATAATTTACTCCATTTCTTCATTGGTAAAGTGAGGAGATCTTTGGTCCTCAGCTCTTAGGGTAGTTGAAATCAAGTGAGACAAGGTATGAAAATTGCTTTGCAAACTTAAAATGTGATAGGTTTGTCAGGTATTATTTCTATCCTTTTTGGTAACAAAATGCAATCTTATGAATAAAATCTTTTTAGAAGGAAAAGCCAGTAGGTCAGTAAGATGACAGACAGGCTGCTTCTATTCTTTGGCCATAGTTACAGGATAATCTCAGAAACCCCAAGATTTAAAGGCTCATGCAAAGTTGAGCTCATCCCAGAAGCCTATACTTAAACTCTCCAGGCCTCAGTATACAAATCTGTTAAATTACCATCTGAATAGCCCCATCAAGTAAAAGGCCCTATAATAAAGTAATTTGAGACACTGCAAGAAACCGTAGCACACTGCTACATAATAGACAAAAGAAGGTTGTTATTTTTTTTTCTCCAGTTAACCTCTATACATTATAGAATTGTCTCTGCCTAGTTTACAGCTGAGTCAGACAGTTTTCCTCCTGGATGGATTACTTTAGGCTAATCGCTTCTTTATGCACCCACAATGGGGAGCTTCTCACCTAAAGGGAGTAGTTTTTGAGTCTTTTGTCAGACTGCAGAATTTCTCAAGTCTCCTAGGGACAGTGAGGGGAAAATGAGGAAAAAACCATTCGGTTTTGCTATTTCAGAAAACAATGGAAATTTTTCCTGTTGGATTGTTGGGTAACCTTTAGTTCTTTTAGGATCAACAGGAAAATCACTTAGGCTCAAAGGCTCAATGGACCTCAATTCATGTCATTGGGGACAAACCCCAAAATAGTCTGAAATTGTAGGAAGTTGCCAAGCTGGCCTGTGAATGTCAGCCTATCCTGAAGAAATGACTCTTCTTCCATATACCAGATGTACAGACTTGACAAGGGCATATATTTGCAAGTACCAGCATAAATCAGTGCCACAAAAGGGATGATATACCACATATGATCTAGTGAAAAGAATGCTAGCTTTGCTGTCTGAAGACTTGCATTCAAATCATGGCATTTCTATTTATTGCCAGTATGACATTGTGCAAGGTAATTAACCATTTGGGGCTTCCTTTCCTCATTGGTAAAATGAATAAATTTGATTGAATCATCTCAAAAGTCCCTTCAGGCTCTCAATCTATGATGCTGCAGTCTGATAAATCTTTGGTGTGTGTGTGTATATATGTGTGTGTTATATATGTACACATATGTGTATATATATGTGTGTGTGTGTGCACACATGTATATGTATGTATACCCAACACACATATATACACGTATGCATTCACATGCATAAATTATATTACATATATAATAAGTTATATATATTTACAACAGTAACGGTAAGCATTTCCTGAGATGAGCACTGCCCTTCCACATTCCTAGTAGCTACCCAACTATTTAGACATTTTCCCCCACTATCATCTTCATTTCTCTCATATGAAAAAAATGGCCCTTGCCCTTTCCAAAGCAAACTCCTCTACATTCACCCTTGACTGCATGCCCCGCTGTCTCCTGCTCTCCCAACCTCTCTCAGTATCTTATCGACCAGCTTTCCTTGCTGCTTACAAATAATGATGGTAATCACCAATAGCAATGCTAATGGCAGCATTTATGCAACATTTTACAGTTTACAAAACCATATATATAATGTACATATGTGTGTGTATGTATCAATAGCTGTCTATATCATTTGACCTTCATAATAGCCCCATTAAGGCAGCTGTTATTTTTATTTCCGTTTTAAAGATGAGGAATATGAAGTTGAGAAGTCATGCTTTGCATAAGGTCATAAAGCTAGTAAGTGTCTGAGACAGGATTTGAACTCAGGTTTTCTAGGATCTAAGACAAGTATTCTAATTCACTATGCCACCTAGTTATCAAACATCCCCATATGTATTCTATTTCCATTCTCATTTAAAAAGCACACACACTTGACTTGTCCATCTCCACTAAGTATCACCCTATATCTCTCTCGCCCTTCTTGGCTTAACTGCTACACGGTGGGCTTCCACTTCCATATCCAGTGATTGTTGTTGTCTGACTCTTTGTGACTCCATTTAGGGTTTCCTTGGCAAAGGCACTGGAGTGGTTTGCCGTTTCCCTCTCTGGTTCATTTTACAGATGAGGAACTGAGGCAAACAGGGTTAAGTGACTCGTCCAGGGTTACACAACTAGTAAGTGTCTGAGACTGGATTTGGACTTCAGGCCTAATGCTCGACCCACTGCACCACCTAGCTGTCATACTGCTACTCACTTCTAAACTCTCTCATAATCTGAGTTCTGACCTCTTTATTCAATTCAAAATGCTCTCATAAAAATGATCAGCGATCTCTTAATTGCTGAATCAAACGCCTTTTCTCAGCTGTCATTCTTGTTGACCACTATGTAACCTTTGACCCTGTCAGTAGCTCTTTTCTTCTAGATTCTCTCTCCTTTCTAGGTTTTCATGATATGACCCTGTCACGATTCCCCTCCACCCTACTGAATTGATCATTTCAAGTCTCCTTTGCTGGATCTTCATTGAGGTCACATACACACACACACACACACACACACACACACACACACCCCTATTCTTTTTTTATTCCCTATCTGTTATCTCACTGGGTGATCTCATCTCCCACTGGTTCAGTTTTCATCTTTATTCAGCTGATTCCCAGATGCATGTCCAGCTACAATCTTTCTCATTAGGTCTAGTCTTCTATCATTTGCTGCCTTTTGTATATTGTAAATTGGATTTCCCATAGCCATTTCAAACTCAACACGACCGAAATAGAATTTGTCTTTCCCCTAAAACTTTGATGTCTTCCCAAATTTCCTGTTATTGTCAAGGACATAACATCCCCCAGTCACTCCCAATCCCATCTTTTGTAAGGAGAGAAGCCTCTCCTAGTCGTTCTCCTGCTATTGTTTCCTTCCCTATGAGACTGCCTTGCATTTACTCCTCGTATATCTTATTTATCCTCAATTATTTACATGTTGTCTTTCCTGTTAGAGCGCGCACTCGTCATTGGAAGGGACCATGTTTCTGCCTTCCTGCGCTTAGCAATTTGTCTGGTACATGGTAAGTACTTAATAATTCTTGTTGACTGACTGCCTCTTGCCGCATCAGACACCTAAACACTCGGACACCACTGCTGGGCTCCTGAGCTCTGACAGATGAGCTTTTCCATTATCTTTCCTAGAACTGGATTTCCACATCACTTGCTGCTACTTCAAAACCATGCCATCTCCCCCATGCCACCCCTTTCAGGGAGGCAGTGCGTGGATAAAGTACCAGACCTGGAGTCAGGACGACCTGAGTTCAGATCCTACCTCCAGTACCTACTAGCTGTGTGATTTGGGCCGAGTCACTTAACTAACTCTGTCTAGTTCTGTTTCATTAACTGTAAAAGGATGATCACAATATGCCCTACCTCACAGGACTGTTTGATAGGATCAAGTAATATCAGTAAAGCACTCAGGACAGTGCCTGGCGCATAGTGACTACTTAATAAATGGTTATTGCCTTTCTTCCTTCTAGCTCCCATTTATGTTTTGTCTTCTCCCATTAGAATGTAAGCTCCACGGGGGCAGGGACTGCCTGGCTTGATAGTATTGATATCCCCAGAATATAAACAATACTTAGCATATAGTAATCACAACAAATTCTTTATCATTTATTCATTCACCCAATGACACAAGCTTTGGTATCTGCTGATCCACCCATTCTACAATTCGGAATTCAATAATTATGGAATTGCGTAGAGTTACAAAGGACCCCAAGGGGCATGTAGTCCAACATGGACCCAATAGACATCTCCTCTCCAAGATCATCCATCCTTATTTAAAGTCCTCTTGTCAGGGGAGTGTACTTTTGAACAGCTGTAATCCTTAGCTAATTGTTCTTTACTCAAGGCATCTATCCACCTCCCTAGACCTTCCACCCATTGCTTCTTGTTCCTCCTTCTGGGGCCAAGCAGAACCAGTCCCAGTCATTGTTACACACGGCAGCCCTTCATATCATCGAAGTCTTAAGTTTAACTCTCTCATATCCCCAAGGCCATCTGTTAGTTCACTCACCCTCCACAGAATTAATGTTCCAGCCTGAGATTGATGACTGCATGTGGTGTGCAAAATTAAGCTCTAAAATGAGCACCTGTCAGATCAGAGTAATTAAAAATCTCCTGGGGGAGACCACATGCCATTGCTCAGCATATCACTCTGATTTTTCATTTTCATGACCAAGAAATTTTAATCTTGAGAATACACTGTCAGAGTTTCACTAAACTAATTTGTCTATGAAATGTTTTTGGATTTGAAATGGATTTGTCAGAACTCATAAAAGTCTATCACCCCAGTGGGGATCGAACAAATGGGGAAGAGTGGGGGAGGTCACGTTGGAATGAAGGGGTTAATGGAAGGAGACAAAGGATAGGAAGGATGATGGGACTATGACACAGAAGGAAGAGGTCTTAGTGGAAGGGTCCTTGTACTTTAATGCCATTCTTAAAGTATCACAAGTAACTTGTTTCAAGGAAAGATCAAGTGGAGGAATTATTTTGCTGATTATAATTTAATTTAATTCAATAAGCATTTATTTACCATTTACTATTTGCCAAATACTATTCTAAGTCCCAGGGATTCCAAAATGAAATGAGAGTGCCTGCTCTCAAAGAGATGAATTGTTGTTCAGTTGTTTCAGTTGTTCCTGCCTCTTCATGACCCCATTTGGGGTTTTCTTGGCAAAGATACTGGAGTGGTTTGCCATTTCCTCCTCCAGCTCATTTCACAGATGAAAAAACTGTGGTAAACAGGGTTAAGTGACTTGCCCTGGGTCACACAGCTAGTAAGTATCTGAGGCCAAATTTGAACTTAGGAAGATGAGTCTCCCTGGCACTGTGCCGCCCCAAGGAGATTAAATACTATCTTAATAGCTTTTATTTCCACAGCCCTTTAAGGTTTTCAAAGTGTGTCTTACAAAGCTTATCTATTTTGACACAGCAGTAAAGCAGTGACGTAGGTGCTCATTTTGTCCCCATTTTACAGATGAGAAAACTGTCACAGAAACTGCAACCCACAGCTGGTGTCTGAGGCAAGATCTGATCTCAGGTCTTCCAGATTCCAAGAAGTCTGCCCACTGCAAGATGGCACCTCTCCCTTTTGCAACAGATGCCTGATGTGATTCAAGCATGTACAGGGCACTGAGCTAATGTGAGGTGGGAAGGGGTGCTGTAGGTGGGTGGTGAGACAAGGATCAATAAGATATAATCTATGTCTTGAAGAAGCTTATAACCCAGTAGGGAAGATAAGGAAATAATTATAACACAAAACTGATTCTGGCACAAACATGATAGATACAAACAAAGTGATAATGGCATCAAAACAAAGAAAGATAACTGTCAGAGAAATACATGGAGAGACAAAGTGGGTGTAACAGAAAGAGCACTTAATTTGGAGTCAAAGAACCCCCTTGAAACACTGGCTCTACCCCTAAAATCATGTGACCTCAGACAAGTAACTTCTTTAATTACTCTGGTCCTCAGATTGCTCATCTGTAAATGATGGGGTAAATTAGAAGGTCTCTTTCTCTCCGTTAACCAGTCCTGTGACTGTGCATTGAGATCTTGAACAGAAAAGCCTTTTATTAATCAGAAGTCATTTTATTATTTATCCCAATATTTTATTACCATCTGAGAAAATCTGTTAGTTCTCCTTGGGAAAGAATGATGAGAGACTAACATGGTATTTATCTTTTTCTTTTAATCAACATTGAATATTTTCATTTTTTCTTCAAGCTCTGAAGCAGTTTCTTGAAGGGCACACTTTTTCAGATTTCAAAATGATAAATATTCACTATTACCAATAACTTCGCCCATACGAACTAATTTTCACCTGTGGTTATCTTCATCAGAATCCTGAACATATTCGTCAATGTTGCATGTTTAAAATAACCAATTCTTGGTTATGGAAGGAAACAGAAGCAGCTTGGAGGGAAGATAAGAAGGTGGTTCCTTAGAGCTTGACCCAGGGCTCTCACTCCCTCTTAGCACTGCCAAGGATGGAGGGAATACTGAAAGTCCACTGTGGGGGACCTGACAGGACAGGCAGCCCAACTTCCCCTGCCCCAGCCTCCTGACCTTACCAGCTTCCCTCTCCTTCATCCAAACTTCCCTGCCTCGTATTCTATTAACAGTTAGTCATAATTTATAATAGAGTAGACCCTGAGTGGCCAAGTGACTTGCCCAAGGTCACACAACTAATAAATACCAGAGAGGCTATTTTAATATAGGTCTTATTGATCCCTGCATTTGATCCATGGTACCATTCCGTCTCCATTTCCATTATTAACATGGGGCCTTCCGTTTCTTCACCCAAAGGAATCACAGAATTATAGGTACTAGTTCTCATTCTCCTAATCTAACCTTATTTTATGGATGAGGACACTAAAGCCTAGAAAGGTAATAATGGCTTTCCAGATGTCAAAGCACCAGAGAGCGGCTCTGACCCAGATATCTTGACTTTCTTCCCCACCCCCAGTCTAATGTTCTAATGCAGCACTGCCTTAATGAACATATGTGAAAATGAAGGTGGTTGGCAAACCTAAGGCAGGGACATTTGGATCCGGGGTTTCAGGAAATGCCTTTGGCCACCTGCCTTCCTTATGTAGGATTGCTCCTGCCTCATAGAGAGAAGCCTTCCTTGGGTAACCCTAGATAGGCCCATCTAAGCTCAGACACCTATTTCTGGCTGCCCCATCTCCAGATATTAATCTCCTGAGTTAATTTATATTTCTTGTATTCCTCCATGAAACTCTCCTGATGATACACAGTGAAGGAAAGGAAACATGGCAGCAATTATTCAAGGAAAGGGGAAACAGATATATGTGTGTAGACTCCTGAGGAAAATTTACTTTTTTGTACACTATTGATCCGAAAAACCTGCAATGATTCTTCCAGAGCCATTGGTATCTACTAGCAATGAAAGATTTAATTTACCCTAATTTAGAACCCATTTCAAAGCCATGGATCTTCATTTCAGAGTTTAAAATAGCACATGGATTTTATGTACTGAGTAACTGAGGTTTATTTTTTCCCTATTGACTTGACTTATATAAGCATGAAAATATAGGACAGTAGAACTGGGAGGGATATCAGGAGGCAGTCAGTCTAACCTCCTTATTTTGCAGATGCAACAAATAAGCCCCAGGCTTGTCAGAGTATATGCCTGAGGTCCCATAGTCAGTGGCAGCCGGGGAATGATAATATTTAATGAGCATCTACAATGGACGAGGTTATCAAACCTGTTGGTATGATCCCTAACCTCAAGGGTTTTACAGTCTAGGTAGGTACCACGACAGTCCTAGAGCATGTGGATATCAAGGCAAAGTTCTTTAGGTACATTAGAGATGGTGTGACGCAGTTGACAGAACACGGTGTTAGATGCCAGGAGGTATGGAGTCCATTCTTGGTTTGACCATTGGTGAGAATATTGGCATAATCTTGGGCCTGGTGTAATCTTTCTGGGCTTCAGTGGCCCCCACTGCTAAATCACCTGGCTGATCTCTTTCAGTCTTTCCAGTAATGAGATGCTATGGTTCTATGACTTAGAAGGGTTCCTAAGTATCAGTGGGTTTAAAAGAAAATCAAAGATCTGGATGATGAAAAGGATTAAGGCTGCAGATGAAACAAAGCCCACAGTGACAGCTGATGCTTAGAAACCCTCTAGAGGTCAAGGTTGCCTTGCCCACAGTGAAATGATGCAATAGGTGTTCATGTTTATGTAGCACCTTATGTATACTTTCTTGTATGATTTTCAAAAAAAAATCCAATAAGGTAGGTCCTATCATGATCCCTGTTTATAGAGAAGGTGATTGGAGGTCAGAAGTTAAGTGATTTGCCAGAGTCAAACAGCTAATCAATGTCTAAGGGAGCATTTGAACTCAAGTCTTTCTGGGTCCAGGTCCACTCTCTAGTCATAATCCCTTTCTTATTCCTACAGGCTAATCAGAAAAAGTCTATGGGAATTACTGTTGGAAACAGTACTTGAGAAAAAAAAAACAACAAATAAATGAAAACAAAGTCAGCAGATGACTGCACAGGGCTGAAGAAGCATTTGAAAAAGCTCTCTAATCAAAGTAAAACACAAGATAAATATGAGATTTTAGATGAGCACAGAAAGCTCTGTCACACTTCAGGAAACTCTCCGTGTCTCCAAAGCAGGCAACATCAGGAGGCAGAGATGGTGGAATGGTGGGGGGCAGGGCAACGATCTCCCCGACACAATCTCCTGGGAAGAGATCTAGAAGAAAGCACTAGACCAGATCCTTGTGGGGAAATCCAGGAAAAGGCATTGTGAATCATTTTTCCCGCCGAGATCCACATAAGGAGAAAAACAGGGAGATCTGTGCACTGTGGGGACAGGTCAGGCCAGGAGGGTCATAGTAGGGCTCAGACCCAGACCACAGCACACAAAGGCATATAGTGGACCCCCACTACAGGGACATGTGTGAACCGGAAACTTTGTTGCCCGCTACCCAGTTCCAGGTCACAGAAACAGGGCAGGTAGGGAAGCCTAAAAGAAGGAAATTTGGAAGCAAGGTGGTGCCTCAGACCTCACACTCAGAGAAGGGTCCTGCTTCTAGCATTTAGCCCCACCTGCAAAGGAATAATCAAGGTGGGGATCTAAGTCCAAAGGGGAACCTACACTTCTGCCACTCCCAACCAACAGAGCTGTCCAACTGGCTGAGAGTGACTGAGTCTAGCAACAGTATACTCTTGCACAGACAGACCCAAACCCAGGTCAGGAACCAGTAAAGCTCAGACCAGGGAACAGCAATGAGATTTTGCCTGGAGCACTGAAAGCTTGCAGGTCTCCTGCCTTTCCCTAAGATCCTGAAACAAACACCACTCAATATCCCAAGAAAGCAGGAACAGGACCAGCCCAGACCTTTGCTCCAAAAGTGTGGCAGACCCCAGCCCCAGTATTAAGCCTGAAGTCAGGAAGCAGGCTGGAAGAATAAGCAGGCAAACAAACAAAAATAATACTACCCTAATTAGCTGTTATGGTATCGGGGTGCTCACAACACAAAAGGGGAACGAGAGAGTGACTCCAAAACATCTATAAGCAATGCCTCAAAGAAAAACACTGCTGAAGCACAAACTCAAATAGAATCCCCAACACTACTTAAGCACAAACTCAAATAGATTTCCTGGAAGAAATAACGCAAGGGGTTTTGTTAAAGATTGAAAATGTTTCAATAAATGGAATATGAGTGCTTGAGGAACTAATTGAAAAAGAAATGAGAGCTATGGGGGGGGGGCGGAATGGCAAAGAGAATCAATAGTTTGGCTCAAGAGGTACAAAATATTGCCCTAACAATAAACTCTTTGAATATTAAAGTGGATCAAATAGAAAACAATGAGCCCATGGGGCAAGAAGAAATATTAAAACAAATCAAAAGGCTGAACATAGAGAACAGCATGAAAGGCATCTCACAGCAAAAACAGCCTATTTGAAAAACAGATTGAAGAGAAAAAAATTAAGAATCATTGTATGATCTGAATGTCAAAATGGGATCTAGACAATATATTTCAAGAATTCTTGAAAGAAATATTGTTCATGTCTCTTAGGACCCAGGTGCAATGTGGAAAGAGAAAGAATCCACCCATCACCTCCTGAAAAAAACTCTCAAAAGGAAAACTCTCAGGAATATCATAGTCAAAATCTAGAGTTTTCAAGTCAAAGAAAAAATATTAGAAGCAGCCAGAAAGAAGGAAGACAAGTACAGAGGAGCCACAATCTTGATCAGTAATAATTTACCAGCCTCCAATATAAAGAAATGAATGGAGAAATTGGAATGCAATAATTCAGAAGGCAAAAGACACAGGCTAACAGTCAAGAATAATTTACCCAGCTAAACTTAGTATAATGCAGTGGGGTGTAGAGGAAGGGGAAATGAGTCTTCAATGCATTACAGGAGTTCTGAGCATTTTTGATGAAAAGACAAGAGTTGTGGAGAAAATCTGAAGTTTAAACACAGAAATTAAAAGAAATCAAAAAACCACGAATGAACTATGATAAAGAGATAAATAAGTGTTCAAATTTGGGGAGATGATATCTATGTCCCTTTTGAACCCCATCATCACCAGGGTCCATAGAGGGAGTCCAATGAGACAAGGCCTGAGAGTGCTTCTGTTATGTCTCGATGATCTTAAGAGAAGAGTAGAAAGAGAGAGGAGAGGAAATCCTAGTGGTAGAGACGTAAAGGAAAGATAGGAAAAAGTAACTCATATAATTAGAGTGACCAAGTAGACATCTATTTAAACAAGGAGACAGTCAGAGAGAGTGACTAACACTTGAAGCTCATTCTCATCTGAACTTATCAAAAGAAGAAAGAGTCGACACACATATACAGTCAGGCACAGAAATATATTTCCCTCAATAGGGAAATGGGAGGGAAAGGGAAGAATAAGGAAGGGAAAATTTGAGGGAAGGTAGCTTAAGGGAGGGATTAGTCTTCAGCAAAACAAACTCTAAGGATGTACACAAATATTTATACATGGCAAATAATGAGAATGTGAGTAACCCATAAATTGGGGAATGAATCAACAAATTATAGTATATAAATGTGATGGCATACTATTGTGCTGAACTCTTCATAACCCATTGGTATTCAAGAGGACCAATGAGGAAATATGTTACCTACCCCCTGAGAGAGAGGTGAAAGACTCAGAATACAGGGTGAAATAAACTCTGTTGGACATGGCTAAATGTGGAAATGTGTTTTAATTGGCTGTGCATGGTTGTAATCACTTTTGCTCTTCCTGTGTTCTCAATTGGGGGGAAGGGGTTAGGGCAGGAGGATGAAAAGGTAGGTCTTGGCTGATTGAAACAAATAAACTGTATTTTTAAAAAGATAAATATCAGAAATGTTGCAGTTCATTAAACCTAACCAAACACAAATATTTCACTGGAATGTGGCCTGGAAGAACTGTGGGATAGTGAGTAGGTTCTATATAAATGCTGTCTTCCCTTCCCTCTCTCACTTTTAGCCTCAACACATCAAGACTATATGGAAAGGGAGAAGAAAAGGAATACTCTGGGTGGAAGGAAGGAAAGTAAGTACACGACAAATTGTCATACATCATCAGGATAAGCAAGTAAACACAACACAAGAGGGAAGGGATAGGGGTGCAGGGAATACAAAGAGCTGTGTTTCAAAAGAAAACTGAAGAAGCCAACAAGAGTTACAAATAAGGGACTGAAGGGCTGAGACCTAGGTGTGTGAGAAGATTAGCATAATTCAGGGAGAAGAAGAGAAGGCTCATCTAAGTAATGTTGTCGTTTGTCCTTAGCTCTTGAAGAGGACCAACATGGAGGGTTGAAATAAGGCCATCCTCTTGTCTAGCACTTCTCTATTTGATTATGAGCAGGCTGCCCTCTACCTTGATGGTAGGAATTCTCCATGCTTAGCAATTGATAGATTCACATATTTTAATGATCAAAATAACCCCTGCACTTAAAGAAAAACGAACCACACAACTTTTGTTTTTACATCGCAGTGCTATTTGTAGAAATATAGGAGATTTCAATGTGGGAGAGGGTTAACAATAAAAAAAATAGTTAAGAAAAACACCTGATAAAAGGACCAATGCTGACCACATATACAAACATTCTGCCCTAGCAGCACCCCCCCAAACACATACACACGCGTGCGCGCGCACACACACACACACATCTCTTTTATCAGAAGAGAGTCATATTTTATTTTTGGTTCTCTTACCACCTACTTCTCATCTCTAATACTGAGAACATTCATTTAACAAAAATGTAAATGCCCACTGTGTAGTGCTAACTCAGACCTATCTCCTCTTGGCATCCTCAAGGAGATCGGGACTCTAGAGATGGATGCCCGTGGTTTGGGGTAAATATCTCCCAGCAATCTTCCCTACACCTTCCCAAGGGCAATTGTCCTGAACTTGAGACTGATGAAAGGGACAGAAGAGATGAGAGCCCAAGCCTCCAGCCATGAGATCTTCAGCACTAAACTGATCCATGGAGGTATGAAGGAATCATGTATGAAGATGCATGAAGATGAAGAATCACATCTGAACGGATGTTGCATTGCTGAAACACATATGGGCTACAGGCCAAAGAAGATGATCCTTTATTCCTCTTTTCTCTTTTTCCTCCTAACCTTCTAAAGGATGTGAGCCAAATATCTTTGAAACAAAACAAAACAAACCTGGAAAGTCTTATCTTTCTTTCTTTAATGCCTGTTTGTCATTCTTTGCTTAAATATTTATGTTGTCTCTTAAGCTGGCCAACTTAATGAACATATTCACCACTTGAAGTGCTAACCTGTGTCCTTTGTCTTATTGAAATACAGTACTGGGAGTAGGGATTACAACTTCTCAGGAGAGGGGAAAGATCTAAAATTGTCATCTTTTAAAATTATTTTATTTTTTTATTTAACAGAAATTATGTTTTTTCTCCCTTCTCCTAATTCCTGGCAAACAAAGAAAAAAAAAACAACTCTCTGAAACTATATACATATGTATGTGTATATATACATGCACATATATACATATACATACATATATGTATATGTGTGTATGCATGTAGTCAAATAAAAAAATTCCCTCATTGGCCATGTCCCACCCCAAATAGTTGTTTCATTCCATACCATGAATTACCTCTCTGTCAGTAGGTGGGCAGCATGCTTCATCACAAGTCCTATTCTATCTTACCAGCGTGCAGTGAGGACTCAGAGCTAGTGAGCACAGATCCATTTTTACAGTTTCCCAAGTCAAAGTGAAGACTTTATTGGAGTTCTTCTAGGCAAACAAATCAGCAGCAATATAAAAAGCTAACCAACTAGGATGGCACCAAGGTGAGCAGTTGCTTCCTAGTCTGGTTTGATATCAAAGCCACTTCTATACAGAGGAATGGGCTGAGGGAATTGTTTGTACCATAAAAAGTGGGGAAGGGGACAAATAATAGTGACTAACAGCTACTTAAATGCCTGCCAACTCCCCATCCTAGCTAACAGAAACACCACTGAGACACAAAGCACTTGGCGAGGTGCGTTTCTGTATAAAGATAACCCTAATAGACGTGGTTCTAAGTGAGATTTGCAAAGAGTTAGTTCCTCGATATGGGAAAACTTTATGAATTATTACATAATGGAGCAGACGACTAATGCATGGTATTAAATCTCAATTTTTAGACACGTAATTAAATAATAGTCAAGAACCATCTGTTCAGGATGATTGCCATCTGTAGCAAGGAGGGATTCAAGCTCATGCCACCTCACTCTCATGGACTCTACCTTCCAGCTAAGCTTGCTTCACCGTCATTGTCATCTTAACAGTAATGATGATGCTGATGATGATGGCAGCCTTTATGATATTTTAAGGTTTGCAAAGCACTTTATAGATGCTATCTCATTTAATTCTCACTACAACCCTGTGAGGTGGGTGCTATTATCATAACTATTTTACTAATGAGGAAACCATGTCTACAATAGATTAAGTGACTTGTCTGTGGTCACACAGGTAGCATCTGAGGCATCATTTCAATTTATGACTCTCTGACTCCAAGTTTGGCACTATGTCCACTGCCGCTACAGGATTTCCCCAGTTGCTACTGCCTTCCCCTTGAAAAATACCTTGCATATAGGTCTATATGTGTATTTGTGTATATAATTTAATTTTTTGTGTACCTGTTTTTATTTAATAGAATGTAAACTTTTAGTGTGGGGATTATTCTGTTTTTGTATCCCAGACACCTAGCATAATATGTAACATTTAGTTGGTGCTCGATAAATGCTTTTCAAATGGAATTAAATTGAAATAGCTATAAACTTTTATGATACGAGCTTATAACTTATCCATAAAGGTCACATACATATATTTTGATACATCAGAGATCCAAAATTTTGTCAGAATGAGTGTTACTTTTACTGAATTCAGTTCACAAACTCTTCTACAACCTAGGAAATGGTCTTCAAATGTTGCTATCACCTGAAATTCATCATCCTATAACCAACTTGATTGCCCTTTCCAAATTTAGCTAGGCTAATCCTTGGATAACAGACATATGTTCAAACATTTGACCCATACAGTAAGCATTTTCAGCTTGGAAAGAGCTGTGAGAATTTGTACTCTGCTGGCAGAGTCTTTGAGAACCCATAGTCAAGTTCACAACACAGTAAGGCAATGGAGGAAAACCTTTGTGAAGGGTATGTATGATGCACAACTTTTTTGCATTCAAAGATTGCAAAAGAGACTCCTTTGACCCGATAGCTATGTCCTAAGATTCAGCCTTACAACATATCACTCCCAATAAGCTCCAGTCCTATGGGCACATTTCCAAAAAAAGCCAGCCCAGCCACAAATTTCATTCCAACACGTGTATAAAAGGTAATTAATAGGATTCTATTGATACTTGTTGACTGAATAAACTTCTTAAGGTAATCTATTTCCTGTGAATTTATGCTGTCTCTTTGCATCAGAATAATTTTATGGCATTTAGTTTACAAAAATTGACTAAAGAATTACTTAGTCTATTGCTTTGCAATGCAACATTTAATTTTATAGCATAGATAATGCATTTCTTTTTACAATATGTATCAGTTTTCAGATAACATCAATAAGCTGCTTCAGAGTCATTAAGCACCATACGGAAAAACTAGCAAAGCTACAAGTTTTGTTGCTGAAACATACAGATTAATTTTCAGCTTATAAGATTATGAAGGTCACTTGTCCAGGTCATTCAGTTCACATAAACACATATATTTGTAATGCGTGTTCAGTCATTTCTATTAGCAGATGCTATATGTGGAAACTGGAAGGTAAAAATGATCATTTGTTTATATGTGTATGTGGTAAGCTGCTAAAAAAAGGAACATTCCCTCTGGCCCTAGCCTAGGATTTTAGTGGGTTAAAGGAAGGATTGGTGGGAGTTAGGAAGGATCTAGGCTATGGTGGTGACGTTGCCCCCTTCTCTATATCTCACATACTCATCCCCTCCTCCCTGCCAGAGTTATAGTAGTCCTAGAAGAGGGTGAATGCCGTTTGAGAAGGAAGGTATCAACATTCTTACTCATTGATACAAGGGTCTTTGTGGTGGATTAGCATAGAGGAAAAGGTGACAGACCCCTCCCCACCAACTTGCCCCAAACAGAGGGAAAACAAGCTTCTCTCAGAGTTTCAGATATAGGCCTGCACAGCCTGGGCTACATAGAGGTACGCTGCTAGGGTACCTCCATGCCAGGTGAATCCCAAGTGAAGTAGGCAGCTCCTATAAATAATAACTATTGGTATTACAAGGATTATATGACCCAATCCAGCTGGCATTTATTAAGTGCCTACTAGGCGTAGAGATATACTGTGGTGTAATGAATATGTCACTGAACATAAAGTAGGGAAGACCTGAAGTCAAATCCTGCCTCATACACTGCCTAGATGATTCTGGGCAAGCCACTTCCTCTTTCTCTGCCTCAGTTTATATTCCCCCTCCCATTGCTATCCTCTGGACTTTATCGTGCCCCCATGAAGGCTCTGGGTATCCTGCCACACCCCACCACATCCCCCTTGTGTAGCTCGTTTTTATGTGCTGTCTTCTCCCAAGACAGTGTGACCTCTTTGAGGGCAGGGGCTCTCCTTTGCTTCTTTTTTTGGATTATTTGACAGACTGAGCCCTCTGTGCTTGAGTTTTCACATGTGAAAAAACAAAGGCAGTAAACTTGATGACTTCTAAAGCCCTTTCCAGCTATACTTTTACTAAGTTATCTCATTTTCCTTCTCTTCCCCTTTTCTTTTTTTTCTTCCTCTCAGTTGTGTTTAAATAAAATATACCCTCCTCTCTTCTAACTTTTAAAATTTTGTTAGTTTTTCTACTCTTTCTTGCCTAAGAAAAAAAATTCTGATGTTGTTTTTGTCATCAATTCTATGTCTTTTCAACATTATCATTCTTTGATTTATGGTCTGTTTACTTACTTGTTCCTCATTTAGTCTCCTTGTATCTGTCATGGAATTAAGCCTCTAAAGTAGTCAGTTAGAGTTCCCTCTTCTCACCCAACTTCAATGTTATTGCCTTATAGATCTTACCTCCTTCCTCTTTTTTTCTGATGTCCGTCACTCTTAGAAGTATCAATTCATGAGGGAGAGAAGGAGGATAGAATCGTTTCCCTGTGGTAGAGATTTTTGTTTCCCAAGTCACGAGATCCAGTTCTAGCCCTTACCTCTTTGCCAGTTGCCATACACTCTCTCCGTGTCTAGATTCCATTTGCCATCAAGAACTCTGAATTTCTCTTCTCCCGGGTCAGAATGTTGTCTATAATCTTAGAGTAAGTGGTCTCCCTGAGTACCAACTCCCTGAAGATTATATACATCACAGTGTCTTCATCGATTATAGAATATATCTCCCTATCCATGAGAGTGTTCTTTAGTGAGATAACCATTCTTCAAACAAGTCTGAAATCTCTGCCTTTCTCATCTCCCCCTCTGCCATTGCCAACTAACCCATTCTCCTGTAGGCTTTCTTCTTGCTGGGAGACTTTGGGAGTTTTCTTCCTTTCATTGTTTTCAGCAGGTTTAATTAGGGTACATTGTGTGGGAAGATATGTATGGACTCATACACAGCATAGTAAGTACTATAATAAGAGCCATGATATATAAGAATAAGAACCAGGAGAACAATAAACACCATGGCTACAAAAATGGAAATGAATATCAAACTGAAAGGCAGCCAAATTCAATTGATTACATTACCCAGAAGACTGCTTCTCTCATCAGAAAGATGGAGTCCTACAGAAGAAGAGAACTGTATTTGCTACGTAATAGTCATTTTGTAAGTCAATTTTGTTTAACTTTTTTTTTACAAAGGAGAATTCAAGAGGATGAGTGGTACTTAGGAAAATAATGTTGGCATTAAACATTAATGTGTGTATGTATGTGGGTATATCCATCGGGGAGTCAAATCAATGGGTCTCTAGACTATACTTGTTACAGCATCAATAGTTTTTTTTTTAATGTGTTGTTTTCAAAGTTTGCTAATCAATGTCAGGAAAACAAAGTCATTTTTGTGGCTTTAACTTTATTCTACCAACATAAAAAACAAACACCTCTCCTAGATTCAAATGCCATAGGCACCACACTGTCTTCTACATGTCATTTACTTAGCTAATCACATCTAAGCTGGTGGATATTAATTTCCACTCGTTTATTTCTATCAGTAGTGTTCATTTTATCTTGGAACCCCTGGATACAATGCCTTAGATCAGAAGAGTCCAACCCCTAAAGTTACATAAGGCAAACAAGTGCAGGAGACATTCTGGACGTAGGAGGTGGTGTGGTGAAGCTTTATTCAAATAATTTACTGTTCCTTATGACCTACTTGTGGGTTACCCCCAGACAAAGATTTGGTTTGATCTCACAGCGTCTCATAGCTTGCTTGCCTCATCTCTCTTCCATTTTTAATGAAATTCCTATAACGTGATATCAGCCACATGGGAAGATCAAAGGGAACACACTCGGCATACTGTGTATATGAGGTTCAAGCAAGAAATTAAACCACTTACTGCGTGTATAATTAGAAATAATGTCAGTGGCTTAGAATGCTATCACAAGATAATGTTGGAAGATAATGGGCTCCCACTGTGAGATAAACTTCAAGGTAAAGTTGAAGAATTGGAAGAAAAATATTGGTAGAAGAAAAGAATGGATCATGAGAGAGCAAGAGAGAGTTCTTTGTGTTGCTGTTGCATCTCTAGGAGTAATTTTGGAGATGAAACTACTTTCCCAGGGTACTGGGGGCACATCAAAGAGAAAATTATATTTATTCTATCCTTTGAGAGGTAGTGTTGATTGTACACACCATATTTTCTCATATAAATGTCCCACCCTTGCTTCCCACTCTAACTAGAAAATACATGCTTTGTAATTTTCTCTTTTCCTTTCTACCTGCCCAGAAAAATACTATTATTAATATTAATAGCAACAAACCTGAACCTATGAAGGTGAGAAAGACCAGGGGGTCAAAACACCACAGTAGAATTTTTTGCTCTTTGATATAAGAAGCTAGCAATATTTACTCGTTTCTATTGTTGACTAAAAGGAATTGAGTTTCAGTTTCAATTTGACCACTTGGCCTTTTGTGTTTGTTTAATTATATAGTATTGCCTTCCTGAGAGGCAGCAAGATATAGCAGGTAGAAAACCAGATTCACAGTCAGGAATATCTGAGTTTGACTATGCCCCATATGTTATCAACCTGTGCATACCCTCCGACCCAGCCAGATCACTGCTAAGTTTATACACCAAAGAGATCATGAAAAGAGGAAAAGAAACACTATATACAACTCCTTATAGCTGTTTGTTTGTTTTTATAGTAGAAAAGAAGTGTAAACAAAAGTGATACCCATCAGTTGAAGGTTGATTGAAAAAAACACAGTGTATAGAATGGCATGGAATCATACTATGTCATGATAAATGGTGAAAGAGATTGTTTCAGACTTTTGTTCCACAACCTGCATGAATATACAGAATGAATGGAGAGGAACCAGGAGGAAAATTAACACAAGCAACTATGAAAGACTTAAGAACCCTTATCAATGTGTATATAATGCAAAAAATTCCAGAGAACTGATGATGAAGAGTATTACCTACCTACAAAAAGATAGTGATTGACTCACTAAATATAGTGATACATACGTACATACATACATATATATAGACACATGTGCATACGAATACATGCATATACACATATATGAGTATATATGTGTGTGTGTGTGTGTGTGTGTGTTTGCATTGGGCTATGACCCATACATACACACACACGCATACACACACACACACACACACACACACACACACACACCCCCCAAATCACCTGGCATATATACCATTCTATTTACTAGTACCCCCTACCAAACAAACAAAATACACAAAACCTTTCTTCATTATCTATCTGTTCTTTAAGACCAAATCTCATCAATACAATTAATCTCAGCTCAGTCACCATTTAGTTTCATTACCATGTTGATCATTGTATTCTTTGGATAACTTATCTTCCTGGTTTTCTTTATTTTGCTTTGCGTCAGATTATACAAATCTCCCCATGCTTCTCTAACTTCTTCATATGCAATGTAGTCTATTCCATCCATCCGCCACAATTTTTTCAGCCATTCTCAGATTAACTGGCACCCAATTTGTGTGCAGTTATGGACTTTTTGTTTTGATTTGACTTTTTTGGTACCATGAAAAAGTTTATTACTAAGTTTTAAAGTCAGTATATCTTCAGTATATTGTAAAGACTTTCAGTGATTTAGGTTTATGGGTGGAGAAAAGTGACTACATTGAGGGATGTCAAGGAAATCACTAATCTTTATTTTGCAGAGGAAATGTTAGACAACTTAACCTGACTTTCTCCACGAACTGGCCTGTGAGAGAACAAAAATCCTGCCCACTGTCTCAGTGTGGCTTGCATTCATTTTCATAATACTTCTTTCTGTTCATTACCGTGTGGTTTCAGGAAGAACGTGGGAGGCAGGTAGCCAGAACAACATTAAAAGAAAGATGAAGTTCTGGTTTTATGTTCTCTCTAATACATGATTTTTTTTTATTTTGGTCTTTTTCCCCCTGAAAATATGAAAACAGAAATCTATAATTTTTTCTGCCTCTTAAACAAAGCCAGATTAGTGATTTGGTGATCCAAAAGCCTCAATGACTTACCACAGAGCAGACTCAGATGCTTGGCATCATAGTGCTGTTTAAAAATAACCATATCAATCACATTATTCTCCAAAAATATAATTAGCCATCACTGCGCATGTTCTCAGCTATGCAGCCCCTCTACAGGACTGCTGGCTATCGTGTTGTCAGACATAGCAAGAGCAGAGTTCACAATGCTCCTGTTCAGTAGTAAAGTGAATGTGTGTGTGTGTGTGTGTGTGTGCATGTGTGTATATGTGCATGTGTGTGCGTCTGCATGCAAGCCCAGTAACCATGGAAGATCGGAAGCTCTTATCTGACCTTTCCAGGTAGGGGGCAATCATAAACTCCTTAAATCCTCTTTGATGAGATGAACTTTGAATTAGCAAGTTCACAGTAATTTCATTAATTGAATTTCTTCACATCACTGACAGTTTCCTGAAACAGAAGGTAGGAATTCCAGAGCTGGAAGGCCCATTGATCCAACCTAACCCAAATAAGCATACAAGAATACTTTCTACAGCATCTCCCACAAGTGTTCATCAATCCTTCCACTAATAAATACTTCCACTGAGAAAGGGAGCTCACTACCTGCTGAGGCCACCCATCATAATTTTGGATAAATTTAATCATGAGAAAAAAAATTTCCTCTTGGATCAAGCCCAATCTCTTCTACATAATGGTCTTTCAAGTAATTGGAGACAGCTGTGATTTCCCTGAAAGTCTTCTCTTCCCCATGTTCAAGATTCCCAGGTTATGAGGGGCTCATATTGTACGACCTAGAAGCCTCTCACCGAGCTAGGTGTCTCCTCTAGATTCACCCTAAGTTAGAAATATCTGTTCTCAAATACAGCACCCAGAATTGGTGGCCTAAATGTAATTTAACCAGGGAAGAAGACAAGGAATGTTACCATCTTCTCTGAGAAGCAGTATGGCACATATAGAGAGGTAGTCTCTAGGTCAGAAGATGGGTTCAAATGCTGCCTTTCACACATGCTGGCTCTGTAACGTGGAGAAAGATCATATTCTAGGTAATTCTCTGACATTGTATGTTGAGGAATAAGTGCTCATCTAGATTGCTAAGTGATTTTAATTTTCATCCAAAGTTCCTTATGCTGATGAAAACAGGTTCTGTCAAAATAAAACTAAAAAAAAACCCTTCTTCATGTGTTCTCCAGAGAAAAGTTATGTTTACACAATGCAATACATTTAGAAGTTTGAAAATACTCAGATGATTGGCTAAATGTTTACTTTTCATCCAGATGGTTGGCAGCCATTCAACTCAGCCTCAAAGTCCACTTCATTGCACATAATAACTATTTAATCCTGTTATGAATGACTGCACTTTCCTTACTTTTTAAAATAAGAAGTATCCATTCACGAAATACATTCTCCATCTTATTTGTCTAAAATAACAATTATGATTAATTTAAATTCATTTGTGTTTGAAACCATCAGGCATCAAATAGGGATGTAAAGATCCCTAGAACTCACACTATGCTCAATTCTCCTACAGTATCATTCTTCTAAATAGCAGCTTATTTAATACTAAATTAAATTTAAAATTCAATTAGCATAAATAAGAAATAACACATCTGTATCTGCACATTCTCTCCAGTGAACTTGGTGTACTTCCTCATTGCTTATTTTCACAACGTCTCTTTTCAATGAATGTTCACATAGATAGGGGTTAAAAAAATCCT
The DNA here is from genome assembly GCF_011100635.1 of Trichosurus vulpecula. NCBI lineage: Eukaryota > Metazoa > Chordata > Mammalia > Diprotodontia > Phalangeridae > Trichosurus > Trichosurus vulpecula. The sequence goes on along the minus strand of NC_050578.1, from coordinate 233,939,643 downwards.
AGCTTCCTAACTCATTAGCCCTCATGTGTCATCTAGTAAGACAGCCTGTTGTACTCTGGGAATTAGGATACCCCGACTCTATTTTGTAATGAAAAGCTATACCTTGGTGCCCCGTTGCCTTCACAATAAATCCCCAAGATTGTAAAAATGCACTACAATCTCAACTTTATTTTTCCATCCCTCAGCTCCCACATTTCTTCTACATGACTCCCTTCCCCCCCCCAACTATAGTCAAATATATTTTGCACTTACCTGCCTCCTACCATTGTTTGGTTACCATTTGGTCACCATTCTCATAGAGAATTACCAACATAATGGGTAATGCCCTCCAACACCAGCCTCCATCTCCAGTTATCAAGCCAACCCATCAACCAAGGCCTAGAACAAAAGCAGTCTCTTCCAAAAAGCATTCCAGTGCTATCTGAGGTATTGCTTCTTCTCTTTTTCTCTGGCACTTATTGTCCATGCCACTCACATTACAATGGAATTACAGTCTTTTCTGGGTAGTTTATATATACCTGTTGACAAATTCATTGCATTCTTTTCTCTATAGCTCTATGCACGTATGTCTCTCCTCCCTACTCTATCCCTTTGAGATCATGGACTACGTGTCACCTTTTTCCCCTTTATATCCACTCATAGGGAAATTTATGCATTGTGTTTTCCTGTATTTAGCATGGAAAGAGTGCTAGGTTTGGAGTCAAAGGAACTTGGGATAAATCCCAGCTCTGTCACTCACTATGTGACATTGAGCAAATTGCTTACTTTCTCTGGGCCTCATTTTCTCCTGTATAAAATGAGGTGGTTGGATTAGGTGATTTCTAAGGCCTCTCACAACTCTAAATAACTCATCTTGTGAGTCTTTCTTTATATAATGAGTGAATTAATTAAGGAGAGTTTGAATGGGAGTGGGGAATGTGTTTCTCAAATATCCAAAAAGGTAAAATAATGTTAAAATGAAGCAGGTTTGAAGAAATATTCATATGCAAATTCATGTGAACTTATTCCATCAAGACAATCAATGATTAATTCAACGTGTATATGAATTCCCAAAGTGAAACGACTTTCTGCCTTCAAAGGATGCAAGGTATACAAAGAGATACCAATAAAGATACTCTGGGGAGGAAAAGGAAGGTGGAGAAAAAAAACAGCTCAGGTGTAGGGAGAGATTTTTGCCTAGTATCTGGCACTTGAGCTAATTCTAGAAGATAAGTAAGGATTCTAAGAAGTGAAGATACTGAAGGAGTATACTGTAGACATGGGAACAGCCTTAGCAAAGACATGACAACAGTAGATTAACTAGCAAATTCAGAGAGTTTTTCTGGACCATGGACAGTAAGTCTTTATTAACATAAAATGTGAATGTTATTCTTGTCTAGTGATTAATGTGCTGTGTCTGTGTTCTTTTTATATTAAGCTATGTGGTGATTTTCTGTCTTGGAGCATAAGCTGTTTGAGTTCTGGGCTTGAGTTTAAATGTGATATAAAGACTATAACAGTCAAATGCAAAAAAAAAAATAGGAGACAACATGTGGCAGACAAGTCAAGTCAGAACCATCATATTAATCACTACCTCCTCTCCGACTCTAGAGGATACACCCCAAGGCCCTGTACCCAAGAGCCCCAGAAATAGTAGGACACCAACATGAGTGGCTGCTTTCATTCAAACACCCACATTTAAAGAAGTACCATGTGTGGCTATGCACTCTGGCAATGCTTTTGCAGGAGCCAGAGCGACTGAAGAACAATAAAAAAAATTCTTAATACCAAGATCCTTAAAACTATCAAAAGATTCAAAATTAGAAACAGATGTGTTTTCCTAATTGGCAAAATAGCAAAAGTATTCTCATCACTAGCTTGTTAATTTATCTTTTCATCCAAGGTTTATTAACTAGCTATTTTGCTATGATAAACATGGAAACTACACAGTGCCTGCCCTCAATGAGCACATAATGCAATACAGGTATAGTTTGTGTATGTATGTAATTGTAATATAAGAAGATGAGATAAGGGTGTAGGAGGGGCCAAGGAGGCAGGTGAGATTCAGGGAGATACATGTCCCTTCTACATAAGGGAAGGAACAGCCTCATGAGAAGGCAACACTCTAGATTTGTTTGTATTAAATTTGTCTATGTGTATGTACATATATATATGTATGTATATATATATATATATGTATAAATATGTTCTATTGTAATAGAGGAAACATATATATGTATGTATATATATTCTAATATGTAACATACATATTAAATCTTTGCCATTTCCTACCTGTACGAATTGCTACATGTGATCCATTATGTCTAATTAGGATTCAACTAATTAATCATTTGATTAATTAACAAGTATTTTAAGCACCAACTAGACACCAGTGACTATGCCAGGTGCTGGGGATCCAAGTACAAGGAATGAAGCAATCCTTACAATGGTCGATTATATATTCTAAACCACACACACACACACACACACACACACACACACACACACACACGATAACAGATTTTTTTAAGAGCTGGAAGGGACTTTAGAAGCCATCTTGCCCACGCCCTCATTTCATAGATGAAGAAAATAAAACTCTAAAGAGGTTAAATGACTTGTCCATTAGATAGAAACTGTCAGAGTAGGAATTAGAGCCTAGGTCTTGTTGACTCCAAGACCATTACTCCATCACTCCATCCAGTCTATCCAGAGACATTCTCTAATGCTTCAGGAAGGTTTAGAGAAGGAAGAGACCAGAGAGAAGAATACTAATGAAAATTTCTTTCTTTTTTGTTAGAATAATAAAGGTTTAAATTAATGTGGTATCAGTGAAGGTAAAGATCAAAAAACAACTGCTATGGAGTTTTAATGAATTTAGAAATTAATTGGATACAAGGGTAAAAAATAAAGACATAACAAAACTAGTTCCAAGATTTTGTACCTGGCAGAAATGTATCATAAACAAAACTAGAGAAAGCAAAAAGAGGGGATATCTTTTAAGTGGGAAAGTAATAAATTCATAGGAGTATGGGATCAAAGATTTAGAGATAAGAAGGACCTCAGAGGCTACTGAATCCAACATCCTCATTTTACAGATGAAGAAACTGAGACTGAATGAAGATAAAAGACTTGCCCAGGGCCACACAACTATTGTCTGTTGTAGGATTTGAACTCAGATCTTTCTGTCTCCAAATTCAAAAATCATAATATATTGAATTTGAGGTAGTGATGAGACACTCAAAAATAGTTTTCCACCATGTAGGTGGAAATTTGAGCCCAAAACTCAAGGGAAAATTTGGGGCCAAAGGTCTATTTTTAGGCACGTCTACCAAGTCAATCAGCATTAAGAACGTAATGTGTACAAAATGCTGTGCTAAGCTTTGAGGATGCAAAGACAAGAGTGAAACATCCCCTGCTTTCAAGAGGAGTCTACACACACACACACACACACACACACACACACACACACACACACTTATACATATATGAATGCATATACACAATGTATTTATGATTCTGTGTGTCGATAAATAAAAATGTACGTGTAGATGTATATATATATGTATATGTGTGTGTATATATAAATTCATGTGAAAGCACAAAGCATGCATGTGTCTCTATATACATATATGTGTATGTGTATACACACACGTGTGTATATTTATATATGTACATATATATAATATATATAAATGTAAAACATACTCCAAACAGATATAAGGTAACCTTGGCCAAGAGAAGGCACTAGCAAGGGTGGGGCTGATAGCAGCAGAAGCCTCTTGTAGAATGCAGTGCTTGAGCAGAATTTTGAAGGAAACCAGGGATTCAGAGAGCCAGAGTGATGAGAGAATGCATTCCAAGCATGGGGGACAGAATGTGCAAAGACAGAGAAACAGAAGATGAAGTGTTATATGATAGGAATAGCCAAAATAACCAATTAGTTAAGACTCAGGTTTTGGAGAGGAGTAATATACAATAAGGCTGGAATGACAGGAAGGGGTCAAGTTGTCAAGATCATTAAATGTTAAAGAGAAGAGACATAATAGTGGATGAAACATCGGGAGTCAGGAAGACCTGAGTTCAAATGTGGCCTCAGATACTGAAAAGCTGTGTGACCCTGGACAAATCACTTAACCCTCTTTGCCTTGGTCTCTTCATCTGTAAAATGGGCTGGAGAAGGAAACGGCAAACTACTCCAGTATCTTTGCCAAGAAAACCCCAAATAGAGGCATGAAGAGTTAGAAACAACTGAACAACAAAATTTTTACCTAGAGGAAATAGGGAGCTCTTTGAATAGGAGAGTAACATGGTTAGACTTGTGGTTTAGGTTTTGACAAAAAGCGAATTGTAGTGGACAAACACACAGTCAATTAAGGTGATCAATTAAAAGCCCCTTTCAGTAGTTCAAGTGAAAAACCATAAGGAGCAGCTGTAGGGAAGTGGCAGTGTGCATAAAAAGCCATGGCTTTTTGAGATTATGGAGATAGAAATAAGATTTGCTGATTGCTTTTAGAAATGGGATAATGGAAGAGAATCTGGGGAAAAACCCAAATTTATGTTATGGGATAAGAAGAGAAAAAAGAACCCATGAAATACTGAGCTGTCAGAGATGGGCAGGGAAATAAAATAGAGAACATGATTGCAGAAGGCAAGGATTAAGAAATTATTAAGTATAGTGTGATAAGTAATGTCCAACGAGGCAAGGTCAAGGGCAGAGAGATGAACAACGGACTGGGCAATCAACAGTTTAATGACGACATCTGAGACAATGATGTTGCTAGTGGCCAATGATAGAAGTCCAATTGCCGAGGTTAAGGAAATGGCAGCAGCAAACTGCTGTGATTTTGTCTAGCAGTCTGTCCAGAAAGGGGAAGGAAGGAGATATTTCTTATTAAATGATGTCTAATGTATACAAAGCATATCTTGTTGTAAGATCAAATGTGATACTATAGATAAAATACGTTGTACTCATAAAGTGCTTCATAAATATATGCTATTATGAATAGGAAGATGAAAAGAAAGATCTAATTAGATGTGAGTAAATAATTGCCTTCCTCATATCACAGAAATATATCATAAAACCTTTGACTGCTTCACAGCTGGAAGAGACTTTTGCATCAAAAATTCCCTCAGGAGGGACACAAAGTAGGCTTTATCCCATTTCTGTCATCAGTCTTCCTAATAGGACCAATTCAAGTTGCTTTATTGTTCATGTGCCTCTGATAAATGTTCACACAATCCCTCAATATCTGGGACCACCCTGCTGCTCTTCTCAATTGTAGAGTCTCCAGACTATAAATATAACACAAAGAAGAAGTTTCTCCATGAGATGTGTTTCCAGGAATAGCTCTAGGACCAAAAAAAGATCCAGAATTGGGTCAAATCCTAACCACCTAACCACAATTTTATAACATGGATTAGCAGTCCCTGGTATGCAGCTAAATGGGGAAATGGGGAACTATATGTCTCTTATTGGCTAAGGGACATGTTATTGACTATTTAATGATCAGGCCTTCATTTTTCTCTACTCTAGGGATGGATACTTCAAACTGTTTAAATTTATCATATACCCTTCAATTTATTTCGGCTTTCAGACCTTGAGCATGTATACACATACAATTTGAATGAGAGTTATAGAGAGTGTTGGAGTGAGAAGGAGCTCGAAGTACTTGGAGAAGGGGTGCCTGCTACAAAATCTTTCACAAGAGTTTGTGTGGCCGCTGGGAGGCAACTGGTGGTACATTGGATAGAGTGCTGGGCCTGAAGTCGGGAAGGCCTAAGTTCAAATCCAACTTCAGATACTAGCTGCATGACCTTGGACAAGTCACTTAACCTCTGTTTGCTTCAGTTTCCCCAGCTTTACAATGGGGATAATAGTATCACCTACCTTGTAGGGCTGTTGTGAGGATCAAATGAGACAATATTTATAGAAAGCTTAGCATAGATATTGGCACAGTATCCATTCCCTTCCATTCCAAGTGGTTATCCAGCTTCCACTTGACAACCTCAGGAAATAGGGAATTCAGGAAGATTAAGGTTGAGAGAGATTTCTTCAGATTCCTGTTGTCTAGGATCTAAAACAGGGTTGGGTACCCGTGGCCTCGAAGCCACATGTGGCCCTCTAGGTCCTCAAGTGTGGCTTCAAGCAAAGTTTGGATTCAAAGGGCTGCACATGTGGCCTCGAAGCCGCAGGTTTCCTACCCAACAAAGAGAATCTATCTCTGCTATATGTATTCAATCTAGTAAAACTCGCTACATATAACTGAAAAATCCAGATCAATGGGCGGTCATCATAGATGTTGTTCTTAAAATAATCTTAGAGTTCATATAGTTAAACCACATCATTTTACCATCTCATTCCTCCTCATTCCAATGAAATAGAGCCCTTCCCCCCAAAGAGTTAAGTGGCTTCGTTAGCTTTTTTAGGAAGTAAGTGGAAAGCTGGAATTTGAACAAAAGTCCTCTTTCTCTAAACACATAACTTTCTTCAGAACATCCTGCTTCACTCAGTACTAGTTACAATCTTTCCATGTTTGTTTGTTTGTTTTCAGAATGTGTCACTGATTAAACAACAAGTTCAGACGTGAAGTAGACATGACCAGACCACTCTATTTTCTGCTCACACCCTGACTTGCTGATTTATTTTATGTCATGTTTCATGTTTAAGTCACCACTGGTGACCCACTACAGCCTACTATTCATACCTAGCAGGCATCTTTCAACTGCTCTTTGAAAAATCTGTAATTGGGATTTAGGATGTAAAGCTGTAGAAGCATCACTTAGATTCTATTACTATTAAGTCTAAAGATTTTTAGCATAGGGTAGCTTGAAATGGGAGGTAAACTCCACAATTTCTTACATATACTCCTTCCTGTGTTCCTCACAAGTGTAGCATGGAGAAAAAAATGGCTAGAAATCTATTCATGTAAAAAAAGAGCCTGGCTATTTTTAGTAGACAATAAGCTTAGTGTCTGTAAAGCAAGCTGGAGAAGGAAATGGCAAACCATTCCAGTATCTTGCCAAGAAACCCAAATGGGGTTACAAAGAGTCAGATATGACTGAAATAACCGAACAACAAAGCTTAGTATGAGTCAACGATGTGACATGGAGCCCCCCCCCCATAGCTAATTATTTTTAGGCTGCATTAAGCAAACACAAGATCAAGAATAAAGGAGTTGATTGCCTTCCTGCGCTCTCATCTGGCTAGATAACATCTGGAATTGGGGTGAAATAGGGATTGTGGAATGATATAGGGAAAGTACTCAAAAAAGATGAACCACAACAATAACTGAATGGAAGGCCGTGACAAGGAGGAACAATTAGAGGAACTGGGGGTATTTAATAATAATGAAAGGGGGAGAGAGTGTCATAATTACTGACTTCAATATTAGTCACAAAGAATGGCTTAAGCTCCCAGGTTACTGGTTACGCCAGAAACAAAGAGTAATAAATAAAAGTTGCAAAGGCAGAATTCAACTTGATATAGAGAAAAATAAAAGAATTTATTAAGCATTTACTACATTGCAGGCTGTGAGCTAAATGTTAGGGATACAAATAGAAAAGAGACACTTTCTTCTCTAATGCATATTACATTCTAACAGAAAGACACAATGCATATTGGGATGTAGAGGGATAAAGATCTTATGATAAGTAGAGTCATAGAAACAATGGTCTTCATTTCTTTTCCAAAAAAATTTTGGTGTTGATTGGGTTAGTTTCTACAACTAGATATAGCAAGTGGAGGGGGGAACATGTTCCCACACCACCATGTAGGAATATCCCAGCAGTATGACTGAATGGCTAGGCTTAGTTGTAGTGAGCCATCAACAGTCAGGCCAAAATATCCTGAGGCTGAGAACTGGAAGTTCATTAGCTAACCCAAAGTGTTATGTGCTCTGATGGGAGGGAGTAGATTTTCCATCATTGGAGGTCTTCAAATAGAGACACAGACACTAGAAGATTGTCTGTTAGAATTGTTATAGATGGAATTTTCATTTAGACATGGGTTGTTCAAGATGGTGAATGATAAATCATTGCAGAAGATCTTCCATATTATAGCGTAAACCCAGCTTTTCTTCCTTCCCCCTCCCCATCCCTCAGCTCCTGTAAGTTCTTTAAACTCTCCAGCTTGGAATAAAGAATCAGACATTCCTTTCCTGCTAGGAGACTGAGAAGCCCCTCTCTGAGAATACACCTCTCAGACATTCCTCTCTGACTGATAGGCCCAAAAAAAAGATCGAATACACTCTTGAACAAAGGGCAGGAAATATTTCTGAAGCTGCTTTTTGAGGACCTAGCCAGTTCTCAAAAAGCAAAATGATTGACAAGATCTTCCCCTCCCGAGGGGAGTGGCTACCCTCTCCTGCGGAGAACATCTGGGACAGTTAGCAGTGAGTCTCCCCTCTCTGGTGGGAAAAACTTTCTTTGTTCAGCATCTTGTAAAAGTCACCACATGGGGTAGTTACATTGTGATCTCACCCATCGGGAGGATGCTTTGCCTGGGACCACCTTCCTTTCTGGAGCCTTGATGGAACTGAGCTGTGTAAACTGGGACACCTTCAGTTTTGAGACAATCAAGTGCTGAAGTTTCTCCAGGAGGTGATGAGTCTATGTCATCTGTGTCTTTGTCTTTGTTGTGTTAACTGTGTTTGTCAGAGTATTTCCCCTGTCTTTCAATAAAAACCTTATTCTTTGAGAGTGTGCCTTATTGACAGCTGGAATCCGAATCCGAACCTAACCTAGCTTAATCGAACATAATTGGCATCACGAACAGGATCGGATTTTCCCTCTGCAGTAATGCCATTCCGAAGAACAGGTGAAGCCGCCCCCAAGGTGGGCGAGTTGGGCATGCCTGGGTGGGAGGAGCTCCCTTGCCCCTCTGTGGCCAGGGAGTGCTCAGACCTGACTGGTCCGTGGGAGTCTGGGATGGCCAGCTTGAAGCAGCTGAACCCTTACATGTGACCCAGTGTTTGCAGAGTATACCCATGGAGAAAGCCTGGTTGTTGCTATGAGCTGCCTATGGCATGATGCATAGCCAGAGGGAAGGAGCGGTAGGAGAAAAAATTAGCTTTGCGAGGGGGGGCTTTGGTCGCAGTCCACCAGAGAGAAAGGGTAAAAAGTTTGGGCATGTAAGATAAAGAAGGCATGTGTGAGAAGTTTAAGGAATTGTTATAATTTATTTGCACTGTGTGAAAAGAGGTTTTTGGAAAGTAAAAATGTCTGGGAACTTTTTGAAAGTTGTAAAAAAAATGCACTCTCTCTCTTTCTCCCTCCATTCCCATTCTGGCCAAATTTGGAATGTGAAGAGAGATAAGAAAGAAAACGGGAAGCTTTTCCCATCAGACTTAAGTGAAATGTGCCACTCATAACTTGAAAACAAAGTTTTTTAGGGGTAACATTTACATTAGTGGAAGTAGGCTCACCTTGCTGCTTTAACGCAGCTGAAAACCCCTCTAATCCCAGATCAGATAAGGGAAGCAGTGGTAGGGAATTTGAATTACACTCCCTCACCTGGGAAAAGAAAAAGGGGAAGAATAGCCAAATTGTAATAAAGTTCTCCTACATTGTGGAACTTGGGTGACCACTGTGAATTAGAATTGAATTTTGTTGAAACTAAAAGATGGAAAATTGTGTAAAACTACGGATGCTATTTTATAATAGGTAAGTCCAAATTGTAAAACTTCCTTAAGAATAATATGATTGGAATTTAGAAATGTATATCTAAATTAAAAAAGGGGGAAAAGGGGATGCATATCGTTATTTGCCATTGACAAATTTATTAACTATATAGCCTCAAGAAATTCTATGTACTTTAGTTTATTGTTCAGTAAGGGGATGGTGGTGGAATTCATTCCCAGGGATATTATGGGAGTCACATGATTGTAAAAATACTTGGTACAATGCTTGGCATTAAAATAAATGCTATTTGAATGTAAACTGTTTTAAGTTAAATATAATTGCTTCGTGTTTATTAACTTCATGTGAATTTTCTTCAATATAAGATTTATGTCAATGGGGATGAGATGAATAATTCTCAGTAAAAGGCGATTTGGGAACACATCTGACAGAGGTAAAGCATCCGTAATGGTAATTAATTTATTTTGGTTCTGAAGTTTAAATAGATCATAATTGTTTATGGTCTTGCTGTATTTTTAAAATTCAATTATGTGGAAGAGGTTTTGTGATCAAATTTAAGAATTGTTAACTAATACCAGGATAAATTGTCAGCTGTCTCTGAGAAAGGGAAATATATTTTATGAAGAAATGTTTTGTAAAATCCTTTGTATGATTTTCACAAGCTCTACTGAAGTTCTATCTGTAAGCTAATCTGTTGCACTAATTTGATATTGATGACAATTATGTCCAAACCTACTGTAGATTTTTAAATTTTCTTTAAGTTTCATTCTTAGGTTTGTTGTGACTTTGGATTGACTTTGAATGAATGTGCTCAGAGAAACAGCAAGAGATAGCAAACAGGCCCAAGGTTTTTCTATTAACCCCTTCCTGGGATCCTTGAAATTCTCTTTATTTTGCAAATTGCCAAAGCCCTGGAAACCATTTGAATGGGCTAGGCCATTTCTTTGGCCTCAGTGAAAGGATTCATTTGGTTTATGTAGACCCTAAATAATGAACTTAGCTTGCTGAAAAGTACAGAAAGGATTCTAATGATTGCCTTTTACACCAGAACAAGTTCAAATTTGAGAAGGAAAAGTTGTCTAATGAAATCCTTTATGTATGAGAGTCCTAGTAAATTTTTATAGCTTATTGAAAAGCAACTGTATCTGGCTTGATCAGCAAAACTTGCTGTTTAAGGTGAAATGCACTTGGGACCATAACTAATTCAGTTTTGAGTTTAAATTTGGGTATAGTTGTCTGCATTAAATCAGTAGGAAATGCCACAAACTGCTCAGAGGGAATGTGATCCTGTACTGTTAACAGGTGGAGGTCTGCATTAGGAAAATTAAAAACTGAGGGGACAATCTTAGTCTCAATCTAGGATGGGATCCTCTTTGGCTCAGTTTCCCTTTTGTGTTCTTTTGAAAAGAAGTGCCTCCCGCCTGACTATTCCTGAGTTTAGCTATGAGGTGGAAACATACTGCATAATTTAAGAATTATAATTATATCTGAATTTAAGCAAAGCCAAGGATATTTTATCCTGTTATATTTGGTATGTCACATGTCACTGCTTTTTTCCTTCTATAGCAAATTTTTGTGATCAGAGCAAGTAGTCAGTAAAAGATATGAACTCTTTTGTGTTATCTTACTGGACAATCTGACATTATTTTATCTATAACTAGAGCATGTGCAGAAATTTATGCAAATTGATTAAGACTGACCTCAAGATGTTCCCTTTGTTTAAGCAAATTCTAAAAGCAGCAGTATTTTTTCTTGTGATCCATGTTTTACTGTTACCAATGTGAGATTTCATTACAATACCTTTTTGACTAAGAAACTTAGTGATATCTAGGAATTCTGTAATAACTAGGAATTTTGTTTGTTATAGTACTTTGGGAATTTATGTTACTTAAGGATATTCTTCAGGAAAGTTTAATTATTATTTCTTAATATCAGGGTAAATTTTAAAACTGTTTTAAAAGGGGAAACACTTTTAGAAGATATGTTTAAAAAGGTCTTTTGTGATTTTTAAAAGGCCTATTCTAAATTAATGTAATTAGTTTATATATCTTGCTGTTTTGATCTGAAATTGTAGTCATTTCATGGCCTAAGCAAGAGCTGAAATTGGTGTTTGAGCTTATAAGATTTAATTCCTGAAGTGTCCCTTTCCTCCAGAATGAGCATAATTGGGGAAGAGTAAGCAAACTTGTGGACAAGAATGCAAATCCATCAACCTGTGAGGTTGGTCATTAACTGCTTTGCTTCATTTAAGATGAAATGGGATTCTAGTAGAGGCATAACTATGTCAGTAAAAAGTGCTAACTTATAAGCTATTTTGTCTTACGGTTGAAATGTAAAGGAAAGCTGAATAATGGGTTTGAGAGATTTGGAAAGATAAATAAAGGTTTGATTGGAAATATGAAAGGCAGATAAGAAGGTTTAGGGACAAGTGGAGATTAGGCCCTCTTGTCCCTAGAAAGTTGTTCTGGATTCACTTGAAGATGATTTAACTATGTTTGAGAGAGTATGAGGAGGTATTTTAGATTTGAAAATGGATAGTTCAACCAAATTTCTACTAGTTTGTTTAATCTCCACACTAGATTTGTTTCTTCTAGGCTCAATGCACTCCACTTGCAGATGATAGCCCAAGCTGGATGCCAACCTCTGTCTCGTCACCTCCTGGACCTGACACCAACCAAGTTCCAGACACTGGTTACAGACCCAACTCCTTGAATGAAGGACCCTGGGAGGCAGGGTCAGCTCTATGTCCTCTCTCAGCATGAAGCAGTTCGAGAAGTTGAGACCTTCATCCCTTACCCCAAATGATTTTGGGTCCCATCTAGTTAAGGGGGAATAATGGGATGTTGGGGTGCTTGTGCTTGGACCCTAGTTCTAACACTTCTCCTTAGCCTCTGATTGAGTGCCTGTGCCTGGACCTCAGTTCTAAAATAACATCTACCTACTTGGAGGTCTTGGTAGCTTGCCCTTATAAATGGGCCATATCATATCCACTATTATCCGCAAGCAGCAGGTCTGATAGAAAGAATGAATGGGCTCTTAAAAGAAAAATTGAAAAAGATGGGAAATGATAGCTAACGTTTGGGTAAAAAGTAAGTCTGCAGATAGACCAAGTGCCGCCGAAATTATTGCTGAAAGGGAAAATAATACTGTACTAGTTTGCTCTCCTGGTGCATTATTGTGTTTTAGCACCGCTGATATTCCCTAATAGCTGTGTTAATGTAACCCAGAGTATGCAAAAACTAATGCTACATTATAATATTGCTTTTCATCTATTTAAACCATGCGCTGGATGCAAAAGAGCTTGGTTTGACACTTTGCTTGGTGGATTTTATAGATCTTGAGACCCTTTCCAGCAGACTGTGCAGTGCTGGACAGGATGTGTCCCAAGCTTTAATTGTTAATGCTCAGTGGCTGCCCATGACGATCCTCCCCCACCAATCTACTCTAAATTATCAGAAACAATTTTTGACTGTTTTTAATGTTTCCTTGCCATTTAATTAGACCCAAAGCTTCATGGAAAACATGTATATATTGTTACAAAAAGAAAATTCCCAAAGAGTGTTACAGGTAGGAGACTCCCAACTCTGGAACATTATATTCAAAGACTATGTACCCCTAGATCACTGGATATCAGATACTGTAATATGCTCTAAAGGTACTAGCAGTTCTTGTATCGACACTATTATGCACTTCAAGGTGTGCTCTGTTGTTATAATGTGTAACTTCCATGTTATCCCTTTTTCCCTACATAATTACTTTGTTTTCTAAGTGTCTGTACTAGTTGTAATTATGGATTTGTATGTGGAATGGCCACGCGATAGATGGAACCCTGTCTGCTAAACTATTCCTCCAATCCCTGAGACCTTCTATGTTCAGCGTGTCTGTATTGTCTCTAACAGCCCCTTTTGCTGGATTTTTACTTGTCTCCTGACCAAGTAGATGATGTAACTCTTCCTTGGGTAGCCTAACCTTTGTCTTTACCTTCTACCTATTTCCTCAAGCGACTATTGAGAAATAATCAAAGAGTGCTCGATGAACATCGAATACTAACTCATATAGTTGCCAGCAAATTACTAGAGTCCTCACATTTAGTCAAGTCTTTGTTGTAGTACCTGTAATTTTGTGTCTGTGTAATTGTTACATGTTCTTATGAATGAAGCAAATGTATACCAAAATGATCCCTAACGTTTTCACAGCCTACACTTAAGTATGTCAGATTTTAGGGCCAAATGAATGATAAATCATTATAGACGATCTTCCATATTACAGTGTAATGCTGTCTTTTCTTCCTTCCCTACCCCCCCCATCCCCCAGCTCCTGTAAGATCTTTAAACTCTCCAGCTTGGAATAAAGAATCAGACATTCCTTTCCTGCTAGGAGACTGAGAAGCCCCTCTTTGAGAATACACCTCTTAGACATTCCTCTCTGACTGATAGGCCCAAAGAAAAGATCGAATACACTCTTGAACAAAGGGCAGGAAATATTTCTGAAGCTGCTTTTTGAGGACCTAGCCAGTTCTCAAAAAGCAAAATGATTGACAAGATCTTCCCCTCCCGAGGGGAGTGGCTACCCTCTCCTGCGGAGAACATCTGGGACAGTTAGCAGTGAGTCTCCCCTCTCTGGTGGGAAAAACTTTCTTTGATCAGCGTCTTCTGAAAGTCACCACGTGGGGCAGTTACATTGGGAGCTCATCCATGGGGAGGATGCTTTGCCTGGGACCACCTTCCTTTCTGGAGCCTCGATCGAGCTGAGCTCTGTAAACCGGGATCCCCTCAGTTTTGAGAGGATCAAGTGCTGGAGTTCATCCGGGAAGTGATGAATCTATGTCGTCTTTGTCTTTGTCTTTGTTGTGTTAACTGTGTTTATCAGAGTATTTCCCATCTTTCAATAAAAACCTTATTCTTTGAGAGTGTGCCTTATTGCCAGTGCGAATCCGAATCCAAACCTAACCTAGCTTAATCGAACAGATGGCCTCTCAGCAACCTTCCATCTTTAAAATCTGATTATAGTGAAATAGTTCCCACATGAATCTGTTACCAGATGAGTCCATTAAAATAAAGTTATTTGCATTTTTGTGAGGTTTGATGGTTTCCATGTCCAGTACCTCCAAAATATCTTCTACAAGACTTTTTTTCATGGTATACAGTCATGAGGACTCTGGTACTCTATAAGCCTTTGACCTCTTAATCATTTATTTCTTAATCCTAAAGTATACTGCAAAATTTATTTGACTTTTCTCCAGTTTGACCAACTTTATACTGAATTCACTAAGTCTCAAAAATACATTTTATAGGATTTGGTCATTTTTTCCTACTTCTCCATCCTCAGCAATAGATGTTTGCAATAGGCTTCATATTGTGTATACTTAGACTCAGAATATCAGAAACCAAGATGACCACATCTTCTACAAAATTATGTTGTTTTCTTTGAGTAAAAAATGAAATGAACTCCTTTAAATCCATCCTTAGCCTTTCTAATGGGACTTGTGAGGAATCCTCTATTTAGGTGCAGTTTTTATGTCTTAAACGTAAATTGTTAAAGGAGGTGCTCAGGCACTACTACTTGGCATCATATGAGGTATATGAGGTTTATCTGCATTGTGATATAAGCAATAAGGGGCATTAATAGACCCAAGATCAATATTAAGGTTATTTAGGCTAGCAGCCTATGCATGACTTGTCTAATGAATCAAAGGACAATAGAATATTGTCTACTGATACACATCATATGTATATGTGTGTGTTGGTTGGATTAGTTTCTACAACTATAAGTGTATATGTGTGTGTGTGTGTGCGCACATACATAAATATAAAACACCATAAGTTTTATATAATAACCCAGTGAAATGAAGGTATAATGGTGATTTTTAATGGGATAATTGGGCCTGAAACCTTACATCTCATGTAATATAGTTTGCAAAAACAAATAGTAAAACTTTTAAAGAAGAAAGTCTTGGAGGGCAAATGAGAATCATACAGAATTTTTTAGACTTTCTATAAACATTAATTCTAATGTTAGTATCTTAAATATGAATTTTTTCTCCAAAAATCAACAAATTTATTCACTACTCTAATAACTGAGCCACAACTATATTGACATTCTTGCTAAAAATAAAATGGTAGAGGCTAATTAGTGACAGAACCAGAACTTAAAAGCTGATAACTGATTCCAAGGCTAGTATTTGTTCATCTATTCTGTACTGTTTCTTCTTAGCCAACTACACAGTTATTTTAATGACTAATCTTGGCCCTAGAAAAGAGTCAACAAAGTGAACTTCTCCCCTTTCCTTAGAGAGGCAGAGAACTCATGGTACAAAATTGATGTATTCTTAGGTATGATCACTGTGCCATTTGGTTTTGTTTAATTGCTGATTTTCTTTAGGACAAAAGAAGACTCATTGGGTTGTGGAGTGGGAATAGATTCAGAAATGATAACTACGAAAACAAAAACATTGTCATATTAAAAAAACTGAATGTTCTAACAATGCTTAGAGAATTCAATTATGCATTGACTAGAACATGATGTTTGCTGAAGGCTGCTTAAGATGTGTGTTATTAGACAAATTGGCAGTCTGATGCACATGTTAAGTAGGCATTCTTAAAGATTCCCAAAGCTCTATTCTTATTTTAAAGTGAAATCTGCAGGAAGCCAGGTTCCTAAGGCAGAAATATATTGCTTAAGTTGTGATTTAACATTATCCTCTATCTTTACAGAAGGTTAATTCAAGAAGCATCCATTTGAGCAGCAATGTGTCTGTTTTAAAATCAAAGTTGATGACCTTGTTCACCATGATACTCGGTGTACAAAGGCCAAATGATACATTTGGCTTTGAATTTCGATCTTGAAGAAAAAAGTCTATTTGGATGAATCTATAGGTTTTCTTTTTGTCAGTGAAAGAAAACATCGTGTAACACCACACACGTAACACACATGGTGTTTTATCCCTTAACTGACAGGTTACTTAGAGACAAATTTGGTCCAGATCTTCAATAAGTATGTATCTACATGAGTGTCTTCTAAATTTGACTCTATACAACTATTTTAAGTGTTCAGTGTTTTATATTTCTAATTGTTCTAGTTTACATTATGATATATTTTATAAGGTAATTGAGATCCAACGGCACAAGATATGACCCTAGGAATTTTAAGGATCATGCCACCATTTGAAGTATGTGACCATTATCAAACCACATGGAAAATGGATCAAAGCAAGTTAAGTGCCCAGGACTGCCTAGAACTTGTAACAAGGCCTGGAATAAAACTGAAGACATTCTGATCCTGTCACATCAGTTCTTTCCACTTCCTAATAAATAGTTGACTATGTTTCTTTATTCCTTAAGACTTCAAAGGTAAAGTATCATGGAAATACTCCAGATTTAAAAGAAATTCACAAAAATGGAGAATCTCAACAATATTTCCACATCACAAAACTCATAATAAAGTATTTTACATCCTTTTATGATATAAAATGTTAAACTGACTTTAATGTATACTTTAATGTATTATTTCAACCGACTTTGCTAACTACACCTTTATAGAGAGACAACAAAGATAAACATGCTGAGATCATGTTTTCATGTTTTCATTTATTTATTTTAAATAACCAGTCAGTTTAAAAATTAAGAAATCATTTGCACCTTTTATTCTTAATTTAAAAAAAAGGTGAAAAGGAATGAAATTACTAGGTATAGGTTTGGACACAAAAACATGATAGTATGATTTTCATAAAAGGAAAGGGGAAACATTCAAGTAAAGCAGGAGCAATGACTAATTCAGGGACAACCAGACTCTTGGTCACATTTCTGATATAATTGCCCTTCAACTATTCTGTTCTCCCTACATTGTTCAGTGCTACCCATGTCTGTGCCCCAACATGGGCTAGGTTTTGTGAAATACAGAAAAGTATTAAATATAATGACTTCTATCAAGAAACTTATAGCTATAGAAGTGGAGCAATCCCAGATGTCATATAGTCTGTCCTAAGTCAGGAGTGAAGTTCCCCTTCTCCCAACAAATGGCTAGCTCTTGAGGGAAGACCATCAAGGACTGGGAAATTATAATCTCCCCTCCCAAGGCAGCACATTCCATTTTGGGACAACTCTAAATGTTGAGAATTTTTTTCTATATACCATCCTAAAATGCACATCTATTTATCTTTCATCAATTTCTATTTTTTTGCAGTTCTAGTCAAGCAGAACCATTTAAATTCTTAATTGAACAGCCTTTCACTTATTTGGAGATGGCCATCAGCTCACTGTGAAATTTGTTGATCTCTAGGATAAACAGCCACACTTCCTTCAACCAGTTCTCATATGGAATAGTACCTAGTTCCCTCATCATCCTAGTAATGAGAAAATTCATCAAAGTTCTTCCTAAAATGTGACTTCCAGAGTGAATTCACTACTCCAGTGTGGTCTAATGAGAGTGGAGTAGTGCTTTATGGGGCAGCTAGGTGGCACAGTGGATAGAGCACTGGCCCTGGAGTCAGGAGCACCTAGTGCAAATCCAGTCTCAGACACTTACTCGTTGTGTGACCCTGGGCAAATCACTTAACCCTGATTGTCTCCACTTAAAAAAAAACTCCAAAAAGGGACCATGCTTTATTAATAAAGCTTATGCTTATGTAAGCTGATGAGTTTTTTTTTTTTTGCCAAGTCACATTTCCAATTCATATTGAATTTGCAGTCTACTAAAACCACCTTCTCTTTTTCACAGAAGCTATTGTCTGGCTATATATCCACCAGATGGAACTCATTCTATTGATTTTTTTTCATAGACAATATTTATATGTGAAATAATAAGAGAACAGCTTATTGCTACTAGGTAAATAATCTTGAGGCTAAATTTTATACAAATCATAAAAGATAGTATCAGTGCCAGCTGCCATTTTTAAGGAAGACTTTGTAGAGAAGTGGAAAACTAAGCTTATCACATGTGGCAGATGAAATGATGTAAGGAAAGACATGGGGTCAAGATTCCATGGTATGTATGAGAGATAGCAAGGGAATTGGCCTAGGCCAAAGAGAATTGTTATAATAGGGAGCAATCCAAGTTCAAATGCCAAGTAAAGACGTTTTGACTTGATGCAAAAGGACAGTCACTGTGCCTTTTGCATCATAGCACAATGGACATAGAGCCAGGACTGAGGCCAAATCATGCTGCTGATACTTCCTGGGAGAGAGCGAAAGGCACTTCAGCTCACTGTGCCTCTTCCTTAAATAGAAAACAAGGGGGCTTGACAGAAGGGCTTTGAGATCCCTTCTTGCTCTCATCTGTGATTCTATGGCATTGGGCAAACAAGTCCACCTCTCTCACTTCTGTTTCCTTATCTGTAAAGTAAAAGGTGTGAACAAGTGTACCTCTAATGTCCCCTACTATCTCATCATCTATAATAATTGTTTCTTATGAAATTTCCCTAAACCTTGCTCTTTATCAGTTACATGTGCGCACATGCGAAAACACAGATAATATTACTCACACAACAAAATTAAAGTAAGGTTGTCTTGCCAGTGGGGGAGAAAGAAGTTCTCCACTAATCTGGGATAAGAGACTTCCCCTTCCCTGCCACCTTGTTCCATTAATCCAATTCAAATTCATTCCTCTTGTTTCTCTTTATTCTAAGGAAGTAGAAATCAAGGCCTGTATTATTATCAGGTTCACTAATTGATCCAAACAGAGTAAGAGTAAATTAATGTGACTAGAGATGTAGGAAAAATTAAACACAGATTTCTTAATAAAGCTGAAAATAGCTTAATAAAGCTGAAAATAGGTTGCTGGCAACCTCAGGCGTGTTTATTTCTGTTTAAATAGATGTCTTCCTGCAAACTGTTATCAGCTCAGCAGGAATCCTCAGAGAGAAGCATTTTCCTCCTCCTGTGCATTTTAAGCTCTCTTTCCATGAAGTTCCATCTGAGCCTATAAAAAGCATCTGCCAATCTGGATAAAAACTATAACTGTGGTCAAGTGATGCTAATATCCTGAGATGCTTTGTAGTGAAGTGCTCCAAATACAATCCAAATAGCTTTCCGTTGGAAAAAAAAACTCCGCACACAGGAGTTTGACAATCCCTTAGACAGAAAGGTGTCTTTTCAGAAAATAGGATGAAAGTGCCATGTGCAATCAGAAAGGGATCAATCCTCATTAGAAATGTTTTTTTTCCCTGAACAAAGGGAGCTTGGGGAAGCCTCTGGCTGTTAGAGGGCCATGGAAGCCACGGTTTCCCACTCTCACTTGGATAATGAAAGTTTCTGAGCAGAACCTTGCCTACCAGGGAATTCTAAATGCAATCATAGGGGAGGACAAAGCAGTGAGGACTAAGAGAGAGGCATGATTGAGGTGAATGATGACTCTAATTTCAAATGAGAACTCCAAAACTATTTCAGGAAGGAGTGAGAGATCAAGATGGCGTCAGATGCTGGGCACTCAGTCAAGAGTTCTGCACTGGGGAAGAGAAGGTATGATTTATTTAGCTATTAAAGAGGTTTTGTGAGAAGGGATGAAGGATAAGGGAGGAGGAAAAGGAATCAAATACTAAAAGTGTCTGGCAAAGAAACTGACAGGCAGGGAGAAAAATGAAAGGCAACAGAAAGGATTGGGGCAGACACTGATAGGATTGACGAGTTCTTGCTGGGAAAAGAATAAATCCATCAAATGACTTAGAATTAGATCAAATGAAATCAGACCAGTACAATTAGATTAATCAACTTAGAAGTTTTAAACTTTAACCAAGCACACGTTACTTATAGATCATTAGAAGGATGCAGCTAGGACTGAAGTAGTATATAATTTCAATTCTGGAAACCCAATTCCAATTGAGAAAAAAAGCAGAAAGAGTCTTCTCTCAGGTAAATGCACCCTGAATCAATCATATGATACAATAAGGGGAAAGGGATAAGGAAATAGGTATTTATTAATGCCTAGGAATGAAAGGGATGTTTCACTGACAATTGTCTCCTGGAACAGCTTGCTGTCATGAAATATACATAATTGGATCAAAGAGTTTTAATTCCATCACAACTTAAATAGCTTCAAAAGGGGTCATCACAGAGCCTTCCCTCATTCTGGAGGGAGCAGACCTCAATTTTTAAATTTGTTCTTATAGTATCTCTCTGTGAAGCTGGGCATCCTGTTGTTTGCCATGACATAACCTTCCACAGAAATTATATGCTTTGCAAAGTTCTGAAATAAAAACTTGATAAAATACCCTGGATGTTGTCTGGCCAGGGCCTTAAGTAGCTTTAATATCCTTCTTTTTGAATTTCCATCACATTTCTTTCCACAGTTGCTAGAACCAAACCCTGAAATCTTGTTTGCTTATTCTGCAGCAGCTGACAAGGGTGAAAGGCTGGTGTGGATTCCTGAACAATAACTCTCAAATCTCCTTCCTTGACATTTTCTCATAGCACATTCCATTTAGGAGATATTTTCTCTCTATCCTCAGTTGCAACCCTCATTCATTTACATCTATTTTGCATGAACTAAATTTGGCATTAACTGAAGCTAACCAGATGCTGAAATAATCTGAGCTCTGACTGTGGTACCCTGGTAGTTACCATTCTAATTCGTACACTATTGATTTCTAAACATTTGCAAATCGGATAACCAAAAGGCCCAATAATTTTTCTTAATGGACTTTGTTAACCTAAATACTTTGCTCATTAAAAAAAAAACCTGTCCTTGTTTCTATATTTCCTTTGAAATGGTAACAATTTGCAACCAGTCTCCCCCTGCAATGGAAAGAAAGTTGCTTTCATGGGAAGAATATTCTATGTGGATGAATTTCAGTGTTATATAAGCTGCTTGGGAAACACTAGGGGCCAAGTGTTTTCCCTACCAATAATTATAGGTTTTATAACCAAATTAGTGCAAAAATTCTACTTAGCCCATCTAAACCCAGAGATTAAGTAATAGTGTTTACTTTCTTATGCCTTCTACTTGCTAAACATCCAGCAGACTAGATAATCCTTGGCTATTGTCCTTTTCATTCTTTAATTCAATAAACATTCATTGAATGAATATTGTTTTCAAGGCACTTTACTGGTTGCTGACAACATAAAAATTGTCCAGATCCTTTGAATGACTGCAACTTTAGCTACTAGTTGGAGTCACTCATAAAGTTAGGAAGCTAACAACAGCAAAAGGGACAGGTGAATGGTAATAGAGCTCTGTCATTGAAAATGGTAACTAAAGTTAGATACAAGAAGGAAGCAGATGAGGCAAATCGGGTAAAGGGAGTTTATCTATGGGGCAGGCTGAACTTTGCTATACACTTTCCCAAGTCAAGGAGGGAAAAGGAGCCAAGCTTAAGGTCACTCAGAGGACCTTAAGTGACATAATAGCAAAAGCATTGGCTTTCAGAAACTGCAGTTCACACCAGATCCCAAGTCCCAAGCATTGTACTGTAAGTTTTTGGAGTTCCTGATTCCCGAGACTTTGGCTGTATTGGTCCTGTTGAAAATGCGAGTTGAATACCAAGTGGAAACTTTGATTCTCCATATCTCTGCTAAGTCAAAATGGCCTTTACACAGCTCCAAATAACACATTTCTTAGAAATCTCTTATATTTAGAGTGATACTGTATAGTGTTTGAAGAAAGCTGGATGCCGGGTGGGGGTGGGGGTGGTAATGAAGAAAAGCCTGGTGTAAGAGGTTGTATGTGAGCTGGTTTTTGGAAAAAAACAAGGAACTCTAAGAGGTTGATTTGAGACAGGAGTACATTTCATACATGGACTGGGAGAGACATCTCATATGCTAAGATATAGAGATGGAAGATGATTTCCTAAACACACATTGTTAGCTTTCTAGTTTTTCCCCCCAATAATGAATTTACTCATATTTCTATTTCAACAATGTTTCACTTTTCTGATTTATTTTTTACTTTTTTGTAACTCATTACTTCATACAAGGAGAATTTTGTGATCTTCCCCTGTTTAATATGCAATATCTGCTATTCATCTTTCAGATTTAAAACAGAGTTATTTTTCTAGAAAGTCTGTAGTTCTCTCTCTGCCCAAGATGCAGTGTGGTGAAGTGGAAAGAATGAATGATTCGGAATGCAGAGGACCTGGATTACTAAGAGCAGGCATTGGGAAAACTATGGCCTAAGGGTCATATCTGATTGTATAGTGTGTAAAGGAAATAAGAATATTATTTTACATTAAAAATGCAATAAAATTTTATTAAAATGACCATTCTTAGCTCATGAGGTCACAACAAGTGGGCAGGGGGGCATGGGAAGGATTTGATCCCTAGGCCGAAGTTTGCTAACCCTTGGTAGAAAAGTTTGCCCTCCCTTACTTAGACCTCTATTCGGTCATTTATATAATGGTCAGGTTCTGGTTCAATCATCTCCAAGGTCCCTTCTAGCTTTAACACTACGATCTAGGTAACCAACAATTTTGATCAATCATGCCTGCCAACTACCTAGAGATTTCCAGAATATATAGAAGTTTTTTGCCCCTTACCTGGTTTTGACTTCTGGATGTAATATTTACACCTGAATGTAATATTTCCCCATTGGTAATGCCACTGCTGCAATCTTTTGTCAAGTGTCCACCAAAAACCCACCTGACTCAGATTTCTCATCTGACACCTACCCCAAGGACTAGCAGTAATTGGCCATAGAGATCACATCTTCATTAGGCAGAAATCTGTTGGTCTATGTTGTTCTGCCTTCTCTAATAACCAATGAGTATCAAAGATAACTGAATGCAACCTTGTGTAAGTATAGAGAATACCTAAACCTAAAATATCCACTCCCAGGAAGCTTCACTGTTTGATACCACTAGTGTGTAACCCTGTCAAGATAATTTGGTTGCTTTTAGGGAGAGAATGCTCTCCCTCCTTGTATATATGAAGCTTGACAATATTGATGCCAAAAGGAAACCTGACAAGTTTTGGGATGTAAGACATAAGTAAAACTGGAAAGTAGCCCTTAGCTAGACCAGGAAAAAGTTTGTGTAAGAATCTCAAGAAGTAGAGTCAGAAGAAAGGGAGCAAAACTGCAATATGTGTATAGAACTGAAAAGAAAGGCAAAGAACAGCATGGATGTTAGACACTGGCAGACCTAGCAGTTAGAAAAAAAGACTTGGTTGTAGATTTTCAAGAATGAGTATTAGTGATCTTGGGCTGTGATTGGTGAGCATCCCCTTTATCTTGTTTTCTTCAGCATCACTCAATCTATCCTTCTACACATATGCAAAAACTTACCAACTCTATCTTTGAGAATAGTAATCAAATGAACACGATGAAAATAAACATTGGCTCTATGGGTCCAATCACCATTCTCTCTGACTTCCATGACCAAAACAGTATTCCGTGGCGCCCATTTCCCTGTATGTGTTATCTGCCCCCATTAGAACATAAGCTGCTGAGGTCATAGACTGTCTTGCCTATTTGGATTTGTGCAACCAGTGCTCACCACAGTGCTGCTCTAGAGTTAATAAATGCTTTTTTTTCAGTTTTCATTCACAGGCAAATGACAACCTTGTGCAGGCAGCTGTTCCCAATTCACAAGTCTATATATTAAATTTGAGCAAGCAGTGATTGTAATTGCATAGTTGATGGAGGGTGAGGAAACCCACGAAACTGGGGATAAGTGTTAGTGATTAACTGTAAATAAACAATAGATCCAAATTTTAACCTAATGATAAAAGAAAATGTCTGTCAATGTGTATGTTTGTAGTGTTATGCTGGGTGGGAGAAAGGAGTAATGTTGACATTAGGACACGGCCTTGGAAGAAAAAAAATTCCTTTTTCATCCCTGTATAGTTGCCAATATATAAAGAATTGAAATGCTAGCGAGTATTGGAGAAGTAGTGAAAGGACTGAGGTATAAGGCTGTGTTACAACATAAGGAATCAGTAGCTCTGCAGATCAGGAAAATAATCCATTCCTCTGGGTCCTTGGATTTTAGAGGGAGATGCAACCATTCCTGTTTAAACTCACTCAGGTAAAAATAGAATATCCCTGAAGGATGTGTTTGCTATTTAAAACTTTGAGGTAAAATGTAATGTCTTTCATTTGTCTGATAGGACTAAACATCCTGTTACTCCCATCTTGTGCCAACCAAATTTGTGCAGGGTATCACACCTTATTATCACCCCAAGAATTCCATTCTCAGCTATCTGGCAAATAAGACTTCACTCAGGTTGTGCCCACTTTTGCAGATGGAGAACTAATCCCCAAAAGTTCCAACCAAATTTCTAATAAAATTAATAAGGATAGCCGTTCAATCAGTGGAATGGTTGGCAAAAATTCAGATGACTAAGACTTTGCTCCTGTCATTTCCAATAAGCTTTTTGGTACATTGGCCATGTTGATCAGTTTGAAAATTTTCCTAACCATTACACTATCGAGAACACAGAACACCTCTTTATCATTCATTAATAACAGATCATTTCCAGAACTGCCGGGTGGCCAGTTTGGGAAGTAAAATGTTCCAAAAGACTATTCCAGCTGTCTTAATTATGGATCAGTGGATCATTTTGGCTGGAAATCTCCTCTCTTTCTGCCTATTTTGGATAATTTAAATGGACCTATCAGGTTAAATACTTGTCTAGGTCAATCTAATTTAAACAAATGTCTGCACCTAAACCAATACATTTATTTCTCTCTGAAATGGTGTTGGTCCACAGATGTTCAAAGCCTGAGTAAATTAAAATCAAATCAAATCAACACATTTATTAAACGCTCATGTACTTATTAAGCACCAGGCACTGGTATCACCAGGCATTGTGATAAGCACTAGGAATATAAAGAAAAGCAAAAACAAAAACATGCATGTACCTACTATGTGCCAGATGGTGCAGTCCATAGATATTCAAAAATGAAAAGATCATTGCTACTTATGATGCTTCCATTCAATTGGGGGAGAAAACATGTATATTGATAAATATATTAAGAATATATAAACATTCAAAATTATCTAGGGTACACAGCCACTGGGAGCAGGTGAGAATCCAGAGAAACTTCCCATGGCTAGTGGGGTTTGACATGTATCTCAATGGAAGTGAGTTTTAACATGCAAAGACAGCTCTGAACACAGAACTGAAGAAAACTATAGGAGGAAACTTTGTTATTCACCCTGCCATGATGATACAATTTATTGAGTAGATTTTATTAAGAAAATATGGCTATAGGGGGTCTACATATTCACAAAAGAAGAAAGAGATGTTGTACTGATAGATTCATGTAATGATTTAGGATAAGTATGGTGAATAATAATAGAAACTTAGATTTATATAGTGATTTAAGGTGTAGAAGCAGCTTTACATACATTACATTACTTGAAAAAATGAATAGAGCTTGGGGCTGGGACATGATTTTTGTCTTCAGTTCCTTGTAAGGAAATCATATAGAGAAGGATAAAGATTTTTTGGCTTAGCACCAGGTGGAAGAACTAGGGGTGTGAAGTGGAAGGTACAGAGAGTTAAATTTAGGCTTGGTGGAAGAGAAACTCCCTAACCAAGAACTCTTCTAAAGTGGTAAGTGCAGCCTCAGGAAGTGATTGTCCACTCCCCTCCCATTAGATGTCTTCAAACAGAGGCTTGGTGACCAGATTTTGGCTATTTTTCCATGCATTTTGGTGTAGATGGTCAGTGAGATTTTTTTTTTCTGACCAAGATGCTATGATTCTGATTTCATGAGCTCTCTTCTTCCTATTTCTTCATATTTTATATGTCATTTTGAACAGTATTTGAATAGTATTGTTAGCAATAACTCACTATGCACAGAAAGCCAGTGTTAGGTGCTACAATGTCACCAGGACATTTTTCGTTTCAATTTGAGACTGCCATCTGCCACATTAAAAGAGGTAGGGTTAGAGCTGTAACAATGCAGGTAATTTTGTCAAATAACTTCTATTTTGCCCTTGAAACCTTACTCTAACTCACCAGGGAGCCAATTATTAGCTCTAAAATCCCATAATTGAAGAATTGCAGCATGACCTTGAGTAAGATATCATATTTGTATCAGCCTCAGTTTACTCATCTGCAAAAAAGAGATAATGATATTTTCATCACTTACCTCAAATACTTGATGTGAAGATCAAATGAGAAATTTATTAACATTTTGTTGAAAAGCCCAGAATCACATAGCCATTATTTGTTAATGAAGCACTGGAACACATATCTCCCTGAACCCAAGGCCAGTTTTCTGTATACTCTACCACAATGCCTTTTAGCTGTACCTACAAAACTCCCTAAGAGTATTGGGTGAAAAGATAGTGGAGTTCTGTATTTTATAGGGAGTTTCCTCACTGGGTGTTTTTTATATCAACAAGATCATCTCAGATATTTCCACTAATTTATGAGGTAACTAGTGTTTGGCATACCATCCATGTTTGATTCTTATCTATATCCTTCCATCATTTGGGAACCTACCCCCCTTTTGAGCTATTTTAAAATCCCTGCCTCTCTTTAAATTATGTTATATTGTCATCAATTTGGATTTCTTCTTTTTATATTTTTTCCCCACCACAAAAGTCCTACTCAACGTGCATTATCATGCAGAGAGAGGATATAACCTTGTTTGCTAAAGGGGGTGTGGTTATGCCAGTAGAGCACAAAGGAAAACCAAATCTAACCTCTCCAACATCAATTACAACCCACCTCATATATGTAAATACCAGGCATTCATTGGCAGCTATGAGTAAAATCTATGCTAACCCATCAATAGAATTTTGTTGTGCTTCTTGTTATAAACCTTTGCAAAAAGTGCTGCTTTCTAAAAGCACAAACATCCCCTATCCCTTATACTGAAGAAAACACTTTTTAAGTGATTTGCAAGCCATCTCCATTCCCTGAAAAGTATTCAAAGTTTCCATTCTTGGGTGATATAATCATCTTTTGTCTTATTATATTGCCAGACTTCAATTCTAGTCTTGATATTAAGCACATATATGTACCTGAGAGCACGAACATGCACACTCATATGCAAATGCATGCACACATACTCCCCTGGGTCTTTCTCTTGGAGAAATAGCATACTATGGTAGATAGGTATGATGTTAAAAGACATCACTGGGCAAGCTCAACATGGTGGCGGCCACAGAGCATGATTCTGCTGCCAGCTGGTCAGATTCAAAGGAGGCTGAAGTTCAGGAGATTAAAATGTTTAAAGATTGGTGTGACAGAGGTCTTGTGTGATGCCTGTGACCAATTGGGATAGAAGATGCCAACCAAAATCCAGATTGAAGCCATTTCCGTGGCACTGGAAGGTAGTGATATAATTGGTCTGGCAGAAACAGGCTCTGGAAAAACAGGGGTCTTTGCTCAGCCCATTCTGAATGCTTTGCTAGAGACACCACAGCGGTTTTTTGCTCTGGTTCTCACCCCAACTCGGGAACTGGCCTTTCAGATCTCAGAACAATTTGAAGCCTTGAGTTCTTCCACTGGAGTTGAATGTGCTATCATTGTGGGTAGAATTGATAGCATGCCCCAGTCTTTGGCCTTGGCAAAAAAACCACATGTGATAATAGCGACACCTGGCCTCTTGATTGACCACTTGGAAAACACAAAAGTTTTCAACTTGTGAGCCCTCAAGTACTTGGTCATGGATAATAAAGCGTATCGAATATTGAATATGGACTTTGAGACAGAGGCTGACAAGATACTGAAACTAGTTCCCCGAGATCAGAAAACATTTCTCTTCTCTGCTACCATGATCAAGAAGGTGCAAAAAGTTCAGCAAGTAGCTCTGAAGAATCCTGTGAAATGTGCTGTGTCTTCCAAATACCAGACTGTTGAGAAATTACAACAATGTTACCTCTTTATTCCCTCCAAATTTAAGGATAGCTAGCTGGTTTATATTCTGAATGAATTAGCAGGAAATTCCTTCATGGTATTCTGCAGCACTTGAAACAACACCCAGAGAACAGCCTTGCTACACCGAAATCTTGGATTGACTGCCATCCCTCTCCATGGACAGATGAGTTAGAATAAATATCTGGGATCTCTTAATAAATTCAAGGCAAAAGCAAGATCCATTCTGCTTGCCACTGATGTAGCAAGTCGAGGCCTGGACATTCCCCATGTGGATGTCACAGTCAACTTTGACAACCCATCCAGTCCAAGGATTACATCCATTGAGTGGGTCGGACAGCTCAAGCTGGATGTTCTTTCAAGTCAATCATCTTTGTCACACAGTATGTTGTAGAACTCTACCAAAGTATAGAACACCTGATTGGGAAGAAACTTCCTGCCTTCCCAACTCAGGAAGAAGAGGTCATGCTGCTGACAGAGCGTGTAGCAGAAGCCCAGAGATTTGCCCGCGTGGAGATGAGGGAGCAAGGAGAGAAAAGGAAATGTTTGAGAGAGGACAAAGATGATGATGACACAGAAAATACTATGGGTGTAAGGAACGAGGTCACTGGAGAGAAAAGGAAGAAATGGAAGGGCCAGTGGCCACATTCATAAAGACTTGCTTTTGATACGTTTTTTGGTGAAAGAGGACTTAAACAAGAAAGGAACCTGATGAACAATACTCTTCAGACCGAAACTTTTCAGGCCTGAACCAAGACTCTGGTTAACTGCACAAATGCTAATTCTCTGCTGATATTTTATTACAGAATATGTTTTTTCTCAAAAAAAAGACCTCACTGGGCATTGACTCTTCCATTCACCAGCTGTAGAGTCTTGAGAAACTGAAAGTCTTATCACAAGGTCATAGATCTGGAGCTAGAAGGGACCTCAGAGGTCCTCCCTGTTCATTTCATAGGTGAAGAAACTGAGGCTCATAGAGGTCAAGTAAGTTTGTATAAAGACATACAGGTAATAAATGGCAGTGTGTGTTTAAATTCTAGTACTTTGAATACAAATCCAATATTATTTCTACTATACCACACAGCCTCAGTTCTTCCATCTGTAAAGTGACAGTAGCTGCTGTGATAGTGTTTAGAGGGCCAACACTGGAGTCACAAAGAACTGGATTCAAGCCCTATCTATGACACATACCGGTTTGCAACAATGGGAAAAGGCATTTTACATACCTGGGTCTCAGTTTCTTCATCTACAAAAATGAGGGAGTCAGATTAATAAGTGTAAGTAAGTCAACAGTATTTACTATGTGCTAGGCACTGTGCTAAGTGTTGGGAATGCAAAAACAATAAATAAATAAAAATAAACAAAGAACGACAGAACCTACCCTCAAGGAACTTAAATTCTAGTGGGGAATAGAACAGAGGTATATAGCCTGGTGAGAAGTTAAGACTTGTCTGGCCTGGGCATCCTTCTTAAATGGAGAATCCAGGAGGAGCCCATAGGACAGAGGATATTTTTGAAGTGAGAGTTCCAGGACTGAAGTGATCTTTCAAGATTAAAAGGGAATGAGGCAGAATTCCAGATAAGTAAATAGGATGGCCTCTAAAACTTCTTTGATCGTAACTTCTCAGTGCCTCATGGCAACTCCCTAAGACTACAATTTTTATATATATATATATATATATATATATATATATATATATATGTGTATATATATATGTATATGTATGTATATATATGTATATATGTATACATACACACATACATATGTATATATATGATATATGTGTGTATGTGTATGTGTATATGTGTGTGTGTGTGTGTGTGTGTATTAGAGGAGAGGGCTCTCACCCAGGGGTTTCCCATATTTATAAATCACAGGTTCAGACTAAAGACTAAAGGAAGAAAGAAGAATTATACTACTACCCTTCTAGGAAAATAAGTTATATTTAAATATGAGTTAGTATTCATTCCCTTTTTTCTCATCAAAGGATCAAAGTCTTGTTTCATTATTATCCTCCACTGTTGTGACCTGAGAGGGCGTAAGAACCATACTCACTCAACATAGGCAGAAGGTCTTTTAAATGAATCGCACTCTCTTGGGTATCTGGATTGATGCCAAGAGAATCGTTCAAATCATGGCCAATGGAAAGACTCCCTGCCCCCAACAGCCAAATTGTCATGAGAAACATAAGTCCCCAAAGGACTAGTACACAGTATCATAGACAAGAAAAACTCTGAAAAGTCACAAGAATATGTGATCAAAGTTACTTATGAGATGCGTGACATCGTGCTTCAAGAACCATAAAAATTTGTTATGTCAAGCCCACTGGGCAGTGTTGAGGCTCCTAAAAAGATAAAATGAGTGTATGTCCTTTCCTATAGGAAGCTTACAGTATATGAGCATAATTAAATCACCTTAACGGAAAATGATACAAGGTGAGTGCTTAAGCCTGGTGTAAAGAATAATAGAAGGGATCTGATTGGAAAGATCATTAGTAATGTGGAATAGATGGCACTTGATCTGGGCCTTCTGAACTAAGGAGGCTTCATACAATGAAAAAAGGCTCTTTTTCATACAGTGGAAAGAATACTGGATTGAGAGTAGGGAGATCTGAGTTTGATCCTCCTTCTGCCACTTAATAGTCATGTGATCTGGAACAGGTCACATAACCTATAAAATAAAGGTGTGGGATTCAATGAGATCTAATGGTTTTCCCCCCAATTGTTACAGCTATGATCCTAGAAGAATGGGTAGCATTTCCTACAATCTTTTTCTTCCAGGGGGCTAGGCAGGGCAATTGGGGTTAAGTCACTTGCCCAAGGTTCTGAAGCCAGCTTTGAACTCAGGTCCTCCTGACTCCAGGGCCAATGCTCTACTCACTGTTCTACCTAGCTGCTCCCATTTCATACAATCTTAAAGTCACAGATGAAATGACAGAGCGACCTCCCAAAGTTCATCTAGTCCAACCAGTAGTTGCGAGGATCCACTTTACAACATGTAGCTTTTGTTTGAAAGCTTCAATAACTCAATAAGCATTTATTAAGGACCTACTATGTACAAGGCTTGGGCAGCTAAATGGCACAGTGGGTAGAGCGCCAGGTCTGGAGTCAGGAAGACCTGAGTTTGAATCTGGCCTCAGACACTTACTGGCTTTGTGACCCTGGGAAAAATCACTTACCCCTGTTTCTCTCAGTTTCCTCATCTGGAAAATGAGCTGGAGAGGAAAGTGGCAAGCTACTTCAGTATCTTTAGCAAGAAAACTTAAAATTTGGTCACAAAGGTTCAGACACGATTGAAATGACCAAACAGCAGTAGTTTATACCAGACCCTATGCTAGGTACTGGAAATCAAAAGAAAAGTGAAAGTCCCACCCTTCAAGGAGCTGACATTCTTTCACAGAACAGCACATTTACATGCCTCCTGATAAAAAGACAGTCAGCACCCTTGTGGGAAACCCATGGCACTTTTAGAGAGCTCTAATGTTTAAGAAATTTCTTTACTTCTATCTCACCTAAATGGATTTCTTTGAAACTTCCACTACCGGTCTTAGTTACTGGTCTCTGGGGCCAATCAGAAGTCTAATTATTCATCTAACCGAAACCCTCCAAGTATTTAAAGTCAATCATGACCTGTAAGCCTTCTTTTGTGCAGGCTAAATAGCTTGACTTCCTTCAACTGATTCTTTCCTAGTATGATCATTAGGCCAGTCTTCCTTCAGGGCAATAGGATTGAGGAGATAGTCTTGGTATAGCATAAAAGATGATCAACATGAGGGAATGAAAAGTGACATTTGAAAAACAGTAGCAAAGAGCTGGTAGTCAAGCATGGGAGAAAGGATGAGATCACCCAGAGACACAAGGGGCAGAAGCAAGTTAAAAAAGCACTGCTCCTTGGTAACTTATTTATTATTAAAGTTACAACATATACTTTGTAGCCCAAGTTTATTGTGCTAATTAACTCATTAACAACCTCCAGAGAGGACTCAGGCTTATCTGAAGAATGGCTTGCTGAATCTTAATAACTGAGATAAAGAGGAACTCTGAAAAGGCTCTGGGAAATGGTGTGACCATCCTACAAACATGCCAGATTCATTTAATGATACTGTGTTATTAAGGGAAAGGGAAGAAATATGGATTTTAGGGAAGACTAAACTTCAATACAGTCTAAATATATTTAAAGTACTGCATTTGGCTATTTAAAAAAAAAAGTTGTGGCATTGTGGTCAATATAGTCATTTAATGGAAAATTATCCAGACTCATTTTTGTCTTTCAATATAGCACACAGAAATATGTACTATTTCATTCACTACAATGGGTTTTCATTCTTTGAAATCTCATATCCTACCTTTCCAATCCATGCCTATGTGGCCATTTAATTTTCTATTTTTTTTTATTATACTACTTTTCCAAAATGTGCACCTTTGGCTGAATATATGCTCATATGCATACATAATCCAACATTTCCATTACTTTTGGCTCTGATGCTTCTGTGACATTGGACAAGTCATTTAACCTCTGTGAACCTGTTTCCTCAACTCTAAAATGAAAGGGATCGGGACTAGATGGCTTCTGCTATTCCTTCCAACTTGAAATCTATGTGACATTATGCTATTTTCCCCAAATGATGTTTGTAATGCTAAATACTGGTGAGGCTTCAGAAAAAGTATAATTCATTGACTAAGAGGTTTAAAGATAGAAAGGACTTTAAGGGATATCCAGTGCAATCCCATTATTTTATACATGAGGAAACTGAGGCAGAGCTGCAATTTGAACCCAAATTCTCTGATTACAAGGCCACTGAACCATGCTACCTTCATGGAAAATGCAGCCCAGAGAAGGTCCAGGACTTTCCCAATATCATACAAGGGACAAATAACAGAACTGCAGTTTAAACCTGGTCCTCTGACTCCAAATCCTTTACTCTTCATGGACTCTATACTGCTTCACTTGCATAAACCTGAAGACAGTATTGTGTAATGAATTTTGATCACTAACCTCTGACACTCAGTAGTTTATCCAAATCAGAAGCTATCCATTGCACACATAATCCAAAGAATCTTTTCACTACAAGAGAAGCCCACTTTCACAGAAACACATAATACACAAAGTTTTTATATGGGTTCAGACTGCATATATACCATAATGAAATGAAAGCAATGTCAAAACATACATAGAAGGGCAGGAACATGGTTTAATGGAAAGAGCCATGCTGAAAAAAAAAAAACTGAATCTGAAGATCTAGGTTCTAATGCTGTCTCCCAGTAGTGACTCTTTATATATCCTTGCTTGCAAAAGTCAAAATCTCACTTTGCCTCAGTTTTGTCATTGTAAAATGAATAGAAAGAATGAGATCACCTAAAAAACCCTTCTGCTTAAAAACTACGATCAGTAGAAATATAATTCTATTGAAGGCTCATTGGCAGCACCAGTTCCCAAAGACATTACTAAAACAAAATTTCCCAATCGCATTGGGGAGCCTTCAATCTCCCTCTCAGAGGCAAGATGATCAGCAAAGCTTTGAGCTCCTTCCCAGGGCATTATGAGTAGAGTCTAATTGACAAGGGGCTATTGACACGATGGAGCATGTAGGGAATTGTAGCTTCCCTGAACTGGCGACTAATGGGATGATTATTTACAGGAGAGAAAAATATGGGCTTTCAGAACCCTAGACAGCACTTTAGGGTACTTGATTTTGCAGGTTCAGGCAAACTGTACCAGCTGGGATATCACTGATTAATCTTTGAAGGCAGCTCTGCTTCTATCATGACTCTACTAAAAATGATGATGATGATGATGATGATGATGATGATGATAATCCTGGAATCTCTCTCCATTATCTATTGAATAAAGCTGAAATGCTTCACATTATCATCCAAGAATATCCAGACTATGCTGTCAACATCTTTTATAAAGCAAGCTCATACTACTTCCTTGCATGCCTTCCATTCCACAAATTTATCCAATGGTTTCCTATCCCTAGGCCTTGATAACTTCATCACTATGCCTAAAATCCACCCCCCCACACACACACACATCCACCTCTACCAGCTGAAATCATACCCAACATCTAGGACGTAGCTCAAATTTCACCACCTCCATGACTCTTTCCACAATCCTACCACATAGCTAATATCCAAATCTCAAGTAGAAACACAGAATATCAGAGATGTAAGCAACCTTGGGGGCCACTTAGTTTAATTCATCCCTGAACAAGGATTTGCTTTTCAACACATCTGACAAATGATCATACAGCCTTCAATTAAGACCTTTAAGAGTCTGAGATAGGAAGCACTCTACCTCCTAAAGTGGCCATTACACTTTTAGACAGCCCTGAACATTAGCAGGTTTTTCTTACACAAAACCTAAATTTGCATTTTTACAACTTTCACTTATTGCTCATAGTTCTTCCCTCTGGGTTCCAGAATAGTTCTATTCATTTTCCCATGAGGCCACTTTTCAAATATTTAAAGCCAACTATCACCACCACTACCACCCTGCCACTAAGCCTTTTCTTTTTCTGGCTAAATACATAGATTCCTCAAGTGATCCTTAACTGAAAGGTTCAGAGGGCTCTTTATAATTTTTGCCATCTTTCTTTCAGTTCCCTCTAGTTTATCATTGTCCTTAGTTTAAATGAATACAATATTTGAAATGGGGTCTGACCACAGCAGAATAGAATGGAGCTTTACCTCCCTAGACAACTCAATTCAACTCTGTATTTATTAAAAACCTGCTTAACATAAAATACTTTCCCAGGTCCTTAGGAAATAAAGACCAAAATGCAATAGACCCTCCCCTTATGGAAATTATATTCTACTGTAGGATACGACATGGAAAAAAGTCAAGGTATTATAAAATAATTTGAGAAGGGTGATTGAAATAAGAGAGGGAGAGGAGGAAAGGCCTTATGTAAATGGTAGCACCTTAGGAATAACTTAATGGGAGTTAGAGATATTAAGAGTCACAAATAAGAAGGGCGTATGTTCCAATACAGGTAATAACCTGGATATTTTGCTATTTTTAATGAAGTCTAAGATTGTTTTAGCTTTTTTGGATGCCATATTGCAATGTTGAATATGTGGAGTTGACAGGCCACTAAAACACCCAGGTCATTTTTAGGTGAATGACTATCTATTAATTGTTCTTCCATTCCCATTAAATTTTATCCTAGTAAATTCAATTGAATGTACTACCCTCTTGAGGATATTTTAGGCTCTAATTCTGGCAGCCAATGTGTTAGCTAGCCCTTTGAGCTTTCTGCCATCTGCAAATTTGATAAGCGGTCCATTTATGCCTGTAATCAAATAATTGATAAAAATGTTAAACAGCCCAGGGCTAATCCAGAAACCTAAGGAAATTCACTAGAGACCTTCCAAGTTGACATCAAACAATTAATGACTACTATTTCAGTCTGGCCATTTACTATTCCCACATTCATCTAACAGTACTGCCTATAGCCCATCATTTCCCCTCTTGTGACTAGTTAATCCTTGCAAGTGAGACTAAAACCCTGAAAAGAATTTCCTATAATTGTTTTCTCCACTTTTTGGATGACAACATTATCATGGAGGCAAAAGAATAATTTATTAGATGCTTTGCTTCAGACAGAAACAGAATACCAATGGATCCCTGGATAATCATTACTAGGGGATGGCTCTATGTAAAACTTGTGATACATTTCATGAAAACCTTATATATTTCTGTTTCCTTCTCAGGTGATCTGTAATATATACACTCACATGTTTGTGCCTCTATTCATTGTCATCAATATGATCTCCACCATACCTGTCACAATGGCTCATGGATTTCTTCACATAATTATATGGTCTTAGTATATAATACTACTTGACTTATTCCCAATATAGTCTTACCAGCCTTTAATAGGGCTGGCATAACTAACTGTACCTAAACAGGGGCCTGACATTCTTATTTTTAAGCCAACTTAAATCCATAAGCTGAAAATCCTGTTCTCAGGCACCATCTTCTTCATGGTTCACCTCCTCTACCTGCCATTTTCTTCGGAAGCCCTTGCCTTTCATCTGAAGGACAGACAAAAATAATACTTCTTCTGTTATTCTTGTTCTGCCCCAAACTTTGTCATCTATGTTTTCTAGATATCTTTTGGCAATATCATTGTGCCCATGTGATTCCACAGAAGGGATAGTCATCTGCTTTGAGAAGTAGTGCCATGTTCTCCCCCACGTCCTAGAAATACGCCTCAAGAAGACAGTGGACCTCTCTACAATTGTTACAAGTCTCTAAATAGCTGCTTCAGCTCTCTAAGTAGTTTCCACTACTTGCCTTTTCTATTTCTATTCCTTATTTAGCTTTCACCTGGCAGCACCCTTGGATCTGTATCATCATTATTTTGAGAACAAGTAACCACTTTGCTCTCAGATGACACATCTCTCTCCTTATCAAGAAGACCCTTATATTCATCAAAAATCTCAAACTGTTCAGTGGTCCTTTTACTTCCCTTTTTCTTCTAGGTGACACTCTTCCATCTATTAACCTTTTGACCCAGGTCAGGATTCTCTACACTTTCTTCAGATATTTTCTTCATTATTTTCACACTGAAATACTTCCTCTGGGCTGTTGCTTACTTTTAAATAGAAATGTTATAGGATCAGACATTTACAAGTGGAAGGGTCTTTGGAGAGCATCTAGTCCAGGGGTCCATGAATGTATTTCATGTGTTTTGATAACTGTATTGCAAGAAAATTTGTTTCCTTGGCAATCCAATATATTTTGTTCTATGAATTTAAAAACATTAAGCTAAAAAGTGGTCCATAGATTCACCAGTTTGCCAAAGAAATCCACACATGTTGAGAAATCATCTAGTCCAACTCCTTTATCTACAGATGAGAAAGCTGAGTTCTATATTAGATGATTTGTCCAAGGACACAAATGCATCAAGTTCCAGAGGTGAAATTTGAATTTGATTCAAAATCTAGCCTTCTTCTCACTATGCCACACAGCCTCTGTGAGAACTAGACAGGATGATAATGAAGGGGCTGTAGTCTGATTTCGTGGAATAAATTGT
Organism: Trichosurus vulpecula; assembly: GCF_011100635.1. NCBI lineage: Eukaryota > Metazoa > Chordata > Mammalia > Diprotodontia > Phalangeridae > Trichosurus > Trichosurus vulpecula. The sequence goes on along the minus strand of NC_050578.1, from coordinate 233,902,223 downwards.
TGTTGTTGTTGCTTGTTCTTTGTTTTAAAGAGGGCCAATGACATCATGGGGTGATGTCTTGACTCGCACATGAACTGGGTTTAAGTGAGGCAGAGTTGTACCAAGTTGTCAGCCTCATTCTCTCTTCCACAGTAATCAAAGTCCGGTGGCAAGAAAAAAATCAGGATAGCTAGCAATGGCCTTGGACACAGTGAATAAACTTGGTGTCTTCGATATCTAACCAAGCTCTAAGTGCTCCACAGGACCTACTTCAGCTGCCTTCCTGGCCATTGGAACAAATCATTCTCATCCTCTCATTCCTCTGGGAAAGGTTTCACATGCCTGGGGTAGACACCCCTCCTAACTCCTGGCAAGTTTGAGGCCTGTTGGTTGCCCTCAACCTGCTTTAGCCCATCTTCCAAGACAGTATACGGGATGTGGCCACTGTGCCTACTACAACTTCTTGGAGCGATCGGTGAGAGTTGGGTGAAGTGTGGATACAATAAGCAAGCTGGAAAGAGGCACAGCAACCCCTCACGAGAGGTGCCAGTCCTCCCTGAACACACCAAACACCCCTGGAACAAATTGCAGATTAACTGAAGGGCCGGTACATGAGCTTCCACTGTGAAGTACCATCGTGTACATTATCAATCAATAAGCATTTATTAAGTGCGCTAAGCGAAGTGTGGGGAGAAAAAGGAAAATAAAAGACAATCCTTGCTCTCAAGGAGCTCACAGTCTAGCTGCGAGGACTTCAAGTTACACACAACTATAGAGGTCATCTCATTTAAATCCTTTATTTATAGAAGAAGCAAATGAGACCTAGAGAAATTGCTAACACCACAACAGTAGCAAAAAGCAGAGTTGGGGTGTGAAGCCTAGTCCTCTCGCTCCCAAACAAGCATTTTCTTTTCCAGTTGCACCACACTGCATCATTTCATTTTCCCTGATGATGAGAAGAGTGGAAAGGCAAATTTCCTGAAAGTCTCCCTTCCCTTCCCTTCTAGCAAGGAAACCAACTAGCACTTGAAGCCATGGTGAAGAAAGATGAACATGACAGACTCTGTGGAGGTCACTGCCACATCATCCCTGTTGATCGTATTTTCTGCAAATAAAAGCCTTTGCTTTTTGTCATTGTTGCTGCCTTTGTGTTTATTAGGCACTCCCTTTATGTACAGGACTCATTTTAATATTCCATTTGCTATACTATACCTGTATGTGTCTCATCTTCCCAAACTCTATTGTTTCTCAAGGCCAGAATGCGTCTACTATTTGTCTTTGTATCTCCCCCCAGTGCCTAACACAATGCACTGCACAAAGCAGGCACATAATTGAGTTGATTGAATGTGAATTAGTTTATTCTCTTTTCATTTCTCTTCATCAAGCATTTTCCAGACAAAGCTTTTAAAGAAAGAAATCACCTCTCTAATTCAATGCATCTGATTCTTAAGTGAAATACCAGATCTGCAGACATAATTAATGATAATATGCTCTTCCAGATCAGAAGCTATAATTAAGACTCGATATCTGCTATTGTTAATCATCATCCAGTCAGCCACCGAAAGAAGTCAAACCCCACAATCCCTAAAGCATCCAGCCTCGGCACTTCGACAAGAACTAAATATTTCCTTAACAGTAAACTGGTTATATTTTTGCTCTTGTTTAAAGTTCACATTTAGAGAAAGTTTTAATATTGACAGTGAAATGAAACCATCGCTATTTTTTTAATCATACACCCAAAGGACATGTGTAAAGTACAAAAGACAGAAGTCAGTGAGGGGGTGAGTGGGTTGAATTTTTTAAAAAAATTGGAATTTCATTTCAATATGCTTTAAATAAAGCATATGCATGCTGGATTGAGATGATGGCTTTAATATGTTCATTTTGGTTTCAATACTACAAGAAAAAAGAATATAGTTTTAGATAGCCAGTATCTCAAATGACAAGGGAAGGTGTTACTTATTCAGATAAAGCCATTTTCAGGGGCAGCTAGGTGGTGCAGTGAGTAGAGCATGAGGCCTGGAGTCAGGAGGACCTGAGTTCAAATCTGGCCTCAGACACTTGACACACTTACTAGCTGTGTGACCTTGAGCAAGTCACTTAACCCCAATTGCCCTGCCTTCCCCCCTCCAAAAATAAAAATAAAAAAGAAATAAAGCCATTTTCAGCTACTGTTCAGTTGATACCAAAAGTTTTAGCTAGGTTTTAAGTTTTAAAATCTTATATAACTGGATGCCCTGCATAGTCACTCATTCAACAAATCATTATAATGCATAAATCGTTGTGCCCAATACTACATTTTAAGCAACTACTCTGGGCCACATGATAGCTGGTGCTATGATTAATAGATAGTATGGTGCAGTAGGGCCAGAATGAGAGTTAAACCACTTGGCTTCAAATCGTTGGTCTGCCATCTTGTCTAAGTCACCCTGAAGATGTCACTTAACCTCTTTTGATCTCAGTATCCTCATCTTTTAAATGGGATGGAGGAGCGAGCTGGACCAAATCAATTCTAAGGTCCATTATATCTCCAAATCTATAACCCTATGTATTCCCTAGTTTGCATGGTCATAAAGCATCTCAAATGAAGATCACAATACACTTAACTCAATAATGATTCACCATGACAACACAAATTCAATTAGGCCAATTCTATCCTGCTATTTGTTCCTATAGAATTTGTTTGGAGAAAATTCAAATAACAACAATTGATACCAGTTGTATATTCACTACAATTTTCCTTCTCCCATGTCATGTTGTAATAAGGTGTTTTCTTTCCTAGCATGTTTGCCAATTTACACTATTTGAGAGACTGAAGAGATACAGAGAAAAAGGAAGGCTTTCACTAAAATGATGACTTTTTCCTGACTTTCATCATACCACAGACCTGCTTATGAAAGAAGTACATGGTGTCATTGATATGTGTATCATTGGTATGCACTATCTGCTAATGGATCCTGATCAATTTGTGGACAGTTAAGAGGATCAAAACATTCTTTCTATATTAAGATGAAATCTGCCTCCTCATACTTGCTACCCACTGTTCCTATATCTCCCCTCTGGAGTTAAATAGAACAAGTCTAATCATTCTTCCCTGTGACAAGGCAATTTGAAGTCAGTCATCATGTTTCCAACTGAAATATCCATTATTCATGATTAAACATCATTAGTTTCTTCAAACAATCCTTATTGGGCTGGTCACCATCCTTTGGGCCCTTTCCAACATTACAAACCATTTCATTTAACAAATAAGGAAATCAAAGCCAAGAAAACTAAAGTGATTTACCCATGGCCTTAGCTCTTTCTTGTATTATTAATTATATAGAAGGGTTTTTTTTCACCTGGATAATGTTGCAATTCTTCTAAGGATTCTGTTCATATCCTTTGACTGCCTACCATTGTTTAGATATGTATACATGATGAAAGCAACTTTCAGTATTGGAGGGTGAATACCCTCCACTGTCCTGATTGGTGACTGCTTCATCTAGCCAAATATTTCAAGCAGTCTCCAGTCATGCTTTACTTCATTCTGCCCACCATTTTCTTAATACCCTTGACAACCTCCTTGCTGCCAGATACATACTATCACCATCCCTTCTTTTTGTCAGCCTCCTGCTCTGAAACCATGATTAAGTCAACTCTGTCACTGTTCATGGAAAAAAATGTACCAATATGCTCCCATCTGTAGCTACTCCCTATCCTTCTAACTTTCTCTATTAAAGTGTCCTATACTGTCCACCACTCCTTTATGTGTGCTATCTTGCTCTAACATAATGTAAGATCTCTGAGGGTAGGGACTATCTTTGATTTTGTATCCCCAGAACTTCAAACAATGTTCTGTCTGTCTCTGTCTGTCTCTCTCTGCCTCTCTCTCTCCCTCCTTCCATTCATTATTACAAGAATAGTATCAGAGATAATAATTAGTAAAGTGAGATGATACTAGCAATTAACATTGAGGATATTTTTAAATACTAGGGAATTTTTAGAAGTAGCTACATAGAGAACACAAAGATGATGTCGACTGTTTCTCTACCAAGGAAAGAATAGGATAATGAATAAGAATGAAACAAAGCCCAAGATACATGAAGTGATAATGATACTTATAAGTTCTCTCAACAACCCATATTTGTTTAAACTGTGTAAGTATTGAATGAATTGATAACGTGCTTACTGAGCTGCTTGCAGCGACTTCCAAAAGATTTCTCTTTGGCCATCTTCTCAGAATTTTATAACATGGAATCTCTCCTATCCTTCATTTGAACTCTCTTAAATATATTCTTCCAAAAGAGAGGTTGTACATCAGACTCTACTGGGCTCTCAGCTTTCCTCTTTCACACACTCTGTCACAGAGTGGTCACTTCTTAAGATTCCTATTATTTATACTTTAGCCACCAATTCCCCATTATTGCATTTCACTTCCAACTCAATGCCCAGTCTGCTCCATCTCCCCACCATGTATGGATGACTCCAATTGGAGGTCTGCTTGCTGATTGGTGAGTCACTATTTGGGTTTGCCATTTGTAGATCCTCTACATATGCTCCCCAGTCATATTGCACAATTCACTTCCAGTTTCCTCTCTACTTTGCTTCACCTCCCTAATAGCTTCTGCCCAGCTATATTCCTCCCCTCCCTTCTTCCAGCTCTCCTCTATGTGTTGTCTTCTCATATATGAAGGTAAGGTCCTTGACAGTAGGGATTGTGTTTTCTTATTTTTTTAAACCTCTAGTGCTTATCAGAGTGCCTGGCACATAGTAAGTGCTTAATAAATACTTTATCCATCTATAAATCAATCTATCTACACAACCACACAAAATATTAGCTCATTTTGTCTTTCTACCTTTAAAAAGAATTTAATGTTAAGGCTACTCAAGGATTACTTTAGTTCCTTTGTTTTTAATAGAGAGAAAGCTTCAACAGACACCTCGATATTTTAATACCCCCATTACTGTCCTTTTTCTACTCCCCTTTACCCAAACTCATAATCCATTTCCTCCTTCTGAACATGTGGTCTGTGGTATATTTTATCCAATACTCCTGCCATGATACCACAACGTATTCAACACTGATTCCCTACTCTCTTAGACCCAAGTTTCTGGTGAGAATGGCAGAAAAGCAAGTTATATTATGTGAGTAGGAACTGAAATGCCCTTTTATCTAAAAAAAACCCCTTTCATTAAGCATTTAGGTAGTTACAAGTATCACATGTAGTAATTTGCTTACCAAAAGTGGAATCCCTATTTCTCTTCATCATTTCCTAATTATGGCAAATATTTTAGCTCTCATCCTACATGTTGAAATTATAGTGATATTTTTAAATAGTATGACATAAGCAACATGAGATCTGCATAAGATGAAGAAGTTATCAATATTATGGGAGACAGAAATCACTGATTCCAATTTCTATATGTTTTCTAAGAAGTTTCATAGCAGGAGACCATCAAAGACAGTGAAAAGGATTAGGATAAGAACCATCTAACTTTGACCAGTTCTTTCTCTGATATAATTGGGGATTGGAATTTAAAAAAAAAGTATAAGTGACTCAATCAATCAAGAGTTACTTGAAGCCTCTTTCTAAATTAAAAAAATAAAATTATGCTACAAACTATATGAGGGTTGGGAAGGAATATGCTCAAAGAAAATACATGCTCTTTTCCCTCAAGGAAATTAAAATTTATCTACAGAAAAGAGATGCACATATATGAAAATTTAGCAGTGCAATGAAAAAATGCAAGCATCAATTCAGAGGTAAAGAGAAATGCTACAGAAACTCAAATAAGAGGTACTTCTGGTTTGAGTCAGCTGGGAAATCTTTATAAAGAAAATGAGAGTTAAGCTTAGCCTTGGAAGAATGATAAAGGTGCAGAGAAGGATGATGGATATTCAAGAAAAGTAACAGAAATGCACAGAATGATTGTTAAACAAAAGAAAAAGTTTATGTGTAGACCTCTCTCAGATCTCTAAAATTCATCTGAAGCAAGCTTAGTCTGCTATGGACACTGGACATTCCCATATTTTCTGGAAACTGCTGTATTTTATGTGCATTTTTTCTATTTCACTCAAGTGGCCCTCCATTGGCAAACTTTGCCAGCTATCTTCAATCTGTTGTGTCCCTCCATTTAAGCCTCTGCCTTCAATATGGAACTCAAGCTCCCATTTGTGGACATAAGCTTATGATTGGTGAACATTCTTTGAATTTTGCCTGGACCCAGACACAACATGCCACTTCCCAACTACATCCACCTCTTCTGTCTCACCTCCCTCATCCCTCGGCAAATTAAGCTATAAAAGTAGTTTTTTATGAAGTCCATACCTTCCCCATTTCTTATAGCACAATAGTATTCCATCACGCTAACATACCACAACTTGTTCAGCCATTCCCTGATTGATGGGCATCCCCTTGATTTCCAATTCTTTGCTACTACAAAAAGAGCCGCTTTAAATATTTTTGTGCATACGGGTCCTTTTCCCACTTGCGTGATCTCTTTGGGATACAACACTAGAAGTGATATTGCTGGGTCAAAGGGTATGAACATTTTTATAGCCCTTTGGGCATAGTTCCAAATTGTTCTCCAGAATGGCTGGATCAGTTCACAACTCCACCAGCAGTGTAACAGTGTTCCAATTTTCCCACATCCTTTCCAACATTTATCATTTTCCTGTTTTGTCATTTTAGCCAATCTGCCAGGAGAGATGTGGTACCTAAGAGTTGTTTTGATCTGCATTTCTCTAATAACCTGGAAAAAACCTACATGATTTAATGCTGAGTGAGCAGAGCAGAACCAGGAGAACATTACACACAACCACAGATATATGGATTCTGTGATGACTAACCTGGATAGACTTAGCTCTTTTCAGGAATACAAGGTTCAAAGACAACTCCAAAGGACCCATGAGGGAGAGAGATATCTACATCCAGAGAAAGAACTATGGAGATTGAATGCAGATTGAGGCAAACTGTTTGCTCTCCTTTTTTTTCTTTTGTTTTTTTCTCTCTTTTGTTTTTGTTTTCGCTTTTGTTTTTTGCTTTTGTTTCTTCTTTCTCATGATTCATTCCATTGGTAATAATTCTTTGTCTATTGTGTAAATAAGTTGAATGTGAAGTTATATGTAGAAGATATATTGGATTCCATGCCATCTTGGGGGGGGGGAAGAAAATCTGGAACTCAGGATCATGCGGAACTGAGTGTTGTAAACTAAAAATAAAAAATCTTAATTAATAAAAAGAAATAAAGATAAGATGACTCAAGGGGGAAAAAAAGAATAGTTTTTTCAACTCCACCATTACAGGAAAGGCTGTATCTATCAATTATCTTATAATTCCAGTTTCAATCCCACTGCCTTTCTTGACTAAAACACTTCTCACTGGACACAAATGCCTTAGGAGGGTAGTAAGAGTGTTGTGTTCAGGAGTAACAGGAAGCAAGTGTGAAGTGGTAGAATTGAATGACACTGTGAAAAGGCTTGAATTCCACTCTCAAGAATTTTATCTTTGCTTTACTGGAGGTTTTGAAAATAAAAAAGTTCATAATGAATATCTCAAAGCTATCTTAACTGTCTATGCCAGTAAAATTCCAAGGCTCAATCCCAATATGATTTTCTCATGGAACTATAATCTCATAAGATGAAGGGCTTTTAAGCATGAAGTGACCTCATGGGTGATTTAGTCAAGCCCCTTCTTTTCACAGATGAGAAAACTGAGACCTATAGAGTATAAATGCCTTAAATAAGGTTACTCAGGCAGTGAGTAGCAGACTGAGAATTTTTTTAAGTCAGGTATTCTAACTCCAATTATAGTGTTTATTTTTGCCTCTCAAACATGATATGGACATTCTCTGCAGTGGTGTTGTTTGCAATCATTCAAGACCTTTTCATTTTGTCTGATCTTTGCCTTTCTATAAACCTTCCATAGGGGATGTTCCTCAACAGGTTGGAAAACTTTCTTCAGATTTTTGTTTTTAATATTTTGTGGCTACTAGAGCAACCTTTGATTGTCCATTGTTTATCTCTATGCTTTCTTTCTGTTATATGTTCTGTGACTCAGTGCATGTATGTACATATGACCACAAAATCTTTCTTTTTCTCCCAATATGTTATCATTGGTACTCTGAGATATCTCTAAAATTCATTAAATGTTGACCTAAGGATCATAATTTTTTAATCTCATAATAATTTTTTAAAAGAAAGAGAAAAAAAGCCAATGTATCTAGTGTGCAGAGCTATGCTTTCTTCTTGTGAAAATTAATGAAAAACATTTTTTTCTTTGGTAATCCCATAAGTTTATAATAAGTATAGAAAAGAGCAGATCTAGTATAATGCCAGTGGCAGTTCTCTTCTTGTATTTACTTGGAAATTCAATACCTTATCTTGGAGTTCACATTGTAAAGTAAAGTGAGTTCACATTGTAAACTTCTTGTGGAAGAGCAATATAGTGAGTGGCAGAAGAGTTAGTAGTGTGGTCTGTGGCTGGGACTTAAAGAAGGAAGATTTATACAAAAATCAGAGTAGCTAGTAAATACTGAAAAATGCAGGCCATTTTCCTTAGTACATTTAAGAGAATAACTTGTGGTTGGGAGTGTGGAGAGGAAAATAGGAAGAAGAAAAGATAATTGGATAGCAGTAATTCTCAGATCTGGAGCAGTATCTGGTGCCTCCAAAGCAAGGCAAATTAAGGGATTGAGCCAGAGTTGTTGCCAGAGGTACGTGACCATAGTGGCCTTCAGGCCACACAAGAGGGAAAAAAGACCACAGTGATCTCATAAGTTTCTCCTCCTTGGTGCATCTGCTCTGACAAGCTCTCATCACTCCATGCCTCATGGAAGGGAGGTATCCTGAAGAGGGTCAGGGATTGTTGTTGTTGAGGGAGTAGTAGGGTCTTACTCCTATACATCTGATTGGTCTCCCACCTCTGAGATTATAGGAATAAAGGGACCTTTATTTAAGGCTGTTTGGGTGATGGGAAATTTCTAGCCTGTAATCTTCGTGGTAGAAAAGAGAGGGGACACCCAATTAGCAGAAGGCAGCATGTCTAGAAAACAGACAGCTTATCATGAAAAAGACTATATTCAAAAATAAATAAAAGCCTCCTCCCCACCCAACCCCATTTCCTTTCTCCCTTCTCCCCTCTTTCCCTCTCTTCTTCCTTCTTTCCCTCTTTCTCCCATACTTAGGTTCTAATTCGAGTTTTGTAACTCTCAGTGTAGCCTAAATCACTAAATCTCTCTAGCCTTCATTCATTTCATTTGAAAAATGAAAATAGTGAACAAAGTAATCCCTGAAGTCCCCAAATTATAAGATTATAATTCTATTATTCTATCCAAGTAATATAGATATTCTAGACAGCAGAGAAGGTGTAAAAGTTTAGCTGAATAAACTTTCTGAATATCATTTCTGCCTAAAAGAAGGAATATTTCCTCTTGAAATCTCATTAAAAGTTAGAGGGGGAGAGGATCACAGAAAATGATGGGGAAGAAAGGGGAAAGGAATATGGAGAGGGATTTTTATATTTTCACATTATTCATGACATTTTCCCACTGGAAGTCCAGATTGAGTCATTTGTCAGTCAGTGACACTGATCCTTCTTCAAAAGAGGACAAGTAAAAACTCCAGATTATAAGTAAATTGAAAAAGGCTTATCTTTATCTCTCTTTCTAACTAACCTTTCCTGCCACATGAACACCAATATTAGCTTGTAACTTAATACTCACTTTAATTATTCCTTTCCTGTGTTATAAGATTTGGACCTTATAAATAATATTCATGGATGCTAGCACAATAATTTTTGCAAGGGGACCCTCATTAACCAAGATGATATAGAAAGGGAGAGTCTTATTACAGTGGAATCAATCTTCTTGGTTAAATATACTTGAAAATGATAGATATGATTACTTCACCATTATGGAGAATAACAGAAACTGAAGACTGGAGATCTCACTAGTCAATTACTCAGAACTGGGTCTTGCCCCATTTCCAATTGTAAAGTAGGGAATACTTGCCTAGAGACATCGTCTCTTGTTTCACTCCCTCACCCACCTCAGGCACCCACCCTCTTGGACAAATGGTGCTTCAAATTTCTCCCATCAAAGCTTTCTACCAAGAGTTAGATGGGAATTATTGTTTACTTCTCCCAGGAATTTCCATCCAGAAATAGCAAAAGCTGACACAAAAGACCAAATTATTGATATTGCAATTTCAAGCAGCAGTAGGTAAATTTGGGAAGCCTATCTAAAGCCTTTCAAATGATCCACTTGTATTTATAGGAAGTGTGGTCTAGGGGTTAGAGTGCTGCATTTGGAGTGAGGATGGCCTACCTTCAAATTCCATTTCAAATGCTTCCTAGCTGTAAGACAAATGACAAGTCACTTGATCTCTGTCAACCTCAGTTTTCACATCTGGATACTGGGGATAATAGTATATATAGTACATACTTCACAAATTTGGGATTTTTTTAACACTCAAATTAAGTTTTACATTTGCATATCTTTACATGTACATGTATGTTAATCCAAAAGTCTTAGTGCAGGTTAAGTTAAAATTTAAAATTGAATTAAGGCTTTGGGACACCTTATATGTGTATTATATATTTGCGTGTGTACATATGTTACATATCTATCTAGATACATAACACTAAGACATTTGGGACATCCTCTGTGTATTATTATATATGTATACAGATATACATGTAGACACATAGACACAGTCCTATAATAATGTACTACACATAATTATATGTACTTATCACCAATTTTTCAAAGCAATATATGTACACATATATAGTTTTGGCAAATTATTCTATATATAATATATATGTAAATATCTGTATTTTTAGATGGATGATAGGTAGATGATGATAAATAGATTTTGCAAACTATAAAGCAAAAAGGAATTTTGTTATTATTAATAATAGCACTGCTAGATTTCATCTACTGACAACACTCTCCTCTCTCATCAGAGATAGTTTTCTCTTTATATTTTCTATGGCGTCTTACTAGAGGTACCTATTCGTTTGGCATTTATCACTATTCATGTTCATGAATGTTCATTATATTTCCCGTATTCATTATGGCCTTGTCTCATCTATTAGACTACATCCTTCTTGAAAGGAAGAACCTGCCAGCTTGGAACCTCTCTTCATAGTGTCTAGGCAGTGCTGTGTAGGACCAGTTCCTCAAAAAAAAAAGCCACTGTTGATCCTTTTTTAATTAATCCTCCTTTCAGCAAGGTCTACTAAAACTATTCCGTTTTTAAAATATCATCAATCTCAACAAGGAGAACCAAATGCATGCATAAATAAATGCCACTGTGGCCCATTGTTCCAAGGTGCTCTGAGGCCAAGTACAGTGTGATGGTAGTCTTTGAAGGGAGATAATCTTTGTTTGTTTGTTTTAAAAGTTTATCTCCTAAAACTCATTCTCAAGAAATATTTTCATTCACAGATTATGGACCAGAGCGATGATTAAGCTATAGCTTTTCCGCAGGGAGCCATCTTTTCCTAAGAAGTTTCCCTAAGTCACATTGTAATCCTATTACTCCTTAATTCTATTTTAAAGCATTGCTTTTATTTTTTACTTCATGGTCATTCCTGAATGTAGTTCCCTCTGCTCCCCTACCCAGAGAACTATCCTTTGTTTAAAAAGAAAGGAAGAAAATTCATCAAAACTATTCAACATTTCAACTTAGCCTGACTGCAACAGTCTGTGCAATGTCCCATACCCATGATCCCCCAATTCTACAAAGAGGCAACAGATACACATTTCTCCCACTTTTCTCTAAAGTCAAGCATGTTCATTATAATTGCAAAGCATTTAGTTCCATTTTGGTCTTGTTGCTGGTCTGTTAATTTACATTGTGGTATCCATGTATAATATTCTCATTGTTTGGCTTACTTCACTCTTTTTCAGTTGCTACAAGTCTTCCCACACTTCTCTGAATTCTTGATACCTATCAATGCTCATGGAACAAGGATACTCCACTTCATTCATGTAGCACGGTTTGTTTATCTTTGCTTCTCTGAATGCCTAGCTTCCTTCAATGATTGGTTCAAGTGCCACCTCCCTAGATGATGGAAATATCCTTGATTTTTTCATTCTTCACTACCACAAAGAAGTGCTTTTTGCATATTTTGACATATATAGAACCATTTTACTTTAACCTACCTGGGATGGTCTGGTAGTGGGATATCTTCATTAAATGGTATAATCATTTTAATCACTTTCTTTGTGTAATTACAAGTTGCCTTTCAGAATAGTTGGGTCAATTTAGAGCTCCATCAAAAACGTATCATTTCAAGGCTATGATTTCTGGACTTTAAGAGATGATGTCTCCCTTTATACTGGGAGAGTTCATTCACCTACAAACTTGCCATGTTAACCTTAATCCTACTATGTTGCATTGGGGTTGGTAAAATTCACCCATGTTTATGAGGTAAAGCAAGATAACCAAAGAGTCATAAATTTCTGAAATTCAGTGATTGGACACCTGATCTGGTTGGCCAAGACTTACCTACAGCAAGAACTCACATATGATTCCCTTGGTAAAGTTTCTAAGCTAGATTCAGAGAAAAAATCACTTTAACAACAAACATGCTAAATGTTAGATCCTGTGCTACCGTTTCATTAACACAAATGAAACAACTTCTGCGCTCACTAAGTTTACTTTCAATTGGGATGGGGAAACATCCAGGTACATAAGTCAGTGTCAAATTCACATACAGTAAATACCAACTGGACTTTTTTTGGCATAGGAGGAAGAGATGGAATTAGCTAACAGAATTATGAGGAAGGGTTTCTTTTGGGAGGTGGCACTTGAACCAATCATTGAAGGAAGCTAGGCATTCAGAGAAGCAAAGAAGATTACAGGATATATTCTAGGTATTGGGATCAGTCTATGCAAAGGCATATATTAGGAAAAGGAGGCCAGTTTGGTTGGGATGTAAAATGCATAAAGAGAAATGATAATTATTAAGTATCAGAAAATAAGCTGGAGCCAGACAACAAACTGAAAAGTAATAATGATAATAAACACACATACTGTGTGTGTATACATATGTGCACATATTATGGATATACACACTATATAGTGGCTACACTGTGTATGTGTATATACCCTATATCTATATCTATTTATCTTTGCATAATTATCCTAGAAACAATAAGCAGCCATTAGAGTTCTTTGAGATAGGGAGTGGACATGATTGGGCCTCTGCTTTAGAATTGTCATTCGGACAGCCATTTGAAGATAGATTGAAAAGAGCAGATATTGGAGGCCAAGTGACCCATTAGGAGGCTTTTGTACTAATTCAGAAAAGTGGTGATGAAGGCCAGAACTTGGGTGATGTCTTTGTGACTAGAGAGGATGAGACAGACGCAAGAGATGTGGAGGTAGATGTCACAAGATAGGGTGACTGAATATGAGGAGCGAGAGTGAAGCATAGAGATAATTCTAAGGTTTTGAAACTGAGTAACTCAGTATTGTTAAATATTAGTAAATAAGTAAATAGTATTAGTTCAATAGGAATAAAAATAGTAAGAGGCTTTGTGGTGGGAGGTGTAAAATCATGAATTCAGTCTTGGACATTTATAGTTTAAGATGCCTATGGGATACCCAGTTAGGAAAGTTCAATAGGCCGTTGGCTTGAATCTATCAGACATATAGGACTGGAATTCATGAGAAAGGCTAGGTTTACGTATATTGATCTGAGAATCATTGCAAAGAGATAATGCAAATCTAATTCTGCATGAGTAATTGATTCAACAAATATTTATTATTTACTATGAGCTAAAAGTACTGTGCCAGGATCTAGAAATACTAAGAAAAAAAAACTGCCCCTGTTCTTAAGGACTTATATCCTATTGGATACAGTTTATATTATTTCATGAATTGAATTGAATCAAATTACTTGTATATTTATGTGTACATATATACAGGCTCACATATAATTCTAATATATGAATGTGTGTATATACATATGCACAGATACATATATGTATACAAATATACACACATTTATATGTATATATACACATATATGTGAACACAAGCTTCATAGCTCTTTTCCATTCTATAGAATTATGATATATTCAATTCCAGACCTTCTCTTTGGGAAATTACATTATTTTATATCAAGCAAATCATTGAAATACTTTCCCCTGCTGAAAAAATGTAAATAAACCACCATTTCATTTTGTTCTCGAAAGAAAAAAAAATCAACATAATCAGCCTAGGATTAAGAAGAAATTCTAAGAAGAATTATGAGCACACATTCAGAACACATAATCACAAAAGGATTAATGAGCAATCCTGTGATGGCTGAATAAGGTTGATTACTAGACTACGGACTTTTATTGAACAGAGAGTTATAATTGCTTCTCTAATAATTTCCTCAATTGCACAATATTTACAGCCTCCAAAAATGATAGACAAATAACAACACTCCAGTCTTCAGTGGTTTTCTTTTCAAATCTCATGGAAAATATTTGTATTTCTTCCAGAGGGGAAAGAAAAAAAATAGACGAATGAACATTTAAAGTCCTCCCCCATCTTCATCTTTACCATAAAGAAATGACAGAATACCTTTATGGCCACCTGAAGGTTCCTGAGCTCAGTATTTAGTGGAGCCTGCTTAATTCTTTGACATTTTCAGGGACTCTGACATTTTGATTCATCTTTCTCCGCACTAAAAAGCCCAGGAAAGAAGGTAAAAGATGTTCTAGTCCTGAAGAACAAATATCTATCATTAAGGGAATAGGAGAAAGTTGTATTAGAGTTACAAGTCAGAGTACTCACAATCTGGTGCATGTTTAATAGGCTGCTGAAAGGCTGAAACAGCTTTCCCTCAAATTAAGACAATTTTTTTTTAGCACTGGGCTGCAAATTAATTTAGAAAGAAGAAATTGGAACACACATACCAAAAGAATTTAAATAAGAGATGTATATTTCATGCATATCACCTTGCAGCTGCAAATAGTAGAGTCAGAGGTCCAAATATAAGAGGTGATCATGTCCCGTGCAGCTCCATTTGGTTATCATTGTGCCTGAAAGAGCTTCTTGATATAGTGAAAAGTATAGTGCATTTGGAATTTGTGGATCTGGTTTTGTTTTGCTGCTATGTTACTTACTTCCTGTATGACTTTGGACAAGTCCTTATGATCCTGTAATCCTTTGGGCCTCAGGTTCTTCTCTTCTCTCTGCAGCTTACCCCACTTCATAGTCTCTGAGAGCCAATGACACTATCCTCCTTAATCTTCCTCATACAAGACATACTAGCTCCCAATTCTGATCATTTTCACCGGTGGTTGTCCATTCCTAAAACTATCTCCCCTCCTCATTTCCACTTCATAGCTTCCCTGGCTTCCTTTAAGTCTCAGCTAAAGCCACATCCTTCTATAAGAAATTTTTCCCTGTCCCCCTTAATGTAATCTTAATGTCTTCCCTCTGAGACTATACCTAATTTATCCTTTTTACATCTTATTTTTATACATTCATTTGCTCCTCCTTTAGACTTTGTGCTTCTTGAGGGCAAGGTTGTTTCTTTGCCCATCTTTGTGTTGCAAGTCTTAGCACAGTGTGTGGCATATAGAAGGCATTTAAGAAATGCTCCTTTGAGTCTATAAATGAGAGAGCTGGGCACAGGATAGCTAAAGGTGGCAAAGAGGCAAAAATGATAAGAGGAAAGAGGAAAACATTCATAATGTAAAACAACTGGCAATTATTTCAAGAGTACAAATAAACCATAACAATCTTTGTACACATGGGATGTGAAAAACAGGGAAAGTCCCATGTGTGCAAACACAGTTATAGCAGCGGTATTTTTTTCTGTAGTAGCCAAAAACTGGAAAAAATTCCATCAATCACATAATAGCTGGAAACTTGTAGTACATGAATATAATAATATATTGCATTACACTAAGAAGCATAAAAGAAATATGTTGAGGCTTGTGTGAACTGATAGCAGAGTAAAATACATAAAAGCATGAAAACAATTTATGTGAAGACCACAGCAAGGAAAAAAAGTATGTTCCAGTGTAAAATTTCAGAAATGGTAATCAAGGCAATGACCAACTATGCCTTCCTAAGCCAGATGGTGAAGCATATTTTCTGTTTCCCGTCAGAGGGTGTAGAGTATATAAGTGAAAAATGCAGCATATATCATCAGATGCAGCCAAAGAGTTTATTTGATTTGTTTCATTTTACTTCTATTATAAGTGAGGACTTTTGTTTATTTGTTTGTTGGGGAGAGAGAGTCACTGGAAAGTGAAGCTAAGTTTTTAAAAAAAGTATTTAAAATATAAAACAAAATGAAATGATTGGACTGGATGACCTCTGAGCATCCCTCTGACTCTGAATCCTACAATACTGAAAATAAACAGAGAATTGCAGTGATAAAACTGAACTCTTTAGGGGCACAGTGGATACCTAATGAAGATTCTTTCAGGATACTGAGACAGTATTCTGGATGGTAATATTTGAGGTTCTGGAGGTAACCTACAATACTGTCAAAACAAACCAAAAGAAGAAAAGATGCCTGTTCATTGTCATATTACTTTATTATCATGTGCCCAACATGTATATCTGTAATGAAGGCCACAATAGCCCAGACTGTATGAAGTAACTGTGAAGACATAGTTTACAGTGCTCATCAGGGTTAGATGTTACAAAGAATATTAAGTTACAAGAATCAAATAACTTTTTGGATTATAAATTTAATATGCTAAGCTTACTTATATTAAATTCAATCACATCCACCGTAATTTCTCCTAAAGATCTGAGGATTATTTAGGCTCCTGCCAGTCAAGATTTAATTTTTTTTAAAAATGGGAACAAGTTATATATCACACTTGTAAGCCTACAGAAAGCCTCTAATAATTTGCAAAATGACATTTCCCTATGCATGTGAATAAGGGGAACATAAATGTTCCATTTAGAGAAACACTGTTCAGACTTCTGGGTAATATGACTGAGAAGATAGAGTCTTGGACATATTTTATAATCCACAATAACTCTCAAAATCCTCTGATTATGCATCAGAGACATGACAATTATAAGTGTCTCCATAAGAAAAAAGAAGTCTAACAAGGTAATATCCTTAAGAATTAAGAGTGGAGAATTTGAATCCAAACTCTTTTCACTTTAGACTTACTGTCCCCACCAGTCTCCATGGGTAAGGCATGACTGAACCCACTGGCTTATACTTTTACATATACTCAGCAATTCCCCTGCTGTAACTATATTTTCTGTTGGCATTCTCTACCTTTGCTTTGCCCTGCCTTCCTCCGTCTCTCACATTCTATGGCAGTAAGTAGTAGACTTCAACTCTGCCCAGCTACTTGAGAGAGGAAGATATAGGAGAGAGGAGCCATGTTCAGTCAGAGAACTAAAGAAGTCAAGGAACTGGGGTAGGCACCAGCCTGTGGGGCTACACAAGTACTGAAGTAAAGGGGACTGGCATCCAGCTAGGGACGGTCGTCCCTCTAGGTAGTGCTTGAAGCTGGGATCAAAGCCAGTAAAATGTGAATTCCCCAGAATGGCAGGAGGCTGAGGCAGCTTGTAGTTTCAGACCCAGTGGGGTAAATCCATCATCAAAGTTAAAGGAATCTGAAAGTGAGTGACAGAGGACTATAAGAAAAAGAGAAGACTAAAACCTCCAAAAATCTCAGAAGAAAATTCAGTTAAAACCCAAGACAACAAGCAGATAAATCAATAGAAAAGATATTAAAACAGGAGGGAACATGGATACCAAGAAAACTAAACAACTGTAAATGTTTACATGAATATTTAAAGATCTAGGAGAAGTGATGATGAAGGAATAGGTCCAAGATAATATGGACTAAACCTCATAATCCTTCTTTTTTTTACAGGATAATCAGCAGTTTGTGGGACTAAACTGCCCAACAGAAGGGTACATAAGAGAGAATCGATGAGGTTGAATATAGAGGGTAATGTGTGAATATGTGATGTACCCTAATCCAGATAATAGTAACATTGAAAGGCAGAAAAAAGGTTATTGGGATGGGAAATTCTGTAAGGGGAGATGGAAACCTTATGAAAGGGTTGTTGTTGTTTCATTTCATGTGTCCTCCTCTTTGTGACTCAATTTGGGGTTTTCTTGGTGATTTGCTACCTCCTTCTCCAGCTCATTTTACAGATGAGGAACTGAGGCAAATAGGTTTAAGTGACTTGCCCAGAATCACACAGCTAGTAATTGTCTAAGGCTGGATTTGAACTCAAGTCCTCTTGACTCCAGGGCTGGAGCGCTATCCATTGCACCATTTTGCTGCCTACAAAGAGTATAACCCACAGGAATTCAGTGAATAGGGGGATCGCTTCCTCTCAGAGAATATTGTACCTGCAGGAACAACATCCTGCCTTAGGAAAAGGAAAATCTGAACTTCTGGAAACAACTGGGATCCTAAAGAATGGAAAATCATGAACAAAGAAAGGAGATTCCATAGCAAAAGAAAAATGAAATGGTCATGGGTGGGGGCGGGGGCTCAAATTGGACTGCAGGATCAAGGGTACAAAGAAATTTCTACCTTGGGGCAATATTTCTATCTTTATAAAAGAATTGATGCTTCTAAGAGTGAGAAACAACAGGAGAAAGGTGTGAGGGGATGGGAAGCCAAAATATATAAAAAGAAAACACAAAATTTGTTTAAAATAAGACACTAACCTTAGTACTTTATAAACTTTAATTCCATGAAGACTGCAAAGAGATTAAAGAAGGAATAAATAAGTATAAAGACCATGAATCAAAAAACAAAATATTTAGACTAGAGAAACAGGACTGTCATGTTGGCCACTGAGGCAGGGAAGCATGGTAGATAGTGAGTGCTTTGGGGGTTAGGAAGTCCTGGATTCAAATCTCACCCCTGATACTTGCTAACTATGTGATCCTCAGACAAGCCCCTCAACTTCATTGTCTCAGACAACTCCTTTGGACTTATCTCCTATATCGTCGGTAGACTATGATCTAATCTTATGGTCAAACGCAAAGTTCTCCTTAGGCCACTAGGCTTACTTCAAGCTCCGCCATCAGAAATCATCTTGGGGAGCAATCTTGGATTAAAGGGCCCCAGCCATACTTGGAATTACCAACACCAAAGTATACTCCAATGAAAGTTGTATAAATCCAAGAGCTCCAGGAGCAGCAATATTTCCAATCCCCAAACCTTTGGCCCTTCTTCAATCCTGACACCCCCCCCCCACCAAAGCCATCAACAAGTTAAGTAACTCTTGTGGAGATAATACTTGGAGACTTGGTGTGGGTACTGCAGCCTCTGCTTCCACAATAACCATAGCTACTGAAGACATGAGTAAGAACGTTTCTCCTGTTGATGTCCTTGGCACTACCAAATGGTTCAACATTAAAACAAATATAGATTTATTAATAGAAATAATACTGAAAAAATACATTACCTTCTGTTTTGCTGCTCCATAAAGACCACTGAAACTTTCTGGCTGATTTGCAGCTGAAGCCTTCTATATTTATCTTCCTTCATTAGAAGATGAGTGACTTAAGAGTTGAAACTCTTGTATTTCTATTTTTATCCCTAGTGTTGAGATCATAGAAAATTCTTAACAATTTTTTTTATTCATCTGAATCACTGGAGAAAATTCCCATACTAGGACTTCCCTTGGCTGATGAAATCACAGACCCTTTGTGTCCTCTCTTACATTCTGCTATGCACATGACATGCTTTTTTTTTCTTTCTTTGTATTTAAGTTTAAACATTTAAGTTTATGATATGTTTTGTTTCTTTTCTCTATTCTGTATTTGTGTTTTGGCCTTGAGTCTAAAATAAGATTAAATCAAAAAAAAAAGAAATGACAAGGACTATGATTTCAGAAAAATGCTGGAAAAACTTACATGAACTGATGCAAGGTGAAATGAACACAATCAGGAGAACATTATACACAGTAACAGGAATGTTATTCAATGAAGAACTGTGAATGACTTAGCTACTCTCAGAAATACAATGATCCAAGACAATTTCAAAGGACTAATGATGAAGCATACTATCTGCCTCCAGAGAAAGAACTGATGTTGTTTGAATACAGATTAAAGCATGCTATTTTTTACTTTCTTTCATTCTTTTTTTTATTTGAGTCTTCTTGCACAAAAATAACCAATATGGAGATGTTTAACATGACTGTATATGTATAACCTATATCTGATTGCTTAGAGGGAAGGAGGGATAGAATTTGGAACTCAAAACAAAACAAAAAATGTTAAAAATTGTTTCAACATGTAATTAAGGGGGAAATTTTACATATATGGATGTATATATATATATATATGTATATGTTTCAACATGCAATTAAGGGGTTAAAATTTACATGTATATATAAGTATATATGTATATGTGTATATACATATACACACACACATATATTTAGCTCATATTGTGGTTGTTTTGCATAGTAACTACAATTGGGACTACAAGGAATCAGTGTGAGGCAGCCATTGCTTAATACTTAGTCAATTTCAAGATCATGTTGAACACCCTTCCTGTTAGTGTCAGGATCTACCAGTGTCACAAATTTCTACACTACAGTATTCTAAACTGCCATGTACTGGTAAGTTTGGTAACCACTTGGTAACCACCAAGTAATTGTTCCTGCCATCAGAAGAAGAGGATAAGGTGCTGCCTGTCTGATGCAGGTTTTGCATCCATTTTAAAGTTTTCTGGGAATTTCCATTCTTTTTCTCCTAACTACTTGCCTAGCTTAGTCTTGTGACTGTACATTTACCCCTAGATTTACTCCTTGCCTTTACCCTGCTTCTCTGATTCTTGTGCAATTCTGGTAAGAAATGTTACAAATAGGGGCAGTTAGGTGGCACGGTGAGTAGAGCACCAGCACTGGAGTCAGAAGGACCTGTGTTCAAATTCAGCCTCAGACACTTGACATACTTACTAGCCGTGTGACCTTGGGCAAGTCACTTAACCCCAATTGCCCTGCCTTCCCCCCTCCACAAAAACATTACAAGTCCCTCATTAGAGCAGTAAGTCAGCCACCCTCTTGGAGATATACACAAGCATAATACAATAAATTATAATGGGGAATCATTACGTTGGGGGCATTTCAGGACTCTATAGCCTAGGAGAAAAACAGAAGATGCAAAATAATGTGACCAAGTCCAAGTGCCTGAGAAACCACTGGCAATGATCCCCTTTACCACACATTTCCATTTTTATTTGGCTGCTAAACATTGCCTTCTCATTTTACAAATGCGCTTGAAGATTTGTTTCCAGATGGCTGCCTTACTACCTAAGGTCTTTTACATTTCCCATTCCCACTGCAAAGCTGATCCAGAAGGGCTCCTTAAAATAAGCATTCTAAATAAATGTATTTCTGTTAAGAAAAGACTGTTTAATTGTTAGCTCAGTTTTAGTTAGGTGCATATACTAGAGCCCTGATGTTGGCAGGGAGGACGTCCAGGGGATCAGATGGCAGAGGAGTGGTAATGTCTAAGAAAGATTTTTCTGTTCTCAGGTACTAAACAAACTGGAAAACACTTTTCTTGCACTCAGAAAGTCAGACTGATCATGGATTATCACCAAACAAGAGGATGTGGTATCCTACTCTGATAACTAGCCTTCTTGTGCCAGGTACCGTAAATCTGAACACCTGTTATTCATGGGTGGGAGAACATGCTTTAGTGTCTGCTTGTTCTCACTTCTCCAAATAAGCATATTACTCAACTAGATAAAGGACTCTTTTCCTTAACTGTATCAGAAATGTGAAGGGATCCCCAGGAGGGCATCAGGACCAATTTGACTTCTCCTTTCTGTAATTGGGAGATAGTGGTGGCCACTATTAGCTATCATTCCAGGCTGCCAGTCCTGTCATTTTAAATCATTATGGTTTGCTCTCCTCACTTCCACATCAGACAGATGAGAGAGAATGTATGTCTGGAAAATGATTCAGTTAATGTCCTTGAGGCTATTAGAAACTGGAGAGGCCTATAAAGACACCACTGGGCCTCCCCAAGACCCAAATAACCACCATGTATTTTCTCCCCTGTGGTTTTACCAACAAAGCTAGGCTTTTTTCTGAAACAACTATAAAATATACTAGGAGTGGAGGTGGGAGATGGAGGAGTTAGATCATGGTCTTAAAGGAAAAGATGAAGACACTGAAATGACCAAAATGACAGAATGGCTTAAGCATCCCATCTTTCCATCCATGTTTCCTAGTACATCTGCAACCTTTGTGACAGTTGAGTCAAGCACGAAAAAGTAGGTTGTCATCGGTGGGGCCCAATGGATGGTGAGCAAAGATAAAGTGTACAGCCTCACAGCATGACTTGAGCCTCCTAGGGTATGTCTACATTTGGTTCTGCTTCCAAAGCTTGTAACTACTCTGCTCTCCAGAAGCATGCCCTTCCATTTACAGCAGGACAAACCTTTTGTATCTTTAATACTGACCTTAGCCAGGATATTTAACCTATACAAACATGTCTACCTGGCAATTACTTCTTAAAAATTCCACTTACTCATCCATTCCACTGGTATAGTCTTCCCAAGGTAACTTAATCTGTAGTGCAGAGATAGCTTTTTTCCATGGTTACACTTCTTTATGGAACTATTATGATTTTTCCATTTAGTCTTACCAGTTGTCTTATATTTAACATATGTTCCTTTCACAAACACACATTTATAATTTTTATTGCCTAAAATTAGGAAAGGGAACTGAATCTCAAGAGAGAGATTCTGGATTCACATTTTACCTCTGTTACTATCACTATGATCTTGGCAAAAGTCACTGAAGCTCTTGGGGACTCAGTTTCTTCAACTGTAAAATTAGGGAGGGTTAGAAGACATCTAGCTCCCAAACTATGGTCCTATGAGAAGAATTCTCAGCATAAACGCAGGATCTGAATTTCTGAGGTGGTGCCAATGGTGGACCACCCTAATATGCATCACAAGACTGGAAGGCCATATAGATTTAGTGACCATAATATAAGCTAGAATTACTGGAATGTAGCTCTTTTCAGGAAAGACTAACGAGAAACTAGTCTATTTAGGAGACACTTAAAGAAGACACTGCACATGGTGTCCACAGAGGGTGTCCCTCTCTCCTTCAAATTAAATTCTGTCCCTGGAAGAGAAACATGGTTTCTCTATGGAAAGGCCATGTACAATAATAAACACAGTTTTGGACTTGGAATCTTTAAGAGCTCGATTCAAATTCTGCTTGCGACATTTATTATTTATGCTTTCATTCAGAAGTCGCCAACTTCTCTGACCATGAGCTTCCTCATGTATAAAATACTGATAACTATACTTGTCATACGTATCTCACAGAGGGCCTGTGAGGCTCAAATGAGATAACATTGGTAAGACATTTGACAAAACACCAAGAACTACTTAAGTATTTTGTGGTTGCTGCAGCATTGTTTCAGTCACGTCCAGCTCTTAATGAACCTATTTGGGGTTTTCTTGGCAGGAGTCATTTGCCCTTTCCTTCTCCAGCTCATTTTATAGATGAGGAAATGGAGGCAAACAGGGTAAAATGACTTACCCAAGGTCACACAGCTAGTAGGTGCTAGATTTGAACTCAGAAAGATGAGTCTTCCTGATTGTAGGCAGGACTCTATCCACTGTGCCACCTAGCTGCCCCACATAAGTCCATATATATGAATATATAGATTGTAGCTATATACATATAGATAGATATATAACATTTCGAGTAAATAGCTTTTATGTGGGTGATAAGAATGACATGAAAATAAATGTAGCTTATGTGGAATGACCTATTGCAGAAGATGAAGGTGTAGACATAGAGAAATTTTAGAAATAATTTGACAAGACCCTCAAAACTAAGCCAACTTATACCTTGGTTCTCAATGACTTCAGTGCAATGTCGAGTCTATGAGAGGATAGGGAAAAATGCGATGGAAGAAAAGTGACCCCCTAAAGGATCTCAAATGCAGGAAAAGTAGAATAGATTTCATAAGGATTGTTGTCTTTGGAGTCAAATGGCATGGGTTCTGATCCTGCCTTTGATATTTAACCTCTTTGGGACTCAAATTTCTCTATGGTGAGTGCAAAGGACTAGATGAATCTTCTTTCTCTAAATCTATCAGCTTAGGTTCCTAGGATACTGAGTTCAAATAAATTTAAAGTTTCTCTATTCCTAGATAAAAGCATAATAATTTTGTTGAAATCCATGACACTAAAAACTTTTTCTGTGAAATCTAAAGCAAAGTACAAGAAATCAATCTAATCACAAATACTAGAAAAACAAAGTGGATGAAAGTACAAAATCTATAAAGCTATACAGCTCAAGTACATCTAATTAGTAGATGCATATATGTCATCTTTTTATTGAGAAATATGATTTTATTGGAATTTTAGTATAGTAGAGAATTCCATTTCCCAAACTGAAAATGAAAATTACCCTTGGTAATCTTACACAGACACTGGAAATTGATCCTCTACAAAGACCAGAAATAAGGAAATGAAGAATAGGTAAGGCCTGGTTCATTTCAACTTTGGGGGAAAAAAACCACAAAAACAACAGTAACATACAGTTAGCGAGGTAAGGACTGGATTGTTTCAGCTTTGGAAATAACGTACAGAACTTTCAAACTATTTGCTATTTTGAACATCCATCTCATTAATGTTAATATTCTCCTAGGGATGTTACATTGATGCAAGTGAAGGAATAACATGGTCTCTGAAGATGTAAAATAACAAATGGCCAAAGGGCAATTTCAAAATTCATGGAAACGCATAGCAAACAATGACTCAAATATGAAAAGTAGTACAAAACACATATTGAAGATACGTGTAAGGAGGTGGGGGGAAGAGGACAGATTTATCACAAGACAAGAATAATGACAGGTAACACGAATTCCCTGAATGCCCTATTGGAATCCCTCAGATAGTAAAAGGATAAGAAGAATATCTCAAGAGTTTGGAATAGACTATTTATAGATGATTATTAGAAAACATCAAAAAGAATTATTCAGTGTAAGAAGGCATGAAGAGCTTAATATCAGTATAGAGTACTCAGACACTAATTAGCTGTGTAACCTTGGGCAAGTTACTTAACTCTGTTTGCCTCAGTTTCCTCATCTGTAAAATGAGCTAGAGAAGGAAATGGTAAACCATTCCAGTATCATTGCCAAGAAAGCCCTAAATGGTGTCATGAAGAGTTGGATATGACTGAAACGAATGAACAAGAGAGTATACATACTGGGGAAATTTAAAGAAAATACCTACCCAAATGCCTATACATATATATATATATATATATATATATATATATATATATATATATATATATATATAAACATATATACATACATGCATACATGCATGAACATATAGAGAAAAATAGAAAGATGATAGATAGGTGATGGATAGAGAGATAGAGAAAGATGAACAATGAAAGTCTTATTCTGGGGATAGAAAAAAATCAACCAGACAAATATAGGCTAGGGGAACATATAGAGTCTGTAGATTGACTATTTACAATAAACCAAAAACTCATTATAATTTGAGAATGTAACACTGCAGTAAAAAAAAAGTTAATGTGATCATAAGATACAGTTAAGAAAGTCACGCTTTTCAGGATGAAAAAAATTGTAACTCCAATGTAGATTGCCCTGATCAGACCAAAGCTATAAGATTTGGTGTTTTTGACTTTCTTTTATCAACAGCACTTAACACAACAGCACAAACACCACCCTTACATAGTAAGTGTTGAATAAACTTATTAATTGTTTGATAGTCATATTGAGAAATAATTTGGATACTACATTTAAGGTAGGGCACTGAAAAACTGGGCAATTTCCAGAGGAGAGTTACCAGACTTCTGTGGATACTATGAACCACGGAATGCTAAGAACATCTAGGGGGTAGACAGCTTGGAGAAAGGAAGACTTAGGACCTGTATGATAGTTGTCTTCAATTATCTGGAGCATTTTTATTTAGAAGAGAGATTAGACTCATCTTCTTGACACCACACCAGGGCAAAATGAGAATCAAGGCATGGAAGTGGCAGATAAGCAGATTTTGGATGTTCATAAGGGATGTATATATATATATATATATATACATATATATACACACACATACTATACACACACGTACACACAGATACACACACACACACACATATAAATTTGTCTAAAAGCACAATATGTTGCTGTGAGAGATAGTGAGTTTCCAATCTTTGTAGGGTTTTGGAGACTGAGTGACTGTATGCTGAGAACACTGTAGAGGAGGCTCCTCTTTGGGAGTGAATTGGACTACATGACTTCTTAGATCCCTTCAATCTCAGCTAATTTGATTCTACATGCACTTGCTAATTCCAGTAGATGTTACCATGCCAGACACCATGGAGAGAAAAGAGAAGTAGTCTCAAAAGAGAATTATAATTAAATCAGCCTAGAGAGACAGGACAAATATACATGTTGTTGTCATTTAGTCATTTCAATTGTCTGACTCTTTGTGACCCCATTTGGAGTTTTCTTGACAAACATGCGGGAATGATTTGCCATTTCGCTTTTCTAGCTCATTTTACAGATGAGGAAACTGAGGCAAACAGGGTGTAAGTGACTTGCCCAGGGTCACACAGCTAGCAAGTGCCTGAGGCCAAATTTGAACTCAGGTCCTTTTGATTCTAGGTCCGGCACTCTAACCACTACACCACCTAGCTGCCCTATTACACCAGTAAAAGACAAATCAGAAATGAGGAAGACACAGCAGCATCCTTATCATCAGTGAAGTGGGGGAGTGGGCTTAGGCAGAGAAAGAGGAGGAAGAGGAATATAATAGCAACAGCAACAGTAAATACTTCACCATACAATAGCATAGCTGACGATGGGAATTCAACAGTGGATTTTCAAACATAACCAAATGTGCTTCACATCTCTTGAGAGAGTCTACGAAATAGCAAAGATCAAACATAGACATAGATAATATATAGACGTGTACAATGTATTCATACATGTGTATATATGATTATATACATGTACATGTATAAGTGTGTGTACACATGTGTATATGTCATATATTTTAAGGTAGTAAGGTGTAATGACCTTATTAAGGTCTTCATCATAGTTCTCCGATTCATTTTGTATTTTTTTCTGATATACTTCCAGTTTTTAGATAAATAAAAGCTCTTCGTCTGGCTAATTTTAATCATTTTTTTTTACATTTAAGCTATTAAAAAAAAAAAAACTTTAAAATGCACTAAGACTTTTGGGACACTATATACATACATGTCTGTATAAAAGATACATATATAAACACATGATATATATGTGTGCATATATGGTGTCTATTATGTAATATGAAATTGTTATATGTCGATGACCTATATATATGATGCATATTTACATATATATGGTATCCCAAAAGTCTTAGTGAAACTAAATTTTAAGAGATTAAAATGTAAAATGATAGTCAAGGGGGGGCAAATAAAGAGCTTTATTTATTAAAAAAAACTAGAAATGTAACAATACAATGAAACACAAAATGGTTCAGAGGACTATGATGAAGAATTTAGAGCTATAGGTCACCATGGTCCTTCAGCTTATTTGCACATACATTTTATGATTACAGATGATAAAACTTTAACATAACAAATCATACAAACCTTTGGAGACAGGTATGATTTTTAAATGGACTATAAATTTCATACGGAAAAATCGGTGAAATGTAAATTTAAGTGAAAAGTGATTTAGTGAGGACCCAATGGTTCTCATTTAAGCATTTGTAGATACAGGAACATGGGATGAAAATATGATTTACAGGACTAGTGATGGAAATATAGAAAGGGGTACAAAACCTGTGGCCAGAATGCAATAATGAGTGGGAAGAATAAATTTCTTCTCAGCAGGGTTAGCCTAGGACCCCAAGTGAATTTAAATATAACCATGTGGTGATGGATTGGCTAGTGAGCAAGCCAGTGAAAAAGGGAATAGGTATGCACACACTCTTTGCAAGGGGTTCCATGCTTGTAATGACCCTGTGACCTCCTTGCTGTTCCCAGCACAGGACACTCCATCCTCCTATTCTGGGCATTTTTACCAGCTGCCTCCTATGCCTAGAATTCTCTCACCCCTGTCTCTTGGCTTCCCTTGCTTCCTTCAAGTCCCAGCTAAAATCTCATGCTCTCCAAGAAGCCTTTCCCATTCCCCTCTAATGCTGATGTCTTCCCTCTGTGATTTATTTCCCGTTTTGCCCGTGTATTTTTGTCCATAGTTGTTTGCACATTGTCTTCCCCATTAGACTCTGAGCTACTTGAGAGTGGGGTCTATTTTTTGCTTTAATTTGGAACCCCAATGCTTAGCACAGTGCTTGGCAAATAGTTGGTATTTATTAAACTCTTTCGCAGACTTGACTTGTTGTCTTAAGGAGGTATTACATGTATTATTTCCCCATTTTAAAGATGAGGAAACTTTGTCTTGATGAGGCTGAAACCACTTAGAATTGATATTAAGACTTAAATCTCGGGTTTCTGGTTCCCACTCCATTGTTCTTTTAGGCATGTTATGCTATCCCTATATAATCTTGTTTTTAGCTTTTCCTTTCAGTGAATTCTGTTTCACAGGCAAGAGAAATGCCAATGTTTGACTCTGGGTCCAAGGTCATTATATTTAACTTTCTAAACATTTTATACTCAACTGTGTATTTGAAAAGCTTGTTCAGTGCCTAATTTAGGTCCTTGAACAACATAGAAGCTTAGAAATGTTTATGGAATCAATAGATGAATGGATGGATGAATCAATGATTGAGTGAATGAATGAATGAAGCCCCAGTCAGCAGTGCATTAAATCTTCCAACAACGTGTAGGCTGCCCTCTGGTTAATGGTTGTAACCACTGATTGTAGAGCATGTTACTGTTTAAAGTTGATAAATATCATGGTTTTCAGGTAGATTATTATAAAAAGCATTACACTGGGGCTTTTATGAATTGTTTTTAAGATGGAATTGATCTTGAAATGCGGCTGCAGTAAATGTGATGATATCATTTTTTACTACCTCCCATCTCACTGTAATTTGCGGTTTGATGGATGCTGCTCATTTCTATTCAATATCTGACTTTATAGGGAAATCACATCCAGAGACAGGAAATGTTATACTGTAAAAGGAATTAGATCTTTCCTGTCTCTTTTCTATGGGTTCCAGCCATCTGTCTGCTTAGTAAAATGTAGCAGCTTTGTATTCAACTAGCAGCCAAGCTTGAGGTGTTCAATATAACAAAAGAAAAAAAAAACAATGGATTGTGGGATTTCCTTGCTGCAAGGCTCCCTGGACCGCACTGCCAACTCCTTTTGCATATGGATCGAGGTTGTAGGTTAAAGACTCAACACGATGCCTTCTTTAAGGTTTTTTTTGCCTTGAGAATAGAGAGGAGACCTCAATATTGCATTCTAAATAATCAGAAACTCCCTGTATGACTTGGAAGAATCACGGGGTAGTAGAAAGAACACTAGTCCCCTGGGTTCAAATCTGCCTCAGACATACCCCTTTGGTCACCTAAGCAATGCATTTAATCTCCCTTAGTTAGCCTCTACTTTCTCAGCTGTAAAATTAAGCCATTGGATTTGATGGCCATTGAATTCCCTTCTATCTCTGCACGTAGGATCCTATGATCCATGAAGTCAATAGCTGCTGAAATCTTTCTTCAAATGTGGTTGCAGTCAATTCAGTTAATGAAGCATGCTTTGCCAGGATCTCTGATCACTGTCACGGGAGGGTTCTCAAAAGGTAAACAGAGAGCTGCTCCTGAAAATCCTCCAATCATTATTGAATGGACGGTCAGCAAGTGTTTAGTAAGTCCTTACTATGCACCAGTTACTAAAGTACTGTGATGAGTTCTTGAGATACAAAGCAAGGCGAAACAAAATGTTCTTAATGTCTATTCCTTGTGCCTGCACCTTTAGGCAGCTTACAAAGCAGAGACACAGGATATAGCCAAGGGAACACACCTAACACACGTGGTTCTGATCTGGTTATCTCCCTTGAGCAGAGAGTATCCCCACAGAGCACAAAGCTGGACACAAGAAGGGAGGTAGCCTTCCCCCTTCTTGCTCATAACCATTCACTCTGCATCAGCAGAATCATGGACCCCAGTTTAAGTAACAGCCCCATTTCGTTGCTCCTTCTCATTCCATGATTGGTTGGTTACAGCTTTGATGATGTCTCAGTACAGATATAATTCCCAGAAAATGGCGGCCCTTGCTCCTTGCCCTGGCACGTAGGGTCATCAGCACTTCTCATCTCACTGCTGCTCAACGAGACCTTAGCTCTGTCCTTAAACCTGGAAGCTTCACTGGGAACATGTTTCCACTGGCATCCATGCCAACCACTTGAATTATTTTAGAATCATTAACCCTTTCTGAATTAATAAGCTTGGCTCTAGGTATAGAAATCAAGTTGCTTTCCCTTATAAGAAGTTCATTATATCTGTTTCGAAGGTACTTCCTTCTAACTAAATACAGTCATGAAACTGGTTTTTTTTCCTAAGAGCCCAGCACCAATTACTGAACAATTCCAAACTATTTCACATGAGGGATTGCATTGCATTTTTTAGGAAGAGGCTGAATATTACAGCATATGAATAATTCAGGTTAAAAAATTCCTCTTCCAGCTTTTCAGCCACTTTTATAAGTAAATTATCCATTGTATGGTCTTTAATGATCTATGCATGGAAAAGTATCTCCTAAACCATTTCATTATTACATACTTAAACATATTAGTGCAGTCAAAAGCAGTTTCAGTTGTATACACTGTATTTAGGCTTTGCATAAAACCACTTTTCTCATTTCTATAAAGGACATAAAATATAATTTTAAAAAAAACAGATGACCATCTCTAAATGAGGTAGAAAATAGAAAAAATAATGCAGAAGAGAAAAAGCCCATCTTCTCCTTTCAAAGTGTGAAAAGTGGGGTGTGGGACAATCTGGGTTGAGATAATCACTAAGTAGAGAAGTGAGATTCTTATTTTAGGGAAAAAGTGTCCATTACTTTGTTGGAGAATGGCGCATGGATCACTCTGAGACTTCAACAAACACTTACTATATTACATGTTATCAATACTACTCAAAGTATATTTTGATGATTTTCAGCTAAGATGGCCCATTTTAGGGTCACCCCAACATGATAGTATTTCAATATTTCTGGTAATTGGCAAAATCAAGAATTTAGATAAAAACTATTTTCTGCCTAACTGCAGCCAGACAAAAGTGATGATTTTTCTTCCCATCGGCCCTACTGCTGAGCCCTCCTGTGTATGTTGTCTCCCTGTAGTAGAGAGTGAGTTCCTTGAAAGAAAGCATTGCCTTCACTTTTCCATTTGAATCTCCATTGTTTAGTATGGCACATGACATATCATACCAATCACTGAATAGTTTTTTCCCCCGCAACCATAGAGAAATCAATGTCTAGAGGGAATTCAGCTCACCTAGAAGAGAGGGTCCGTGGGAAAAAAATGTCTTCGAATGTACATCCAGAGCAGACCTTTACTGTGTTTGGGCTAAAGCACATCTTAATAATATGGGATGTGATGAAGAAGATGAATGACTCCTTATCCAGAAATTCTGCATTTGAGAGGTCGGTTGGACTCATGACCATTTCTAACTCTCCTAACTCTCAGAATCTATGATTCCATGATGAAAATCACTGGGACTCCACTGACATGTTCTTCTTTAAAGAAGTTTGAATGGGCATATCTTAGACTGTACAATGGCTTGGTGACAGGGGAAAAGGGTGTTTATCGATTTAATTGAATTCAGCAAACATCTACAAAGTACCTTGTGCTTACCAAGCACAATGCTAAGTCCTAAGAATATGAAGACAAAAATCAAACAACCACAAGGAATTGTTAAGTGCTTACTATGTAGCAAACAATGGACTAAGGGGTTGGGATATAAAAAGAAAGATAAAAACACAGTCCCTGCCTTTGGGGAGCTCACATTCTGATGGAGGAGACAAGAAGCAAACAACTTCCTATCTATCTATCGATTGATCGATTATCTATCTATCTATCTGTCTATCTATCTATCTTCCCTGTGAACATGTCTCCACTGTCATCTATGCCAAACTCACTCAAATTATTTTAGAATCATTAACCCTCTCTGAATTAATAAGCTTGGCTCTAGGTACAGAAATCAAGGTGCTTTCCCTTATGAGAAGTTCATTACATCTGTTCCAAAGGTACTTCCAATTAAATATAGTCTTAAAATAGACTTTTTCTATCTATCTATCTATCTATCTATCTATCTATGCATCTATCTACCTACCCATCTACACATACATACACATGTATATATACATACACATATATGTGTGTATGTACATAGACATACATACATGGATATCCATATACACACGCACAACAGATGAAAGGTAATCTCAAAGTAAAAGCACTTCTAGCAAAGGGGACTAGAAAAGGCAGGTGGGAAACAATCTTTGTCCTCATGGAGCTTACATTTAATTAATACAATTCATTACACTAATTTATTTACAAAATAAAACAGTTATTTCAAGAGGTGGAGATTACTAAAAACTGGGAAAAGAAGGTCTCATGTAGCAAGTGTCCCATGAATTGCATTTTGAAGGAAACTAAGGATTCTGGGTGGGGAGGGGATAATTTAATCTAGACATGGAGCACAGCCCAGGGAAATAGATTATTGAACATTGTGTATACAGATCATCTTCTACTCCAATTGTGCTGGAAAGGAGAATTTGTGGATGTGAGAAAAATCAAATTAGGCTGGAAAGGCAGGTAGGATACAAGCATATAGAACTTTGAATGACAGTCAAATGACATTCTTGTCATTCCATTTCCAGAAGCAATAGGGAGCCACTGAAGACTTTTAAGTAAAGGAATGACATGATCATATCTACATTTTATAAATATCAATGGCTCCTCTGGGGGAAAATATATTAGGCAGCAGAAAGACTAAAAGGAAGAAGAAGAAGAAGAAAGCTATTGAAACAGAATAAAAGTGATGAGGCTTTGAATTAAGGTGATTGTTGTAAGTAGAGTAAAGAATAAAGATGAGAAATACTATGTAGGCATAATCAAGAAAATCTGGCAAATGACCATCTTTATGGGTTAGAGGGGAAAAGAAGAATCAAAGATGCCTCTAAGTTTGCAAAAACTTATGTTTAGAAGGATGATTTGCAAAGCGCTTTACAAATATTATCTCATTTTTGTCTTCACGATGACCTTGGGAGGCACTTGTTATTATTATCTCTATGTTACAGATGGGGAAACTGAAAAAGACAGAACTTAAATGAAGTGTACAGCATCACACATCTAGTATCTAAGGTCACATTTGAATTATGGTCTTCTGACTCCAAATTGGACACTCTCTCCACCTAGTTGCATTTTCTTCATTTAGCACAATTATTTAAACAATATTTTCACACATGTTATTGACATTAATCTAACATTCCTCTGATGTAGTTGCTGGAGTTGAAATGAATTATCATTCCCTTTTGCAGATGCAGAAACTGAGGTACCAAAGGGTTAAATGATCTGGTCACTGAATTGGCTGTCCCTACTCCTCATACATAGTGGTTTTCACCATGCTATCCTGCTTCCATATCAGAGTGGTTTGGCCCCCAGGTGATGAATTCTGTTGGCCCCAACAACTCATTAAATGATCCACTGAGGCATGGAGGGATATCCACGCTGACTGATGGAATCATCGATTTTGTGAAACATTGAATGGTTAGCTACTGCGTAAATCTTGAAATTGAACTAAAGTTAAAATGCCTTAAGTGGATCTGAGAACAAAGTTTGCTCCTCAGAAATGCAGTTAAAGGAGAGAAACTTTAAAGGCTAGGACCGGGCTAAGGAAATCTATCTCTTCCCTTTTAAACCAAAATAATACAAACCAATTTATTCTACTACTTGTCACATCAATTCTATGCCCCACCTCCCCTCCCTGATCCCCAAATCTTGTTATGGTACAGTTGGTTACAAGTGCACACAACTTCAAAGTCTATCTGCAGTTCTGTATTGAACTGAGGAACACCTATTTCTCTCCCTAACACAGACAATCGATTTCACATTCCAGTTCCCGGAACATTTGTGGGGTGAGGGGGAGGAGATGTGCCCCAAATCATCTAACACAGGGATCTTCCCTGGGCTCAAACAATAGCTTTATATGTTACAATTACAACAGTTATATGCAGCAATACCAATTCTTTTTTATTATAATTGTTACTACTGCGATTATCATTATCATCATTATTTTGCAATTTCAAGAAAACATATCTAGGCTAAAAAAGTCTTTAATAGGAAGAAAATTTTTAGGGAGCTTCTGTGAAGAGCTGTGAATTTGCAGCCTTTTAAAACTAAATCCCATATTTCACAATGATCCCCAAATCAAGGTTACCACTTTCACTTCTCTTCCTAATCCTTTCTATATGTCATCTCATTTTATTTAGTCTCACAACCATCCTGTGAGATAGATGCCACTAGTATCCTCATTTTACAGAGGAATCGCAGGAGGCTGGCACAAAGGAAAGAACACTGGGGTTCACACCCTCATATTCTGAACTCTTATCTGATGCTTATATGTGTGACCTTAGGCGAGTCACTTAAATTCCCTAGATGTAGGTTTCCTCTCATATAAAGGAAGCAGACTAGATCTGGACAGTTTCTGAGGGTTTTTTTTTTCCAGTTCTGGATCCATGAGCATGTGCCCAGGGTTACACAGAGACTAAGCGTGTGATAACGAATTGGAACTCAGATCTTCCTGAGTCCACGTTCAGCAGTCTATCCACTATGCTGCACTCAGTGACATTATCATAATTGTTAAGATGGGCTCTGTAATGACTGAAAGGAAGGCTGAAGCCTTTCTGCTTGGCTAGTTGTGTTACTCTGACAGATTGGTATAGTCATTACAGGGCCCACAATGCATATAATAGATGGGAGGAATGATGAGAGCCTGCCCTTGTATCATGTTATATAACACATAATAATCGTTATCACTTTTCATAGAATTTCAGGCTAAGAGACCTTGTTTTGTCAGTCATTTATCAGTCATGTCCAACTCTTTATGACTGCATCGGGGCTTTTCTTGGCAAAGATAATAGAGTTTCCTTCTCTAGCTCATTTTAAAGATGAGGAAACTGAGTTTAAGTTAAGTGACTTGCTCAGGGTCACACAACTAGTAAGTGTCGGAGGCCAGATTTGGACTCAGGATGATGAATCCTCCTGGCTCCAGGCCCAGTGGTCTCTGTGCATTATGGCGCCCCCTAGCCGCTCTTCAGAACTACCCACGTAAGGAGGAGAAGCCTTCTCATACCACTGTCAAATGGTCATCCAGCCTTTGACTGAAGACCTCAAATGAAAAAAAAAAATCACTACCATAAGAGAGAACCATTTCCATGTTCAGATGCTGCTAATTGTGAGGAACATTTTTCTAACATCAAATTAAGTTTGTCCCCTGAAACTTCTATACACTGCTCTCATTTTTTCCCTGCTAGGACTTAGCAGAACAAATCGAAAACACATCTTCCACATAACCACCCTTCAAATACAGTGTCCCCAGAGTCTTAGTGCAGTTTTCCTCTTTTAAAGTTTTACTTTACAAGCATATTTCATAACTGTCATAATGCCCTGGCCCACAGCCTTCTTTGCTCTGGGATGGGCATCCCCAGTCTTATTCTCACCATAATTATGGGTGACAGCTATAACATTTTTTTTAATTTGAAAGGCAACACAACATATTAAACAGCATGCTGGGCTTGGAATCAGAACGATGAAGGCTCAACTTCTCCTTCTGACACAATAGTAAGTCAGTCATTCCATCTTTCTGAAGTGAGTTTTTGCGTTGATAAAATGGGAAAAATGATAAATCTTTATCTCACTTATTAATCGATGAACTTTAAGTCTATAAAGTTATTTGTAAGCTTGAAAATAGTTGTAATTGTGAGTTATTTTTGAATGTTCTCCTTTAAGATTGCTCCCACCTACTCTGTATGTATCTTGCATGTACTTAATTACTGATATGTTATCTTCTCCTTGACAATATAAGCTTCTTGAGGACAGAGATTTTTTTTGCATTTTTTTTTTGTTCCCTGCAGTTAACAGTGTCTCACACAAAGTAGCTACTAAATACTTATATATTGATTGATCCTCACAATAACCATTTTGTTGGTGTTAAGTTTTACAGATGAAAGAACCGAAGTCCATAAAAGTAGGGCAACTTGCCCCACATTACGCGTTGGTAAAATAAGACTTGTGCCAAAGCCTTCCATGTCCAAGAGCCCGGGGTTCTTTCCAGTCTTGTCCCACCCAAGAAGGATAGCATCACAGTGATTCTAACCCTTTTATAGACCAGGGAGCAAGTGAGCCTGCAACTATATGCTTGGCCATAGATGGGCCAGGGGATACACATGGGGTTCTACAAATGTGCCCTATGTGACACAAGAAGGACCAAGATGGATGGAGAATCCACCCCAAATGAGGCAACCCATTTCTACTGCTGAAACAACACAACAACAAAACTTATCCCATGGCACATAGCCTTCCTATTAATTCTGTGTCAGTGGCATTAGCGTTGTCTTGGATTATGAATAATTATCTTCTCAAAACCTAGAACACTGGAGAGGGGAGATCACATAGAGATAATCTACTTCACTCAAACCTGATGAAGATGGTCCAAGATCCTTGGGAAAAGCAGCGTCTCCCAAATTACCAGACCTACTTCAAGCCCAGGGCCGAGAAATCACTGTGGAGAAAGAGCCCTCCTTCCTTATCATCACATGCAACAAACGTTGATCATTGCCACCAATGGGCAGGCAAGCACAGGAGTCTTGGGTGCAGCAGCACCTCCCGGACCACTGGTCCTTCTTCCAGGTTGGCTTTCACAGTCATTGCCTAGGGAGGCTATTCCAGTATAGAAAGAACTAGACATTCCAACCATGTGCCACCTACAAGGCAGGTATGCCGGCCTAGCTAATGTGGCAAGGCACTCTGGTAGAGGGAAGCCACTATTAAGTACTGCATCCTCTGAGACCCTGATGAAGGTAGCCCAGGACCCAGACCCCAAGATCCAGGGCAATAGTACTGTTTTCAGGCCAATTCTCATAACCATCACCCTGGGAAGCAATTCCTGAGGAGATGCGTCCTGGTGACTACTTCTGAAACAGTATAGCCACACCCATAAAAAGGGCAGCTAGGGGGTACAGTGGATGGACCACCAGCCCTGGAGTCAGGAGGAGCTGGGTTCAAATCCAGCCTCAGACACTTACTAGCTATGCGATCCAGGGCAAGTCACTTTAAAAAATAGACCCAGAAAAAGAAATTTTTGTCACCAAAGTCATTGGCACAAATGGGTCAATGTAAGAAACTAGTATGAGTTTATTTGTGAAATGAAACTAGAGAATCCTTGCCATCTGCTTTGCCACTAAACTCTAAAGGACCCCAGAATCGTTCTGACTTCAGGTAGAACTTTCCATGTCTTGTCTCTCTCAGTAGAATGTGAGCTCCTTGAGAGTAGGGACTATCTTAAATTTCTATCTGCATCCCCAGAGTTTAACACAGTGCTTTGCACACAGTAGGTACTTAAATGCGTCATTCATTCATCATACTGACAACCAAAGCAAGATCCATAGAAGGGACGTAATTGCCCAAGATCATACACTGAGCCAGCAAAAGAGCCAGGCCTAGGACCTGGGTTTTCTTATTCCCAATTCAATGCTCTCTCTGCTTAAACCAATTTCCTTATGTATCCACAGCCTCTCCCCCCACCTCCAACCCAGGTTCAATTTGTTCAGGCTCTGGATCTGGGAAGCCCTGGCACCGCATAGCCTCAATACAGTCCTTTCCATTGATGAATGTCAATCAGTTTCACTACCTGCATTTGCTGAACTGAGGCACAGTTTGGTCAAGAGCAGAGGTGTCTCATTACACTCCAGAATATGACCCTGTGACCCCAACCAGATTAAAATGCAATTGCGAAGTATTTAACTAAATAAATAAAAGCACAATCAAACACAAAGTTAATGTGTGGTTTTCTATATCAATATTTGAGCCACAAGCAACCAGACATCCTTACATATTACTTAGTGGCCCCCATTTCCATATGAGTTTGACAACATAGGTCAAGAGGATGCTTAGCATCATTCTGAAAGGGAAAGATTTAGGTTCCTGCTGGCTCCTGGAAATTTCTAGCCCCTTTCTATTTTCTTTAAACACAAGGAAGAATATAAACAAGGGGAAAGGTTCAATTCAGGACAATTGGTGAAAAATGCACCTTAGGCAAGAATGAAAATGCTTTCAATAGCAAGTTATGGGCAGTGCTTACTCCCTCATCCCTTTATCATTAGAATGGAGAGGATGGGAAAGAAGAATACAGGGTTTTCCTACAGAGAAAACTCCATTTATTATCATTTTTATCTTACTATAGTGCTTAAATTTAAAACAGGAAACATGAAAAATAAATGTAATAATTAATGGGTGATGAGTTAGGAAATAGTGATATACATATACATGTGCATATATTCATATATGTGTACATGTGTGTATATGTATGTGTATATAAATACATGTGTGTATACAATATAAGTATATATGCATATATATACATATACAGAAAATCAGTAACAAAATATTTTAAATACACAGAAGAAAATGAAGATAAAGAAATACACATAAAGAATAATTCTGTTACTACATTATTATGTGTACATATGTGAAATATAAATATTTAGATATAAAAGTATATATTTATATAAAATTTTAGAGATGGGGCATCATGATGAAGTGAAAAGAAACATGGTACAGTGAATAGAAGGTGACCTCAGGGCTAGGAAGACCTGGGTTCAAAACTTCTCAATAGGAAATTCACTAAAACTGTATGTGACAGAGAAGGTATAGACCTGCAACAGTAGAAGGAGAGTCCTTTTCTCAAAGTTCCCGGTATCAATAAGTTGGCATATCCAGTGCCTATTTTTTTTCCTTAAAATTTTAAAATGCATATAACGATATCGTTTCCTTATATTTTTCATTTTCTTGTTCTATACATTTGACGGGTTTGTCTTTATTCATGACTGTCAGGTTCACAAAAAGAATAATTTTTAAATACCTATATGTACATGTATACCAGTCTGTCAATAAGCATTTGCCAGGCACTGTGCCAAGCTCTGGGGATACAAAGAAAGGCAATAGACAATCTCTGCTCAAAAAGTTCATAGTCTATTGGGGCAGACAACATGAAAATAACTATGTGTAAATAATATATATGTTAGGAGAGATTGGAGGCAAAAAGCAGAGGAAAGGTACTAACTTTAAGAGGGATCAGGAGAGGTTTCCTATAGAAGGTTTTAGCTAGGACTTGGAGGAAGCCAGGAAGGGCAGGAGGTAGAGATGAGGAGGGAGATCATTCCGGGCATAGGGAATTTTGAGGAGAAAATATACATACGTGTATATAGAAATACTTCAGTTGCACTGTATGGCCAGCTTGTCAGAAGAGCTGGGAGGGAGAAAAGGGCTGTTCGATGCCCACTAGTTATTACAGCCTCTTTACCAGTTATCCTCTAGACTAAAACATTGGGCTAGCTTTGAAAAATAACCATAGAGTTATTGTGATTATAAAAAAAAATGAAGTGAATGCAATTCTTGGGCCTTAGCCTGCTGGTATGGAGGACTGAGATCATTCTAATGTCTTAAAGAACAAAGATAAGGCAGTTTTCTCCCAAAGGACCTTCCAGGAATGGCCTGCAAATTGATCAGCATGACCTCTGAGATTCAAAATCAAGTTTCTTAAATCTGCTCCAAGTCTTCTACATACAGGGGAGAAAATAATAAGGATTCCTGGAGAAGAAACATTAGCTTCTGAATATTTTTTGGTGGTGGGGAGGAAGGGGGAAGAATAGAAAAACTAATTTCTCGGGTCAGGACCTCTTTGATTTGCTGAAAAGCTCATCAGCATTTACAAGTGACAACTTACTCTATTCACTAGTGCCAAGAGAGTAGATAAATGCTATTTGGCCATGCTCACTCATACCAAGACCCCTTACACTTCCACCTTTCTCTCTCTTTCAGTCTTATGTGTCTCTCTGACTTTGCTTCTTTGCTTGCATTTGTCTTTCTTTACGTATGTGTCTCTTCAAGTCTATTTTAGTTTCTTTCTCATTCCCTCTTTCTGGTTTTTTTCAATCTCTCAATTCAGTTATGGTTTTTCTCCTTTCCTGGCTGACCTTCCTGTCCCACCTAAAAAAGTGTGGAGTGAAAGAGAAAAATGTTGCTGTCATTGACATTAAAAATATCTTAATTCCTACCAAAAACACAGAAACCTGGTCTCAAACTTCCCTTTTCTCATTTTCATACCCTAACCTTTATCGCATTTATCTGTTCATAATCCTTAACCACCTAGCAGAACGAAACTTCCTTGAGGACAAGAAATGAGTGGTTTTTTTTTTAGTCTTTATCATCTCATTCCCTAAAACAGAATCTCCCACACAGCAGATGTTTTGAAAACCTTTGTTCAAATGAAAGAAAGATTCCTTGCTTCATTCTATCCAAAGAAGAGAGCCCTATATCTTATTCTATAGAAAGAAATATTGCCTGCTTTCCTGGCTATGCTCCACAGATAGCCTTCAAGGATGTTGTTGGCAAGATATTTTAGCTGTGCTATGTTTTCACATGACAAGGCATAAATTTTACACCTTCTTGGTTACTTGCCCTATAGACAAGAATGATATTAAACTGGGGGATCCAAAAATATATCATGATTGTCCATGTTATGATGACTCAGGTCATGTTTATACTTCATTAACGCAGCCTGCAGAAACGACCATTGGAAGCTTCCCAAAGCTCCACCCTGCCGACTACAGTTATCCCTTCCATGTCAAGGGGATTGGGTGGGGGGTGCCCCTGCAATCTGGAAAATCTGCATAAAATTTTGTAGTCCTCTCTTCATACCAGAGAAGAAGTCTGATTTATTATGGTATTAGAAGATAAACTATTTTGATATTATACAATGCTATACACACATTGTATGCATTTCTGAGTTTCTAAACTTATCCTGTGGCTGGGCTTTACATATCATTGACAGCTTCCACAAAATTCCCATTTAATTTTTTATGCCTACCCATGACATATCAAAATCACGATGGGGGCAGTCATGATATGGGAGGAATATCTGTATTTTCTCTCAAGACACAAAGATAAAGCTAGTCGTCTAAGGCACCCAATACAATGGTCTTACGTCCCAGTGGCAATCTACAAGGTAAAACCATAAACCACATAAAAAACCATGAAGCAATTAAGGGGGAAAAAGATTTATTAAGTGCTTATTATGCTCTTGGTGCTCTGCTAAATACTTGGGATACAAGCTAAATGGCCAAAGCACCAGGAGCCAGGGAGTCCTGGAAAGTTCTCCTGCAGAAGATGATTTCTGAGATAACTATTGAAGGAAATGAGGAACTAAAATAGAAGAAAGTAAGGAAAAAGGAAATTCCAAATTTCAGTAGGGGTAGAACTCACTGAATAGGCTTTGCTGCAGTCAAAATGAAAGCTGTTAAGGACCTTAACTTGAAAAGGCCAACATCTCCCGCTGCATCCAGGGCCATCTCCAGTCATTCTGATCCATACCTTGCCACTGGACCCAGATGGCTTCAGAGGAAAAAGTGAGGCTGGTGACTGTACAGCCCTCCCCCTCTTAAATCCAATTCACTTGCATGTCATGGCATCACCTTCCTGATGTCATGGTCCTCTTTGAAAACGAAGGACAAAACATTAGAATACAAATTCTGTATCTCTCCCAGGACCTAGTTGAAGACACTCCACAGAGCAGGCAATTATTAAATTTGTTGATTAAGGGGAAGGGAAATGAGAGAGGACTTGTCTACCTTCTCTCCTGTATTGAGTGAGGACTTAAGAACTGTTAAAGATTAAAAGATATAATGGGAAAAGTAATTAATCATCATAAAAATTTAATCACACTTGGATAAGCCAGAAAAGACAATGTTAATTATGGACTCCACATCTTGGGAAGAATGATGGCAAACTAGAGTGCATCCAGAGGATATTTTGCCTGGCAGTGGGATGTTCCAGGGTGAGGAGGTCTTGGGGAAATAGTCGATTTTTAAGGGTGACAAGGAACCTGGCGCTTAAGAAAGTCCCAGGGTAAAAAAAGCCCTTGGCTATGAGGGAACTTTCAGGGGGGACACGGCAGCTGGGACATAGTATATAAGTTTACAAATTCATAAGCAAAACCAACTCCTCAGGAAGACAAGATTTGGGGAGAAGTACTGACTGGGAGGTGGGAGCTGTCTTCAATTTTGTGAAGGTCTGTCATGTGGAAGAGGGATTAGAATTGTTCTATCATCGCCTTCTGCCCAGGAGTGCAGAACTAGGAGCTGTGAATGGAAATCGTAAATGCAAATTTAGACCTGAAGATAGATAGATAGACAGAACATTTATTAAGAACTTATTATGTGGGGCCCCTTGCCCAGGCCCATCCGAGGAATAGCCTACACCAGATTCATGGGTGGCCAGGCGAAGCTAGCTGCTTTCTGCCTCTTGCCTTTGCCCATGATCAGGGAGACTGTTAAACTTTTCAGACTCTGAGCCCAGAAACAGCTGTCCCGGAACTTCCTCCTGGACTCGAGGCTGACAGATAAGACTATATGAAGTGGGCCCTGGGCCAGGTAGCATCCCAAGATCCATTCTTAATGCTGAAGTAGCTGATCTTGTGGTTGAAAAGGACACTTGGTTTATTTCTGGGTTATGGATGTTATCTGATGCAGCACCCGGAAAACCAAGAATTGTCCATGGGCATGTGTTGATGGTTAAAGTAGAAAAGGCTTTTCCAGAAGACCTTCAAAGCAGGTGGGAAGATGACCCTCCAAATGCATACATTATTGGCAACCTGACTTTCGGTTAAGAGGCTTGCAAATATTTCTAAACAAGGTGGACCTTTTATTTATAGCAGGACACAGATGACCTTGACCTTTTGAAAGGAAGTGGCTAAGAGACTGACTGCCAGTACAGGAAGTAAACAATGAAGTTGACTTTCCATCATGGCCCAGTATCTCTGCAAGGTTCTTCATTCCTTTATGATTCCAGGCTGAACTTCTGTTCCCAAACCAGAGATGGATGCGGGAGTGGTTCTTTTTATTCCCCTGGTGCAACCTCAGATAAGTCAGCCATTTAAGCTTATGGAAAAAGTTGTACAAAGTAATTTTCAGTTCACAAGTATTGCCATTAAGGGATTGGAATCCCATTCTCACAAACTGAACACTCAAAACACACTGAAAAAAAAACATCAATGTTGGCTGATGCGGACTCTACTTTATGGCCAGTCCAGCTCTCCATCTTGCATTTCAAGAACCTCTGTATTGTCTACAGAAAAATGTGTGAAGAAGACCTAAGTCTTTTCACCTATAATTTCAGAGATGAACTTAGGCAAAAGAAAAGCAAAAAACCTATGAAGTATACAGATGATGATAATGATTTAGATTATATATAGCTGTCATTCACACACTATGACATTGTGCATAATGTTTAAGTTCATAAGGTCAAATTTCAGATGTGGATTTTTTTTCCACTTACTCTAATTGGGATAGAAATACTGCATTACACAGATTGTCTAAAGACTTTTTCATAGTATGTTTCAGTAAGAGGTGTTAATAA
Source organism: Trichosurus vulpecula (assembly GCF_011100635.1). Lineage (NCBI taxonomy): Eukaryota > Metazoa > Chordata > Mammalia > Diprotodontia > Phalangeridae > Trichosurus > Trichosurus vulpecula. The sequence continues at coordinate 233,858,618 of NC_050578.1, read as the reverse complement.
CAATACCAATACCCAGAAGTGACTTATTTTTTTTTTTACTCTACTGGTTGATAGAGAAAATAAACACAGTTAAATAAGATTAAGATAGAAGCAGTCTTTTAATAGATACACTGCATATGTATACACATACACATATATGTTTATTATAAATGACCTCTCTTATAACCTTACAAAATAAAATTCCTGCACATTGTGCCCCTAAACCACACTTAAAAATAACTTTAAAGTGAAATTAAGCAAAGAAAAACAGCTGAAAGAAAATGCCCAGATGATTAAAAAAGTTGACCTTTTAAAAAGCAACTAATCATAGCTTTTCTACTTACCTTTTTTCATGTAACTTAATTAAAAAGCAATTTTATTTTAAAGATACTAAATAATTTTGATACCTGCTTAAAAATGGGTATAAACTAAGCAATGTACAGATTCTGACCAGCTTAATCTACTTTCCTGATATACAATAAATTAAAATAACAAACTTTTACAGCTATTCTTCTGTGGGAAAACATATAGTGCACAAAACCAAAGCTAGTAGTTTTCCGGCAATTTCCATTTTATCACTAGTTGAAAAGCAAAGTGAGCTACTTAAACCATATGTGGATTAAAATTTAAATTTTAAAGTCAGCTCTATGACTTCCCATGCTTCTCTGCCTCATAAAAGCACTCCTCATTAACGACAGATGTTAAACTCTGGACCCTGAATTCTCTCTCTAGTATGGAATTTAAGTCAATGTTAGCATTTTCAGATTTACTGTCAAGATACTGATGACATGCTTGTAGTGTTAATAAAGTCTCTTTATCCCATTTGAAAAATAAAAGAACCTATTATGTGCAAAGCACTTGAAATACTACTACAAACAAAAAGAAAGTGCTGACTTAGATGCTTTACTTTCTATTGAAGGGAAGACAACTCATGAAAGGGAACTGAAAATTGCAGAGATTATTTTGGGGAAAAGGGGCAAGGGAAGGTACCCACTAAAGGGCAAAGTGGAAAAGTGGTGGGGAGGGTCAGGGGCCACTTAATTAACTCTAATGGCTCCTGGTCACTTTTAAGGTCAATTCCACACTCCTTCAGTTAGCAGTTCTAAAGCCCTTTACAAGCAGTCTTGAGCCTACCTTTCCAGCTTTCTTACCCTTTAGTTCTATTCACACACAGCCAAAAGGCCTTTCATACAATTCCTTTTTACTTCACTTCATCTCCTACCTCTGAGCCTTTGTACTTACTAAGCCCCCTGCCTGGAATGAACTTGCTCCTCTCCTTTGCTTCTTAGAATCCTTAGCTTCCTTCAGAGCTCAGCTCAAATACTGCTTTCTTCATGAAGCCTTTTCTGAGCTTCTCAGCTACTAGTCCCCCCACCCCAAAATACACATACAAATTGCCTTATATTATATGTGTGTGTGTATATATGTACACGTGTATATACATGCATGTGTATATACATGTATGTATGTGTGTATATATAAATATACATATATATACATATATATACATATATATACATATATATATATATATATATATATATATATATCTATGAAGAGAGAGGCAGGGGTAAGAGTTGCCTCCCCTCAATAGACTGTAATTTCCTAGAGGGTAGGAACTACACTCTTTACTTTTAAAAAAATCTTGTCCCTGGTACAGTACCTCCTTGCTTGTTGATTGACTAAGGAGTAGCAATTATTCTAGCTCTGAACAATTAGAGTTTACATGGACCAACAAACTTCTTTATGCTAGAATCTACAAGCTGAGAGAATTTTCTTTTTTGTCACAGATCGTGTTTAATCACCTTGTAGTCTACTGCCCAACCCCCCCCCCAAACAATGTAAGTAGACAGACCCTCTCCCACAAATCTAACGTATCTCAATTATTTCCAGCTATTTTCTTGTATAGAATCCTCACTATTAGATAAATGATATGCCCCCTGAAGGTTCTTAATATGCAGAAAACTCTAAGTGATTCTAATTATTTCAGGCCACTTGTTCTTGACTTTTGAAAAGTTTTCCTTTTATTGACATATTACCATCCTACACTACTTCTAATCTACCTTGCATTCTGACTACATAAATCAATCAGGTATGAAGAGCAGCATTAAATTCTATCCTGAAGTCCCTCTAAATTACTTTGTACCCAGGATTTCACTCTTATCTACCTATTGGGAGAGATGATTCAGAATTCAAACAAATTGGTCAGACCAAAGCCTGCTTTTCTAACGGCATGCTGACTTCTGACTTGCTAAGCCACTGTACCAAAGAAGTCATTCTTGTCCCTTATCATATTCGCTGTTATTTTCTCCACTTGAAAACCGTTCTTCAAGTTTCTTCTTTCCTGGACCCATTATATGAGTCCTATTTGGGAATGCTAGCCAACTGGGGTGTTTTAAGTGTTTTAGCCAAAGGCTTTCTCATTTCCTTCTTTACTTGTTCCCAAATCCCCAGATGAAATTTATCCAATTCTCTACCTGGTGCTTTGTCAATTTTATTATCTGCTGTGGCATAATATCACACTGACTTCATTTTCTACCACTCCCTTTCTTTTACTTGTGCTTCTATCGTAAAAATATATCTTGGCCTCTGTGAAGCATCCCTTTCCTAACTCAAAATCTCTTTAATGTCTCCATGGAAAGCTGCATTAATCAGTTTCTCCACATGTTGTCCACGCTGAACTTCTAAATCTACATTGGCTTCTTTCCTATGCATAAACTTTGGGGTTTTGGCATCACGTCCCCTGGGGATGTCTGTGAACCAGGTCTTTTTTTAACCCTTCTGTAGGTCAAGGACCCCTTTGATCATCTGATGAAGTCTATGCAGCCCTTCTCACAATAAAGTTTTTAAAATGCATGACATAAAATATACAGAATTAGAAAGAAAACCAATTATATCAAAATAAAGCTATCAAAAAAAATGCTAAACCAAACATTGTTTCCCTGTGACAAGTCAATGATAATTAATGTTCATAATAATGGCTTTTATGCATTATAAGACCTTGAATGCCTTCTGAATCCAATACAGGAATTGTATCCAATGTAGTGAGTTGAATGTATTCTGTCCTTTTGCTGGCCTAAAATTAATTGGCTCTTGTTTCTTTGAAGTTCTCCATTTCTACTTTCTCTGAGATTTCTAGAATCTACTAGATATGTGATCTCTTGATCTGGGGGAAGTGATTATTTCATTTTTTCTATGTGTTCCCAGCAGCTACAACTGTGCAGGGCACATAATGCTCGTGTGTTGATAGATTAATCTCATAAACATGTGACTTACTTCAATATTAAACTCTACATAGCTATACCTTCCCATGCTTGTCCCTTTCCTACCATACTGACTATATGACTCCAGGTAAGTCATTTATTTTGTTAGTGCCACAAGTAACTAACCTTGAAATTTGCAGAGAAGGAACTAGTATGCATTGGCAAAAAGAGTTTTTCTTGAGGACTTCCCTTTCCAATATAATCACACTTGGGCCAAAAATAAATAAGTGAAAACGCAGACAATAAACCTCATACTATAGTGAGTAGAATCAAATAACACTCTAAAAACAATGTCTCTCCCCAGTGTTGGTCCATCTTCCATTCACATGTCAAACTGATCTTCCTAAAGCACAGATCTGATCAAATTACCTCTCCCCCCACTCCCTGCCCCATGGCCATTCAATAAACTCTAGTGTCTCATTATCTCCAGGGTCAAAAAGGGTTAAATGACTTGCACAGGTAGTAAATTTCTGAGGTCAAATTTGAACTCAGATCCTCCTGAATTTAGGGCTGGCATTCTATTTACTGTGCCACCTAGCTACCCATTCATTCTTTAGGACTAGATTATTTAGTTTCCAATTAACTTTTAATCTATACTCTCATGGTCCTTTACTAAATGTGATTTTATTGCATTATTATTTGAAAGAGACGTATTTAATATTTTTGTTTTTCTGCATTTGGTTGTTAGGTTTTTATGCCCTAATACACGATCATTTTTTGTGAAGGTGTCATGTACAGCTCAGAAAAGATATACTCCTTTCTTTTTCTATTCAGTTTTTTCCAGAGAATTCCATTCATTTCATTGACTACTTTCTTATTTATTTTATGGCTAGATTTATTTAGCTCTGAAATGGGAAGGGTGAGGTCCCCACTATAATAGTTGTACTGCCTATTTCCTCCTGTAATTCATTTAACTTTTCCTTAAAGAATTTGGATTCTATGCCATTGGCTGTATATGTGCTTAGGATAGATATTACTTTATTGTCTATGGTTTCTTTTAGCAAGTTCTAGTTTTCCCATTTATCCCTTTTAATCAGGCTTATATTTTGCATTTTCTTTGTCTGAGATCATGATTGGTACTCCTCCCTTTTTTACTTCAACTGATGCAAAAGATTCTCCTATAGCCCCTTATTTTAACTCTGTGTGTGTCTCTATTTCAAGTGTGTTTCTTGCAAATATTGTTGAATTCTGGTTTTTAATCCATTTTCCCATCTACTTCTATTTTATGAGTGAATCCACTGAGGCCCTTTCTCAAGCAGAACTGCCAAGCATTCAAACTCTATAACAGAGAGCACTACTCTGACGTGCTGGTCACATTGTTTGAATGCCAAATATATGTTTTCCTGAAAGACCATTTTACAGAGAAGTCACATAAGGCAGTGCTCACACAGAGGTGAGAAGAAGCAATACAAAGACACTCTTAAGGTCTCTCAGAAGATTTGGTATTGATTGTCAGACATGAGAAATACTAGCATAGGATTTTCCAGCATGGCATGCCCACATCAAAGAAGATGCTATACTTTATGAGCAAAGTGGAGCTGCAATAGCTCAAAAGAAATGTGTGATGTGCAAATTTAGAGACATCTCCTTCCCAAATGTTCACGGGACTATTTTTGCTTGACTCGTGGTAGAGCTTTCTGAGCTCATATTGGTTTAATCAAACACAGTTGGACACACTGTTCGTTGACCCTGCCAGAGTGATGTCATTTGGGGCATCTTTGGTTATGAAGGAGAGCAACAAATGAGTTCATCTCGTTCACATTCAGTTACGATTACTAATTGTACATTTGCTTCGGTCCTGTTTTCTTCTGTTTATCTTTCTTTCTCTCTCTCTTTTTATCCTGTACCTCTTCTAAAGTCTATTTTGTTTCTATTGTCTTCTTTCATCTCCCCTTCCGTCTCTCTTTTTTCTGTTTCCTCTTCCACTTCTACTTCCCTGTTGGGTAAGATAGATTTCTATAACTAATTGAGTATGTGTATACATTTCCCCTCTTTGAACCCATTTAGATGTGAATGAGGTTCAAGCTTAGGCTGCTCCACCTCCACCTGCCATCATTTCCCCCTCTTACTGTAAAAGCTCTTCCCTGCATGCCTCTTTTAAGTGACAATTTCCCACATTCTTCCTCTCCCTTCTCCTTTCTCCTAGGACATTACTGTCTCTTTTCTATCTATACTTTTTTACATTATTACCCAAATAGTCAACTCATTCCCACAACCTCTTTACATGTAGAATCCTAACTGCCAAAATGATGATTAAAATTTTAGATGATATAGGTATCATCTTCTCATATATAGAGAAAAAGAAATCATTTATTTATTGAATATTTTTAGTTTTCAACATCAATTTTCACAAAAGTTTGAATTACAAATTTTCTCCCCACAGGACGGTGGCTGGAAAGCAGGGACTAGCATGAGCTCCCCGCCAAATCCCTCCAAAAACCTATAAAAAATGGCTCTGAACCAATTCTAGAACTGCAGAACCCACAAAATAGCAGACGGAAGCAGGGCTCCAGCCCAGGACAGCCTGGATGGTTGCTGGGTGAGGTCTTTCCTGCATGGAACTGGGAGCAGAGCAGAGCCCAGCATAGGCTGTGTGGAACAACGAGACCAGGAGCCGGGCAGAGCGGGCCTTAGTGCCCTGAATCAGTGAAGTGTGGCAGTTGCCAGACTTCTCAACCCACAAACACCAAAGACAACAGAGAAGAACTGCAGAACCCACAAAATAGTGGAAGGAAGCAGGGCTTTAGCCCAGGACAGCCTGGATGGTCTCTGGGTAAGGTCTATCCCACATGGAGCTGGGAGTGGAGCTGGGAGCGGAGTGGAGCAGAGCCCAGCAGAGACCAGGAGCTGGGTGGAAGGTGCCCTAGAGCCTTGAATCAGTGAGCTGCAGCAGTTACCAGACTTCTCAGCCCACAAATACCAAAGACAATAGAGAAGGTTACTGGGAAAAGCTGCTGGGGACAGGGGGGTAGAGTTCACGGTTCAGTGACCGCCCTGGGGGCAGTGGAGGTGGGGCAGCTACAGAACTACAGCTGCAGTTGCTTCTAGCCCCAGGCCCAACTGGTGGGAGGAATTAAGTGGAGGATCAGTGCAGGAGTGTAGAGCCTGCTAAAGATCTAAATCCAGTCCAGGTTGGGGGTTCTTGGGGAAGGAGGAGTACTGGTGTGGCAGAGCTGGCTGTAATAGCTCTGAAATCAATAGCGCATCCCCCCAAACTTGGAACATAGTACTCTTTACTCTACAAGCAGTCATACCCTGCTGAAAAACTCAAGGGTCAAGTAAGTTGGCTGGGAACATGGCCAGTCAGTGAAAATGCACCCAGATTCAGTCTCAGACTTTGGAATCATTCTTTGGTGACAAAGAAGACCAAAACATACAGCCAGAAGAAGTCAACAAGGTCTACAACAAAAGTCTCCAAGAAAAACATGAACTGGTCTCAGGCCATAGAAGAGCACAAAAAAATACTGAAAAATATACTGAAGAAAACAACACCTTAAAAAACAGACTAACTCAAATGGCAAAAGAGCTCCTCTATTTTGTTGAAAATCCATATTTTGCCTTGGAGCATGATACTCAGCTTTGCTGGATACGTGATTCTTGGTTTTAATCCTAGCTCCACTGACCTCTGGAATACTGTATTCCAAGCCCTTCGATCTCTTAATGTAGAAGCTGCTAGATCTTGGCTTATTCTGATTGTACTTCCACAATACTCAAATTGTTTCTTTCTGGCTGCTTGCAGTATTTTCTCCTTGACCTGGGAGCTCTAGAATTTGGTGACAATATTCCTAGGAGTTTTCTTTTTGGGATCTTTTTCAGGAGGTGATCAGTGGATTCTTTTAATTTCTATTTTACCCTCTAGCTCTAGGATATCAGGGCAGTTCTCCTTGATAATTTCTTGAAAGATGATATCTGGGCTCTTTTTTTGATCATGGCTTTCAGGTAGTCCAATAATTTTTAAATTATCTCTCCTGTATGTATTTTTCAGGTCAGTGGTTTTTCCAATGAGATAGTTCACATTGTCTTCCACTTTTTCATTCCTTTGGTTCTGTTTTATAATATCTTGATTTCTCATCAAGTCACTAGCTTCCACTTGCTCCAATCTAATTTTTAAGGTAATATTTTCTTCAGTGGTCTTTTGACCTCCTTTTCTATTTGGCTAATTCTGCCTTTCAAGGCATTCTTCTCCTCATTGGCTTTTTGGAGCTCTTTTGCCATTTGAGTTAGTCTATTTTTTAAAATGCTATTTTCTTCAATATTTTTTGGGTCTCCTTTAGCAAGTCATTGACTTATTTTTCATGGTTTTCTCACATCATTCTCATTTCTCTTCCCATTTTTTCCTCTATTTCTCTAACTTGCTTTCCTAAATCCTTTTTGAGCTCTTTCATGGCCTGAGACCAGTTCATGTTTTTCTTGGAAGCTGTTGATCTAGACTCTTTGACTTTGTTTACTTCTTCTGGCTGCATGCTTTGGTCTTCATTGTCACTGAAGATTCCAAAGTCTGAGTCTGAATCTGACTCTGTTTTCACTGCCTGGCCATGTCCCCAGCCAACTACTTGATCCTTGAGTTTTTCCTCAGGGTATGACTGCTTGTAGAGTGGAGAGTACTTTGTCCAAAGCTTGAGGGGCTGTGCTGTTGTTTTCAGAGCTATTTCTACACAGCAAACTCTGCCACACCAGCTCTCCTCCTACCCCAAGAACCACCAACTCAAACTGCGACTCAGATTTAAGCAGCCTCTGCACTCCTGCTCTGATCCACCACTTAATTCCTCCCACAGGGTGGGCCTGGGGCTGGAAGCAACTGCAGCTGTAGTTCTGTAAACTTGCCTCAGAGCTGCACCACCTCCACTGCCCCCGGGGTGGTGACTGAACTGCGAACTCCTTTCACTCTGTCCCTGCAGTTTTTCCCACTAACCTTCTCTGTTGTCTCTGGTGTTTGAGGGTTGAGAAGTCTGGTAACTGCCACAGCTCACTGATTCAGGGCACTAGGGCCTATTCCCCCTGGCTCCTAGTCTGGTTGGTCCAAGCACGGCCCATGCTGGGCTCTGCTCTGCTCCCAGCTTGGTGCAATAGACCTTACCCAGGGACCATCCAGGCTGTCTTGGGTTGGAGCCCTGCTTCCCTCTGCTATTTTGTGGGTTCTGTAGTTCTAGAATTTGTTCAGAGCCATTTTTATAGGTGTTTGGAAGGTCCTGGGGGAGAGCTTTAGGCCAGTCCCTGCTTTCCAGCCATCATCTTGGCTCTGCCCTCTCCTTCCCCCAGTGTCAGATTTTCTATTTGGCTCTGTTCTTTTCATCAGGAATGCTTGAAATTCCTCTATTTCATTAAATATACATTTTCACCCGGAAGGATTATACTCAGTTTTTCTGGGTAGCTGATTCTTGGTTGTAATCCTAGAGCCTTTGCCCTCTGAAATACCATATTTCCAGTCCACTGATCCTTTAATGTGTAAACTACTAAATCTTGTGTGATCCTGACTGTGGCTCCATAATATTTGAGTTGTTTCTTTTTGGCTACTTGGAAATTTCCTCTTTCACTTGGGAGTTCTGCCATTTGGCTACAGTATTCCTGGATGTTTTCATTTTGTGATCTTTTTAAGGAGATGGTTGGTAGAGTCTTTCAATTTCTGTTTTACTTTTTGGTTCTAGGACATCAAGGCAATTTTACTTGATAATTTCTTGAAATATGGTAAATTAGATCTTCTTTTGATCATGGTTTTCAGGCAATTCAATACTTCTCAAATTATCTCTAATCAATCTGTTTTCCAAGTCAGTTGTTTTTCCCAATTTGATACTTCACATTTTCTTCAATTTTTTTTCATTCTTTTGATTTTGTTTGTTTTTTGATATCTCATGGAATCATTAGCTACAACTCACCCAATTCTAATTTTTAAGGAATTTTTTCTTCAGTGAGCTTCTGTACATCTTTTACCACTTGGCTAATTGTGTTTGTTAAGGTGTATTTTCCTCAGTATTTTTTGTGCCTCCTCTACTGAATTGTTAGTTGCCTTTTCATAATTTTCTCTTTTTGATTTCATTTTGTTACCTAATTTTTCCTCTGCCACTCTTACTTGATTTTGAAATGTTTTAAGCTCTTCCAGGAATTCTTGTTGGGCTTGGATCCAATTCACATTTTTCCTTTGAGGCTTTGCTTGTAGCTGTTTTGACTTCTTGTCTTCTGAGTTTGTGTTTGATCTTCCTTGTGGACATTGTAGATTTTTATGGTCAGGTTCTTTTTTGTTGATTGCTTAGGTTTCCATCCCATTTCTTGATTTGGAACTTTATATTAATGTTGAGCTCTGTTCCTGGCATGGGAGGCAGGGCACTGTCTCCAGTTTCAGGTTTTACATCACTGTTTTCAGAACTAGTTCTGAGGGTTTGGACAGTGTGATCTGTGGAGAGGTGTGATCTCTACTGTCTTCATGTGTACTCTTCGCATGTATTCCATGTGTGTTCTGAAGTACTTCATATGTACTTCAAAAGTATATCTGAACCTTTCTTCATTCTTCTTATACATTTCTTCTTCCTTACCCAGGAATGGCCCCTGATCCTTTGGTATTGTAATCAGTACCACTCCTCAGGGCCTCTCTTTTCTTGGGACTGGAAGCAATACTGTTCCTCTGGGTCCCTCTTCTTTGCAGGGCAGAAGTGATACTTCCTCTTAAAGTTTTGACTCCTTCTTGACTGAAGGTGCTTTTCTCTGCCCTTGAACTATGACCCAGAAGTGGATATAGGCAATGGAATTGCCAAAGAATGTCTGGTACTGGGTATAGTGCTAGCACAAGAATCTACTATAATCTCATTTGGACCAGTTTTCAGGTCCCCTTACCACCTCTAGCTTTAGAACACCCAAAGCTGCTGTTGCTTCTATCACCACCACCTAGTCCCACCAGTGGTATTTCATCCATGTAGGCTCTGGGCCAACCTCCTCCCCCATATCACAGAACTCTTTTGGACTTCCTTTGTTGTCTTGGGCTGAAAATGTCTCATTCTGTTGGCTCTGCCACTCCAAAATTTGATTTGAGGGATTATATTAAATTTTTTCTGGAGGGGAATGTTGGGAGAACTCAGATGAGCACTTTCTTTACTCTGTCATCCTGGCTCCATCCCCAGAAGTCATCTAATTCTGGGTTCTTGAATGATGTATAGACTCTGGAAAGAGCTATGTATTCTCAAAGGACTAGTCATCTTTAGAGAGTTTCAGAGCTGAAACCCGGGCCACAAGGTGATGAATGTATCCACCACATCAAGCCACAAAGATTCTTTCTTAAGACATGAAAGAGTTGCATAGGTGGAAGAAATGCATAAACCTTTGTTATACTGGATCCTTGTGGTACTGAAGTAATTTATTTTAACTGACTGTTTCCTTTCCTTCCTTATTTTAGATTCTAGTCTCATATTCTACCTTAGTTTTCTGTATAGGCCTCGGATATCATCAGCCTTGAGGTAAGATTTTTTTCCCAGGATCAAAGCTTCTTAAACATCTCTTACATTTGTTTGTGGCAGATAAGATGCAGGTCTTAGCCTATCAACTACCAACAGCCAATAACTTAACCACAGTCAATAAGCAATGGAAAGGGCAGGAGAGATAATCCCCAATCCCCATTCTATTCAATTTTGTCAGGATAGATTGTCTCAATGCCAAACATTTTTTAACACAAAAAAAGGTTGGGGGAAGAATTCAAATAAGAGATTTCACTTCCCACCATTCAACTCAAACCCTACCTATGATGGCAAAGATCTAAATATTCAGATGCAGCCAGGTGGCACAGTGGTGGAGAGCTGGACCTGGAGTGAGGGAGAGCTGAGAGTGAATCCTGAATCAGATGCTTACCAGGTCTGTGATATTGAACAAGTCACTTAACCACTATTTGCCTCAGTTTCTTCAAATGTGAAATAAAGGTAATAGCCCCTACCTGTCAAGATTATTGTGAATATCAATTGACCTAATATTTTAAAAATGCTTAGCACAGTGCCAGCCACACTGTATATATTCTATAAATATGGTTGTTGTTGTTATTTAACTGATTCAAGTTTCAAGTTTTCATCTATATGTGAGACCATGGAGAAAAAGCCTGAATATCAGAGAACTGTATACACTTATAAAGTTAGAAGAGACTTCAGGAGCCATTGAATCTAATCTGCACCTTAATAAGAACTCCATTCACAGCAGAGCGGAATACCTGTTCAGTCTTTGCTTGAAGACCTCTAGTAAAGACCTTCTAAAGAATTCTAATTAATTATAGATATGTGTTAGGGTGTGTGTGTGTGTGTTCCTTATGTCAATCCTGCATTTGACTCTAAATTTTCCTCTATTTGTTCCTACTTCTGGCTCCTGGGGCCAAGTAAAACAAGCTGAATCCCTCTTCCACATGACATCTCAATGGCCTTAAAAATAGTCCTCAACCTCCCAAGCCCTCTTTTCAAAGAGTGTATGTCCCCAAGTCTTTCAACTGTCTTTCTTATGACATGATTTTTAGGTCCTACACCATCTAGATGCTCTCCAAATAATTGAATTACATGTTCCAAAGGTAATCTGACCAGGAACAGCACAATCTTCTCTTTTACTTTAAAGTTAAGATTATGTTAACTTTGTTTTTTTGCTGCCATATCATTTCATGGAGAAACATCTTAAGACCCTTCCTCCACCAAAATATTCATTTATATATGAATCTAAGTGTGAAAATCAGTAAATTTTAATCTTTTCTTTTCTTCCTTTGTTTTAACTCTTATAGGTTCTGTAAAAATAGGGATTTGAAAAATATGATCTCTAAGGTCTCTTATAGTTTTACTAATACTTTTCTCATTTTCCCCCTCATTTTTACATGGATATATGTCTAGGTATGAGCAATACAGAAAAAAAAATCCATGTGACAGAATCCATCCAAATGATTACTGTTTTCAATATTTATTCCTAATGTTGTATGTTAATAACCTTGCTAATATTTCATCAAATCATAACTGGAAAGAAGTACGTTTTTGTCCAGAAGTATGAATTTATCTGCATAATACCATAATTATACTCACATTTGGGTAGAGACAGAGCAGGAAGAAAGATACAAGGGTGAAGGGAAAGGGGAAAGGAAGACAAGAAATAAGGAGGAAGAATAGAAGAAAGCAGAGGAGGAAGGAAAGAAAAAAGAAGAAAAGACCAGAAAAGCAATAGCAAATACTTAAGTTCAACTTGATTGAATGAGAATCCCTTCAAGAAAATCTATTTCACAATTTATAAAATTCAATGCAAAATCACTTCCTTTCAGAATCAAGGGACTCCAAGACCCTTCTTGAACTAATACATTTCACAGCAGGTCTTGAAAATTCCACTGAGATGAGGTGGATACTTATCACAACAGCATTGGAGGAATGGGCAAACATAAACTCACCAAAACAGGCCAATTAATATTATTTTATGGGGAGGCATAATTTCAGAAAATGCATTAAAAGTAAATCCCCGCGCTCCTCAATTCAACAACATTAGCATGCAGCACTAATTAGCATCTTGCTTCTCTGTGGAAATATACTTCCTTTTCCATTTTCATGAAATACCTTTGGCCTACTTTGAAATGCTACGCTCCAAGTTCCTAAATGGTTCACCTGCTTTCAGACCCTAATAGTAGACAGAACTCAGAACAGCTTTACTATATTGATTCTCTGCTTGTGTTCCATAGATGCTACTCTTTTACTCCTTGGCAGCATTAAGTTGGAAAGAAAGATGCTGACGTTAGATGTTAAGAGCATCACCACAAATTCATCTCAAGGGAAAGATGCTAGAGTTATAGGATGGGGAAGTTTAGATGTTGCCATCCTGGGGTGTATATGCTCCCCCTTCACAAGAGGCATGAAAAGCTTGTCAAATGAATATGGAAAATTTTACATTTTCTTAAAAGTTGATACCAATTGAGGAAGTTTAAAAATTTTGGTATACTCGTAGAGAAGCATATCACATTCTTACTTTTCATTCTTAAGGGCAGATGCATGGTCAACTATAAAATTTATTTCTTTTCATTTAAAATAGGCGTTGTCAAAATGCTTACTGAAAGTCAACATATCTGGGGACAAATAAACATTGGGAATCCCTGGCATAGCTGATACAAAGCAGGTATTGGCACTAAGAAGAGCTAGATTCAAGTTCTGCCTGGGATATAAACTAGCTAGGTAGTATGGATTAGTGACTATATTAATGCCAAAGGCAAAACTCTGACTGTTACAAACAGGATGCTAAGGTGCAGCATTTGATGTTATTTTCATATTGGGGGTTCCATACATCCATGAGATCAAAGATTTAGGGGTAGAAGTGGGGCATTTTTCCCAGTGGAGAGATAGAAAGCAAAGGACAACTCAATCCCCTTCATCATCTCTATGCATGTAGCAAATGTCAGATAATAAAATAGAAGCTAAAGCCATGAGGGAACTTGGCTACCAGAAATTTTAAGAACCTGGATAGTGAGACCGACATTAATCAAACTTGCAGCTCTGATAAAACTGCCCAAACAGTGGACCTACCTCGGCAGATGGTTCCATTCCCCACATATCCAGGCTTGCAGGTGCAGCTGTGTCCCCTGACAGTATTAGTGCAGATTGCATTGTCATCACAGGTGTGCTGGCCACTACCACATTCATCATGTTCTATGAGAAAAGAGGAAAAGAGAGAATGAATTGCTTTTTAGACTAAAAAGCAGACAATGGTCAGGTGAGTTAAAACATCCATTTGCAAATATTTCAGTGACGGATTGCAGAATAAACAACCAAAAATAGCATAAATGAAAAAATACACAAAAGTCCTCAATGGTAAGGCTACTATGTTATCCCACTTGGCCTACTCAAAGGATGAATAATATTGTTTGTTTCAATGACAGAGTATAAATGGAGAAAAGAGGTCACAGATTGTCCACCTACTGCAAAAGGCTGTTCTCCAAATACTACTGATCAATCCCTTTTCATAATCCTGGCCTTAGGGAATGATAATAAGCACTGGGCTGTGACTTAAGAACTTGGAGTGGGATATACTGCCAAAGCTCCATTTTAGAATCCATCAGCAGCTCAACCCTAATTTTCAATATAATCCATTTTCATAGTGTTTAGAATTCAAACTCTGGTTTGATGCCTGGGAAGCAATAATATGCTAACAATCACAGCATTAAATATTTAAATACTCCATTATCCAAAATCTATAGTACTGAGGATGGGGTAGCATGGAGCAATTTTTTTTAAAAATGCCACATAAAATTGCAGAATTAAAAACCAGAAACATGGAAAAAGACCAGCCTTAACCCAATGCTGATGCATCCATTCTATATATTCAGAATAATAAACCCTTAAACAAATATTTCATAGCTCAACCTATACATGAGCATTGGGGATAAATTAACTTCTTTTTCAGATTTTTTTTTTACAATGAAAACAATCATGTTGGCTTGCTTAGAAATCCAAACATGAGCTAACATGATTGACATGTAGCTTAAGTTTTGAACAATGGACCATCTGAAAATTTTATTTCTTAGAATTTAAAAAGAGAAGAAAAGGAAAGAAAAGAAGAGGAAAGAAAAAAGAAAGAAAGAAAGAAAGAAAGAAAGAAAGAAAGAAAGAAAGAAAGAAAGAAAGAAAGAAAGAAAGAAAGAAAGAAAGAAGGAAAGAAGGAAAGAAGGAAAGGAGGAAAGAAAGAAAGGAAGAAAAAAAGAAAGGAAGGAAGGAAGGAAGGAAGGAAGAAAGGAAGGAAGGAAGAAAGAAAGAAGGAAAGAAGGAAGGAAAAAAGGAAAGAAAGCAGAAGGAAGGAAGGAAAGAAAGCAGAAGGAAGGAAGGAAGATAGAGTGAGTGAAAGAGAGAGAAAGAGAGAGACAGACAGACAGACAAGCAGTTGAACTGGAGCTTGGAATGAATTGAGCTGAGCAGGTTTGGGGGATGGGAGGACACAGAAGATGCTCTCTGGTGTCAGATGGAGTGGGTCTGGCTAGTCCTGCCAGTAGGAGTTGGCCCATGGCCCAAAGATTCTGACAGAAGCTGTTTAGTACAATTCAGTTAGCTTGCATCCAGCACCAGATGTGTGCTCGGCCCTAGGGATCCAGAGACAACAATAACAACAACAAAACCCTGCCCTCAAGGAGCTTATATTTTATAACAATACAAATTGTGTTCCACAACTCCAGAGGGTAAAGAAGTACAGTGAGGTAGTTATCAGGGAAGCAGATATTTGATAGAAGTGCTCTAGGACAAAACCCATGTTAGTTATAGCTCTGAGAAAGAGAAACAAACTATTTGGGTGTTAGAAGCAAGAGTCAAAATTCTAACTAGAAACCCCAAAGTAATTGCATTAATTACAATAGGAAGAAAATTTAAACATAATCTATTAGGTGAATGGACTAAAATCCCTTGGAATAACAACACTTTGCTTCATTAATTTTTATTTTAAACATCCTTTTAAGACTAATAATGGAAAAGGTTAAATCCATAAATCATACTCATTTTGATTACACAGATTGTGTTTCTGACAAAGGCAAATCCCACCTTTGCAGATAACTTTCAGGGTAACTCCGCAGGGTGGACGAATCCAGTAGTTAGTGGACCATAAGTACAATGGGAAAGGGAGTGTAAGGGGGCAGCCTAAAGAATTAAGCTGTATTAAAGGTTGCATTGAGAGAGGCCTAATAAGCAGAATGCATGAGGAAGCAGATCTATTCACCTCTACTATGGTAATAATATATTCTGAGGCTTATGTGGAGTTTGGGGTATGAAATTTTAGGGAAGACATTGACAGACAGGACAAACTCAGATGAGGGACACCAATATAATAAGAATATTCAAGACTTAAGATTGTAGGATCAATGCGTTATAAAGTCTAGAGCTGGAAGGGACTGAGGGCTCATCTATACCAGCCCATTTTACAGATAGGAGACTAGGGATCAGAGAGATTCAGTGGCTTATCTAAAGTAGTATCAGATATGGAATCTGAACCTAGGTCTTCTGGCTCCAGAAGGCTGATCAGAGGGACTGGGAAAGTTTTATCTGGAGAAGAAAACACAGGGATTGACCACTGTTTTGAATATAAGAATGATTATCACATTGAAGAGAGATTAGACTTGATCTACTTGGCCCCAAAGGACAGAAAAAAATGGGAAGAAGTAACAAAGAATTAGATTTGGACTTAACGTGGTGGTGGATGGAAGCAAGGTTGGGGGGAGAGAGTTGGTTCCCAAGGAATGATAGGCTGCCTTGGTAGGTCACAGGTTTGCCATCCCCAGAGGTCTACAGGCCTAGAATAGAAGGCTGCTTTTCAGATATGTTGTAGAGAGGATTCTAGTTCATATGCAGGTTAGACTAACTGAAATCTGAGGTCTTTTCTAACACACAGATCCTGTGATTCTGTAAAATGTCACTATCACAGGATGAGACCATGCAGAACTTTTTCGGGAGGGGGGTGGGGGAAGCATGTGTCAGCTCAGGGTGAGGGGACAGAGGGCTATAATAGGCACACATGCCCATAATGTCTGACAAAGTCATCTTTTAGTATTGGGAACTTCCAGAGGATCAGAGGGTCTTGAGCTCGAAGGAAAGAGAGTAATAGAGTGCTGGAAAAGATGTTAGAAAACATGTATGCCAAGTCACTTGTTTGACCAATGAGCATCATTGAGGCCTCAAGAGACTTTGGGGACAAGTCAGAAAAAACAGCTGAAGGTCAGTGAGATAACAATGGTATTATAGAGGCTTCACAGAAAAAAATGTAGCCACACAGATGGTACCAGAAGGGATAGAGAAAGGAGAGGGAAGTGAGAGAATCACAGAAAAAATGTAGCTACACAGATGGTACCAGAAGGGATAGAGAAAGGAGAAGGAACTGAGAGAATCATGAATTTAGAAGTAGAAGGCACATTCAATCCCTCCATTTTGAAAATGAGGAAAATAAGGCACAGAGAAGTTGGATATGATAATGACACCTTTGCTAGACATCTACTTCCTAGTCTTCTGCCACACTTGATGACACTTATAAGGGTTTTTGAAGAGAAAGATAGGATTGTATTTTTCAAGGAATCTTAAATGAGTTGAACACACAAGCAAAACACACATGATGTGTTAAACCTACAATGATTTGGAGAGAGCCTCTGCTCTGCCATCAAAAGCTGTCTTGTAATCGGCGAACAATAAAAATTGTATCTTGTATTTTGGACTTTGTCAGCTAATTGTGTAACTCAAGATGTGGCTACTGTAGAGGATTTTCTTGAGATGCATGTGCTTCTTTATTTATTGGGAAGATTTCTAGGGCTTAACTAGAATATAATATTAATATTTGATTCATATAATGCCAATGTGATTTTAAATTGACTTTTTAATTTTTCTAAGCACATATCTTATAGAGTGACTTTTAGGTATAAATGTATGTGACACTTGGTCAAAGGTTTTGATTTCTGGATATATTTATATCATTTATATTTATGTCATTTACATCATGTATAATCATCTTTATATCATATATATTAATGTTATTATGTTAATTATTTTCCTAATGTTGAACTAGCCTTGTATTTCTCATATAAATCTAATTACTCTTACAGAAATTTTTTAAACCAAATGTTGCACTTTTGTTTTAGTAGGATTGTGGGATTTTTTGTGCAAGATTTAATTTTAAAATTTTAAATTAATATTCATTAGTGGAATTGATATACAGTTTTTTCCTTTGCTTTTTCCTTCCCTTTTTACATGTTAGGACTATAACTATAGACCTTTATGTTGCATATTCTGTGTACATGAGAAAGTATGTACATAAACTAATAAGTTTTTGATAGGTCTCCTGGTAACACTTTGGAGGTAATGTATTTGACATAAGAAAATATTAAAAAACAAAGCATATGGTATGCTTAATGAAATCGCATGTTATTATGTACATACATGTTATTTCTCTTGATAAAATGTAAACTTCTTGAGATTAGTGAGTGTATCACTGTTGTCTTTGTCTCTCCAGCACCTACCATAGAGCTCGACACACAAAAGGCATCCTGAAAATTCTTACTGAATGATTAATTCATTGCTTACACAGACCATAATTTTTCCCTATTGCTCTGATATCTTCCCTTCCCTGAGATATCTTGTTAAGTAATCCTTCAATGCTTTCAAGTACTTTGGTCAGTCCATCCCCAATATTTCTTTCTCAATGTTATTTCTCTTTCTTTTTCAGGAAAACATTGTTATTGTCCCGATGTGGAAATATATATCTCCTTGATGAAAATAGAACCTTACAGAAAGAGTGACTAATTCATTGCAGTTTTACATCTTCTTGTTTTCTTCTTTCTGCTGCCACCTATGAATGCTTTTAGGATGATATGAGTCATTTAAGTCACACTTTCTCCAAACTTGTTTTCTATTCTTTTATAGCACAGTGCTATCTGTAGTCTTCCTCCAGCCTCTTTCAATGTGTATGACAAATGACTGTATTATAATCTGACAATTGCACTTGGCTGTCATCTCTCTCTCCTTGGCAAGGAGATCGTGTATTTGCTGGCTAAGACAATTTTTGTGCTCTTTTGGCCCCCTTTTAATAATAATTGCTACTTCATACTATGTGCCAGGCTCTGTAATAAGTGTTTTATAGATATTATCTCATTTGATATTCATAATAATCCTAGGAAGTAGGTGCTATCATTATCCCCATTTTACTGTTAAGGAATCTGAGGCAAACAGATTTAGTAACTTGTCCAATGTCACATAGCTAGTACGTATCTGAGACTAGATTTGAACATAGTTCTTCCTGAATCCAAATCTAGCACTCTATCCACTGCCCTATCTACCTTCTTCTGTAGTTATTTCATTGTATTGGTTACATTTTTGCCAGGACTGGTGACAACTGAGTTTGTCATCTTTTCACTTTTTGCATTTCTCACTTTCAGGCACTGATGGCTTATTGGAACAGGCTGAGTGGAAACTTTTTAATTAATCATGACACACACCTTCTTACGTTTAGCTTTTCTTGGAATTCATGTTGATTTCACCCTTGAATCTAACTGTTTTGATGACCCAACTACACATAAACACCTGATTTTATTTCCTACATCAATGATCAATCATTTCCTTTCTGTCAAAATAGAGCTAATTTCTTTGTGTGTGTGTGTGTGTGTGTGTGTGTGTGTGTGTGTGTGTGAGAGAGAGAGAGAGAGAGTGTAATGTTGATATGGATTCACAATTGCCTATGTTCTTTAATTATTTTTCAAAACAAAGTATTTTTGCCTATTGTTTTGGTATCTTCATGCAGTTGTGAAGGGAATTTAAGGGAACATGCAGTTGTGAAGCTTTAGAGTGTACTATAAGTCTTCAGTATCATTCACATATTCCAAAATATTTTCACCATCTTCACTTTTATCTACTTTAGCATAAGTTTTGCCAAATTTAAAAGTATATATTAACTTGGTTTGGAGGATACTTGACTTCTTTTAACAGATTTTTTTTCAATTAGTAATTTTCTTAATTTCTGTATCCTTTAGAATAGACGTTTGTATATAGCCTATAACTACCCTTAGGCTGTTCTTTCTCCCTCCCTGCCCCCATACTAATCAGAAGTACTAGATTATGAACAAATAATGACAGTGGACCCTTATTCAGATAGCCTATCAGTGAATTACAATGCCAATACCATTAGGTATATATTCACTCATACAATGCACTTAAGTCTAACTTCTGCGCTAGGCACTAAATGTAGATTCAGTGCAAAAGATGTTCAAAACTCAGATACTCTGTGGCTGTTACCTAGCTGGCTTCCCAACTGAGTAGCAACCAATACAAGACAGACAACACAGAAAGAGAACAACCCAGGTTATCTGGACAGTCACAGCCACACTTCTGCCCATGTATTATAGCATTACTACATCCACCTGAAGAAGAACTGCATCCAAAAAAGAACTTTATAGGGGCACCTAGGTGGCACATAGGGCAGCGGCCCTGGAGTCAGGGGGACTTGAGTTCAAATACAGCCTCAGACGCTTACTAGTAAGCTGTGTGACCCTGGGAAAGACAATTAACCATGACTGGGAAGGAAGGAAAGAAGGAAGGAAGGGAGGAAGGAAGAAAGGAAGGAAGGGAGGGAGGGAGAGAGGGAAAGAGGGAAGGAAGGACAGAAAGAAAAAAAGAAAAAAAAAAGGATTTTATATCCAGTATACCAGAAAACAGCAACTATAATCACATGCATGTGTCCTTCCACTTATTTCTTCTGTCTCCCTTGCTCTGCTGGGTCCCTAGGTTATCAACACACAATTAATACAAGCACATCTTACTTGCCCTTCTCCACCCCCACCCCAACACAAACACCAGACCAGAATTCTCTTAAAGGCAGCAACCCTGTCTCCTGTATTTTATGGTGTCTTTAGCATCATCACATGGAGGAGTGGAGTGGGGTTGGGGGAGAAAGGTATAGGAAGGTACAGTACATTATTTCTGAGATAGCAGGGACCTTAAAGGTCTAACTTTCTTATCTTTTAGATAAGTAGATTGGTCCCAGGGATGACTGATTTGCCCAAGGTAATAGAGTACTCCATTTTTTTTCCCTTTATACTATGCTACAGGAAGCAATAAATTAAGAATGGATGAATGGACTAATATAAATTCTTGAAAAGATGCATTAATGATAACACTGAAGTACTTTAATTTCTCAATAGGCCTTTGTTAAATTTACTTTAGGGCTTTCCTATGTTGCTCCTGCTAATCAGCCCCAAGAGTATGGGACTTAAGCTACAGAGACCCCCCTAAAAACATGTTATTGACTATATTCAATTTAAATTCAAATTTTTTTATTCAAAGCACTGATAAATACTATACTAAGTGAATTTCTGAATGGCCTAGCAGCCTATTAAAAATGAGCCAGTGAGACCCACCAAAGACAAGCAATAAGAAAGAGAGGACATGTTTCCAAGGTTCCAGAGTAATACTTTAAACTGTAGGCAGGCCTGAGCACATCAAAAAAGAATCTATTTTGAATAGTTCCTTATATTCCAATATCCTGGAGCTAGTTTGGACACAGACACATACTATGACTGGCTTCTTCTGGAAGGCTCACTAGTCCCAAGGAAATTGAATCAATCTGTCCAACAGAGAGGCCAGTACTAATTGTCATTATCTCAGTAACCAACCATTTTCTTAAGTCGTCCATCCAGAACCCTGTGGAGCTGACTGAAACTGTGACTCCTACTAGTTACAGGGGACAAAGTCTCTGAGCTGAGATGCCTTGATAATGAATGACTTCTTGCATTCCTAGACCGCATCACAGTTGCTGGAGTGGTCTCAAACAAAGTGTTATCATATTTGATTTTTACAACATTCCTCTGAGATCAGCAGGGGAGGGGTTTCAACCCCCCATTGCAAAAAAGTAATAATTGCAAAGAATCATCATTTTGAAAGCTGAATGGAGCCTTATAGATCACCTGCTGGGAGGATTATAGATTTAGAGTTGAAAAGGACCTTGTAGATAAGTGATGTCAAACTGTAATAGAAACGGGGGTGGAGGGATGGGGGGGCAATAATCCACACATAAGGATCCCTCTGGGCCTTGTTGACTTAGTTTTTAAAGGTAATGTTACCTGTTTTATTGTATTTTTATTTTTGTTATATATTTTACAATTACATTTTACTCTGATTCAGGTGACACTTGGGAGTGTTGAATTCTCATGCACTGTGTGCTTAGTACTTCTGTTGTAGATAATTAGTCCAGTGTCTCATTTTTCAGGTGAGGAAAGAGAGTGAAAGAAAGGTTAAATGACTGGCTGAGGTCAACAGAATCCAAACCTTGACTGACAGACAAGAACAAGAAGAATAAAAAAAAAAGAGGATGTTATATTTTAAGAAATCATAAAACTGCCCAGATCTCATATAATCAGAGGGATAAGAATCCATCAGTTACTCTCTGAAAGAATCCAAAAAGTGAAAACTCCTAGGAACATCACAGCCAGAAACCAGGACTTGCAGGCCAAAGGAAAAAAAACTTCAAGGAGTCAGAAAGAAAGAATTCAAGTACCATGGAAGCACTGTCAGGATTACACACCATTTAGCAGCCATCACTTTAAATAAGTAGAGAACTTGGAATATGATATTCTAGAAGGCAAAGAATATAGGCTTACATAACATACCAAGCAAAATGTAGTATAATCCAAAAGGTGAAAAAAAATGGATCTTTAATGAAACAGAAGACTTCCAAGCATTCCTGATATAAAGGCCAGAGCTGTAGAGAAATTTTGATGTTGAAAGACAGAAGTGAAGAGAAACATAAAAGGGTAAAAAATTACTCATAAAACACTAAAGATATTATATATTCTTCATATATTCATATTGTAATTCATCATATAATTCATCATAATTCATATTATAATCTAATATGAAGAAATATCTACATGTATATACATATGTGTGTATATATTATATACATATGATATATATACATATGATATATATATATACATATGATATATATGTATATATATATATATATATATATGTAAATTCCTCCCTGAACCCTATCATCATCAGGGATCACAGAGAGAATCTAATTAGAAAAGGCTTGGGAAGGATTTTATTACATCATGACAATCTCAAAAGAATGGAAACAGAAGAGAGGAGACTATACTAGAAGAGGGGAGAAAAAGATAAGGAGAAATTATCTCGTATAATCAAGTACTCAAGTAGATATCAATACAAACAAGAAAAGAGTGGGAATGGGGAGACATGGACTCTCAGCTGAACTAGTCAAAGCAGGGAAGAATGTAGACACAAAGAGTTGGGCACAGAAATACACTTCACTCCATGGGGAAGTAGAAGAGAGAAGGGCATTCTTTGAGACAGCAGATTAAAGAGGGAGGGGGTATTAATCCTAAGGAAATAAAATACCTTTAAGGATGTATAAAATGTATTTGTAGATCTTTTTGTGGTGGCAAAAAAACTAGAACCTGAAAAAATGTACATAAATTAAGGAATTGCTGGACTAATATAGTATATAAATATTATGAAATGATAAGGTTTCAGAGAAATTTGAGAAGACTTGTATGAAATGATGCACAATGAAGTGAGCAGAACCAAAAGAACAATGATATTGAAATTGTAAAGATGAACAACTCTGAAAGAAATAAGAACTCTGGTCAACACACAATAGCCAACCACAATTCCAGAAGATGAATGATGAGACACGCTCCCTGCCTCCTGATAAAGAAGAGAAAGACTCAGAGTGCAGAATTAGACTTTTTTTTTGGACGTGGCCATGCAGAAATGTGTTTTGCTTAACCATACATATTTGTAATAGGGGTTTTGTTTTTTCTCCTTTCTCCTTTGGAGGGAGTGGATATGTGGGAAGTATGAGAGAGAAAAGTGAATTTTTTCTGATTGAAAAAAATTTAAATGAAGAGAGTTAACCAGATGATCTTTTAGGCCTCAACCTAACCAGTGATTCCATAACATGAGACCATTCCCTTAAAGAACCAAAAGACTCCTCAATAATCTATGTAGAGCAATGAAGCCCCATAGTAGTACACTGTTCTCCCAGGTACATGACAAAACAGCCAAGCCACAAGCCAGTGACACTAGGTAGGATACCTGATTCGCAGCCAAGAAGGGAGGGACAAGCCTCCGTAATTTTCAAGGGCAGATGCCTTCAGCTTTTCTAGTTTCACCAGGCATTGCTATAATGATCATATTCTAGGCTCAGGGCCAGTACTCTGATAACATCAACTAAATGAAACTACTAGCTATAATGAGATGTTAAACAATAGTGGGGAGGTCCCATCCTTTGTTTTTAGAGTTTCTACTCTCTGGAGTCAGTTTTCTAGGCCATATTGAAAGGCAGGGCTGCCTAGTTTTGACCCCAGCTGTTTAGTCCACATAGCTGAGACTATAGAGAGTGGTCTACTGCTGCAATGTTAAGCATATAATCGGTGGAACAACCAAAGCAGGTGCAAATCTACTATCCAGAGGAACACATTGAGATCATCACCTGACTGGGTACCACGTCCATGGTGCTGACATCCCATGGTCATCAGGATGAGCCCACAAGAGCAAGGGAAACATTCATTAGAACACAAATTGAGGAAAAAAGCAACAAATAGTAAAAGACCTGGACGGAAGACCTGGATTCAAATTTCACTTTTGATGCTGATCACATGTGTGACTTCAGGCAAGTACTTAATCTCTCTGATCCTCACTTTCCCCATGTATAAAATGAGGGGATGGGACAAAATGGTGCCAGAAGTTGCTTCCATCTCTAGATCTATTACCCTTTCAATAATGAAAATGGAAGCATTTAGACAAGTCCTAGCCAAAATTCCTGCCTCACATGTTAAAAAGAACTGAAATAATAGGCAGTTTCACTATTGGCCCTACACCTCATATTGTCATTACTTTCCAAAGGCATAAGATCTCACGTAGTATGCTGGATCCTAAGAAAATGCCAAAAGGGAGGAAAACATTAGAGACAGCTATACAAAGTCATAACATCAAGAGAATAGATGTATAGGAAACTTTAAATAGTGGCTTTTTAAAAATAAAAATTAATAAATGTCCTTCTATGCTGCAATATACAGAATGGCATCCAACTGACAACTTAGCCTATTAAAACCAAAGCCAAATGGGTACCGAGTATCTGTGGTCCCAAGGACCAGTAGTCAACAGCAGCAAAGTAGAATGAGCCCTGGTTTGGGTAACAGATGGCCTGTTGCCAAAATCCCAACTCTCAGTCAGTAAGTCAATAAACATTATGAAGTGCCTACTGCAAGCCAGCTACTGCTATGAGTTGAGGATACGAAAGAAAGTAAGAGACAGTCCCTGTTCTCAAGGAACTCATGATCTAATGGGACATACAGCATGCAAACAACTTTATACCAAGAGGCAACACAGGGCAGAGCCAAGATGTCAGAGTAGAAGCAGGGACCTGTTTGAGCTCTCCCCCAAACCCCTCAAAACACCAGAAAAATTACTCTAAACAAATTCTAGAGCAGAAGAAGCCACAAAATGACAGACTGAAGCAAATTTCCAGTCCAAGACCATCTAGAAGGTCAACGGGAAGGGTCCAACATGGTATCTGTGGTGACTAACTTTGATAGACTTGTCTCTTCTCAGAAATACAAGGTTCAAAGACAGCTCCAAAAGACTAATGATGCAAAAAGCTATCCACATCCAGAGAAAGAATTATGGAGTCTGAATGCAGACTGAAGCAAACTATTTGCTCTTTTTTCCCCCTCCTTTTGTGGTTTTGTTTCTTCTTTCTCATGATTCATTCCATTGGTTGTAATTCTTCTTTACAACTTGACTGTTGTGTCATTAAGTTTAATGTGAAGGTATACATAGAACCTATATTGGATTACTTGCTGTCTTGGTGGGGGGAGGGGGAAAGAGAGGAAGGGGAAGAAAATTTGGAACTCAAAAACTTGTGGAACTGAGTGTTGCAAACTAAAAATAAAAAATAAATTAAAAAAAAGCCAAAAGGGTCTATCACACCACCCTGGGAGTGGAACAAAGTCCAGTGTGGGCCTTGCAGGCACAGATGGGGCTAGGGCAGACCTTAATTGACTGGATCACTGGCAGCTAAGGGGTTTTTCAGACTTCTCAACCCACAAACACAGCAACAGCTTTGAAAGTCAGTGGGAAAGGTCTCTCACCTGAGTGAGAGAGGAGGGTGGTCCAGTTCCGGCCCCGGCCCCAGGGTGGTGGCAGCCACTGCCTCATCAGTGGCAGCTTCTGGAGCTCTTGGCCTACTGACAATGGAGGATTTGAACAGCTGATCTGGGCCATAGTCTTGAGTGGTTGTCCTGGGGCAAAGGGGAGCACTGCAGTGGTGGAGCTTGTGGTGGCAGTGGAGATGGAATCCTCTTCACAATTCCAAAGCAGAAAAGAGTGCTTGTGGTTGCTCATAGACCAGAGCACAGGATAGAAGAGGAGTAAACACCTCTCCTTTGATTATACGACTTTGGAAGAACTGAAAATTTATAGGTCCCTAGAAATATCCCTGAAAACAGCTGCACAAAACCCCTAAAGCTTGGGGCAGTACACCCTCTACTTAACAAAGAGCCTAAAAGTCAAGTAATTGACTGGGAAAATGAGCAAACAGGGAAAAATATGACTCCAGAATCTTACTTTCTTGGTGAAAAGGTACTTACATCCTTGGTGACAAGGAAGATCAAAACATACAACCAGAAGAAAACAACAAAGCCAAAGTTCCTGAATCCAAAGCCTCCAAGAAAAATATGAATCGATCTCAGGCCAAGGAAGAGCTCAAAAAGATTTGGAAAATCAAGTAAGAAAAGTAGAGGAAAAATTGGGAGGAGAATTGAGAGTGATGCAAGAAAATAATGAAAACAAGTCCACAGCTTGCTAAAGGAGACCCAAAAAATGCTGAAGAAAATAACACCTTTAAAATTAGACTAACCCAAATGGCAGAGAATTGACCCATACTTTGTTGCAACTCAGCTTCAGAGGCTACCTTGAGTGCACAATCTGCAAACAGAAAATCATGCACCAGCACTCTCTTCACTTTGGTCTTGGCTTGTAGCCTTTTCAAGTTGAAGAATTTACCATCAGTGCAGTAGCTGACCTTGATGCGATATTCATCCTCATTGAAAGCATTTGAAAACATGGCTGAAAACATCATGCTAAAAAGCATGGGAGCAAGAACACAGCCTTATTTCACTCCATTGGTCAGCGGGAAGGCACAAGAGCATTGTCCATTATCTAGAACCCAGGCAAGCATGGCATCATGAAATTGATGTACGATGCTGATGAACTTCTCCAAGCAACCAAACTTTGACATAATTTTCCATAGGCCCTCATGACTAACAGTATCAAAGGCCTTGGTCAGATCTACAAACATTGTATACAGGCCTTTGTTCTGCTCCTGGCATTTTCCTGGAGTTGTCGGGCAGCAAACACCATATCGATTGTTCCTCGGCCCTTTCTGAAGCCACACCGGCTCTAAGGTAGATGACCATCTTCCAGGTGAATGATCAGCCTATTAAAGAAGACTCTGGCAAGAATCTTGCCAGCAATGACTAACAGAGAGTCCCCCCCCTGTGATTGCTACAGGACAATCTATTTCCTTTACCTTTATAGAGATGGACAATGGAGGCATCTTTGAACTCCTGGAGAATAGCCTCCTCTTGCCAAATAACCTGGAAAATTTCAGTCAACTTTTGTTGGACCCCCTACCTTGTAAATGTCAGCTGGAACGGAATCAGCACCAGGTGCTTTGCCACATGAAAGGAGCCTCATGGTATTCAAAACCTCTTCTTCAGTTGGAGCTTCAGCTAGGGAGGGATTCACTTCAAACTAGTGCCAATTTTGAAAGTTGACTTACTTTGAACATCATCTATATATCAACGAGCTTTTGTTCCATTGGCATGGAAACAACCAACAACAGTATAAATCACAATCCACCTGAAATTTAACAGGTAATTCCTAAAATGTTACCTGAATTCATACAAGTTAAATGATTATCCCATGTTCACACAGTTTCTGAGGTGGAATTCAAGCCTGGTACTCTCTGACTCCAAGTCTCCCCTTCTATTCAGCATATTATAATGCTGCGTATTTGATTAACACTGTACTTGGTTTGGGGGTGGGTGGGAGGGAAGGTGTAATGATCTGAAGACAGTTTGTTGAAAATGGTTTCTTCATATGATGAGAGTATAGTGAGCCAGATTGTGACCCAACAAGCAAAACAGGGAAAGAAAAAAGCCACAACAACCAACTAGACATAGCATGTCATCATGATAGACTTCAACATCAATGATGATAATCAAAATAGCAAGAAAAACAACCACATAGAAAGATAGAAAGATAGAGATAAATGGACAGAGATAAATGGATATATAGATATACACACATACATAGATATAGATACACACATGTATATTCTGTGCTGCTCACAAACACACACACACATATGTATGTGTGTGTGTGTATGTGTGTGTGTATATACAAGCATGTGTATATTTAATCTGACATTGATACAGATATAGACATATGTCAGCAGTACTACCAAAAATTTTCCATGTTCTTATTGATATTGTATTATCATCATTAATAATATACTTATGCCTGTGTGCATGTGTGTGTATGTAGAGAGATAGGCAGACAGACATGTGAAGCATCATGGCTTAATGGTTAGAGCAGGATTTGGCGCTAAGAAGACTTAGATTCAAGTCCTGCTTCTGACATCTACTGGCTCTGTTACCCTGGTCAAGTCATTTAACCTTTTAGGAATCCAAGCCACTCTTTAAGACTCTAAGTTGCTGAGAAGGTGTCACTCTGCCTTAGCAGAGGGACTTTCCTCATCCTAGAGTCCTCTTTGCCAATCAAATCACAATCTGAAATGTAAAGTATGCAAAGTACCAAGAGCAGGAGGAAGGCTGGGTCTAGGCACTCCCTTTTCCATTGCCAAGAGGAGCACTGAGCTGGAATTATAGCTATTTTCAGTCTACAGGTACAATGCTCTTATAGGGAGTCAGTATAACAATCACTGACCCTGATCCCTTCAGAAGGAAGAGAAATAGTCTCACATCGCACTGGGTAAGTAAGGATCGTTTCGCACATCTTAGTTTCCTTCCTGCAAATATTTATTGCACAAATGGAAAGGGAGGTAAGGGAATATGCATTTATTAAACACCTACTATGTGCCAGGCTCTGAGGTAAGCACTTTAAAAATATTATCTTATTTGATCCTCACAATAATATTAGCAGGTAGGCACTATTTTATATTGAGCACACTGAAGCTAATGGAACTTAACATGACTAGTAAGAATCTGAGGCCAAACTTGAATCAGATCTTCCTGACTCAAGGCCCAGCACTCTATCCACTGAGCCATCTAGACAGCTAAGGTATTTCTGACATTATTAAGTAATCTATTAACAAGCTGTGACTTGTCAAAAGCTAGTCAATTACATAAGCTGGATTATGGACAGAGAGCAAATATGTTTAGCAAAGTAAGTAACATAGTCATGTAGATTAGATGGCATGATTTTAAAAATACACAAAAGAAGAGAAGCTCTTTAGTTTTGGAAATCTCAGCTCAGTCAAATAGTGAATAACCTAGTTCACCCAAGAAATCTTTTCTCAGTTACCTATGGAGGCGAAAGTACTAGAAATGAAGGAAAGTGTCGGGGGGCTGGCTTTCCCCACATGCCTCTAATTCCTAGAAATTCCTGCATTTATCATTCATGGTTTCCTCTTCTATTTCTTTGCCTCTATACTTCTCTGTTTCTTCACCAATCAAGACTCACATTTCCTTCATAGAGTATCAAAAGTCAGAGGTCTCTCAGCCAATCAAGAGTCACTTCTCCTTACTCATACATTTTGTCCAATACTATCTTTGAAGGAACCACCTATGCTCTACTGGGTTGGGGTATTACATACATTCACCATCCCTGCTGAGCCACTGAATCAGACCAAGGTCATGAAAATGAGTGATAACCCTCAAACTTGCACCAGAAAAAACACTAGACAGGAATTCACAGTGGGAAGAAGTACTGTACCAGGGAAACAGTTTCCTCTTTATACTTGCCTCTGGGTATAAATGAAAGCAACAACAGAAGGCTTAGTCCTTGGGAGGTCTATACAATGACTCAGTATGACAGAAATGCCCCTCCCTGGTGGGAGACTTTGAGTGTCTTCAAGAGCCAGCTATAAGCCTTTGTTGGGTACCTATCACAATTTGCCTTTACTGGAGCGTCTTTCAAGGACAAATGTGAGATGGGGGACAAAAAAATGGGTTCACTAAAAATGTCAATGTGGGCATAGTGGTATGACCTGAACCTCTGTGTATCTTTCAAAAGAAAACAGAATTAAAAACAAACAAACAAACAACTGAGCATAGTTATAGAAATCAGTTCTTCTAAAAATGCAGACCTGAGAGAATTTCAGATGAGAAGGGCAAAAATTTTTGCCAGTGTGGGACAGAATCACATGTGTCTAAGCATCAGATGTTTATGTGTTTCTTTGCTCTACAGAAAGCAAATGCAGCAGGCTGACTGTCCAAAACCTCTCCTCTATCTCGTCTCAAAAAAAAAAATCCCATAAATACATCAAATGAAGTGATTTCTTATCTGTGAAAGCTTCTGGAATTTAGGAACTTTTCAAAAGCTTGACTGAAAGCTACCCAACATGTCAGTGCTACAAGGATTTCTGAAATGCTTCCATTTCATATTTATTACAGAAGGAATTTTTTTTCTTCCTTGAAAGACTTCTTTGCCTTTGTTGCCTGTTTACTGCCTGTAGCAGGGAAATTGGTTAGGTCCAAAATGCAACCAGTTTTTCAAATACTTGCTGATTTGATTTTAAAGACATTTGCAACAGAACGTTCTTGTCTTTATAGCAGTCCCACTGTACATTCCCAAAGCACAGTACAGGTGAGCCCCATCTTATGCAAATAATTGCCTCTTGAAATTCACCATATGCTAATAGATTACATGATAATGTCAGATATACTTTATCTAATGTGTCAATAGACAGAAGAGTTTGTTTAACAGAGTGGATACAGGGCAAACAGGGATAACAGAGAAAGATCTAGATTGATAATCCCCACCCAACTCTGACATGTACTGGCTGTGTCACTGGAGGCAAATCTGTAACTTCCTCATTCCCCAGGAAAGTCTCTAAATTATAAAGCTGCAGAGGATTTGAAGTTGTATCAGTAAAGGGAGTTTCCACAATGGAAAAGCACCAATGGGATGACATCACAGGTCCAGAACCAAAAAAAAAAAATTACCAAAAAATAATCATTCAAGTTGCATCATTTGTTAGGTTTCAGTTTCCTTATCTGCCAAAAGCCCAAGCATTCTTAACCTTTTTTTGTGAGTCATAAACCCCTTTGATAATCTGATGAAGTCTATGGACCCCTTCTTTAAATGATATTTTTCAATATATAAAATAAAACATACAAGATTAGAAAAGAAACCAATTACAATGAAGCAGAGTTATGTATCTATGCACAGAATTATCTATGCACAGACATATACATACATGTAAATGTGTGTATTATCTATATATGTATGTATACACACATATACATACATATTTCATATACATACATATACATGTATACATATACATAGAATGTTAACAGACCTCAGTTTAAGAATACCTGGATGACAGAAAGCTGGAGGCAGAGCCAAGAGGGTAGGTTAGGTATATGAACTATCTTAATATTGCCCTCCAAACAATGTTAAAATGATGCCTTAAATCAAATTTTGGAGTGGCAGAGCCAACAAAAAGTTAGGGTGAGACATTTTTTCAGACAAAAAAAAATTAAGAGTTTAGCAGTCTATGACACTGGGTGGAGGCCTGTTTAAAACCCACAGATGCTGCAGGGGCACCAGTGTCCTCAGCAGCAGCAGTTTCAGAATCACTGAGCCCAGAGACAGTAAAGGGATCAATCGATTGGTCAGAAAGAGATTACTGGGGACCCTTTGCTGACACTGGGTACAACTGGTGCTGACTGGCAACTCTATTTCCCATAAGCAGTTCTGGGTCACAGTTCCCAGACAGAGAGGAGTGCTTGTGGTCAGTCGCAGGGAAGAGAGGCCTGTGTCACAGTTTTAAAGCAAAGAGAAGCACTAGCATTTATGGATGTAGAGGATCAGGTGCCCTGCCTGGGAAAAGACCAGAATGCCTACCAGGAGAACAGTGACCATACCTCTCCCAGAATAACAGCACACTGGAAACACCAAAAACTTGCAGACTTCCAGAACTATCTCTGAAAATAGCAGCATGCAAAGCCTGAAGTTTGGGACAGTTCCTCCCTAACCCCCAGGGAGCAGAGCCCAACTTTAACATAAAATTCAAAGTAAAGAAATAGGTTGGAAAAAATGAGCAAACAACAAAAAGAATTTAACTATAAAAAGCTACTACATTGGAAGGGAAGACAAAGACAAAGAGAAGAATACAAAAACATGAAAAGATTTACAAGCAAAGCTTGAAAGAAAAATGCTAATTGGACCAAAGGCCAGAAAGTATTCCTAAGAGAGCTAAAGAGATAAGAGTGGTAGAGGAAGAAATGGGAAAATAAATGAGAGTGATACAAGGAAATTATGAAAAGAGAATTAACACAGCTTGGTAAAAGAGGCATAAAAAATGCTGAACAAAATAATACCTTAAAAAATAGAATTGGCCTAATGGAAGGAGATACAAAAATTAACTGAAGAAAAGAACTCCTTAAAAAGAAGAATTTGCAAATAGAAAAAGAGGCACAAAAATTCACTAAAGAAAAAAAAATCCTTAAAAATTAGAATTGGTCAAATGGAAGCTAATGACTTCAAAAACAATAAAACAAAGTCAAAAGAATGAAAAAAGAAGAAAATGTGAAATAGCTCATTATAAAAACAACTGACCTGGAAAATAAATTAAGGAGAGATAATTTAAAATTATTCAACTACCTGAAAATCACAATCAAAGAAAGAACCTATACATCATATTTCAAGAAATTGTCAATGAAAACTGCTCCCATTTTCCTCAAACCAGAGGGTAAAATAAAAATTGAGAGAATCAACCAATCACCTCCTGAAAGAGATCCCAAAATGAAAACTCCTAGAAATATTATAGTCAAATTCCAGAGCTCCCAAGTCAACTTCAAGCAGCCAGAAAGAAACAATTCAAACATTATGGATTCACAATCAGAATCACACAAGATTAAGTGGCTTTCATGTTAAAGGACTGAAGAGCTTGGAATATGATATAATAAAAGGCAAAAAAAACTAGCATTATGACCGAGAATAAACTAATCAGCAAAACTGAGGGGGAAAATGGAAAAAAGAACTTTCAAACATTCCTGATGAAAAGACCAGAGCTGAAGAGAAAATTTTACATGCAAACAGAAAACTCAATAGATGTATAAAAATGTAAATATGAAAGAATAATCATAAGGGAATTAATAAAGGTAAATACATGTAACTCCTAACAACTTTATCATTATTAGGGCAGTTAAAAGTTTATATAGACAGAGGGCATGGTTATGAATGGATTATGCTGAGATGATTGCAAAAAAAAATGCAGGGGTGAGAAAGATGGATACAATGGGAGAAGGGGTAAGAGAGAGGTAGAAGGGAGAGACTTTTCTCACATAAAAAAGGCATGCAAGAAAGAACTTTTACAATGGAGAGGAGAAAAAAGGGAACATGATAGGTAATACTTGACTCTCTAATCAGAATTGGCTCAAAGATGGAATACACACACATATACACACACAGTTTTAGATAGACATCTAACTTACCCAATAGGGTAGGGAAGGGAAGAAGCTAAGAGAAAGAAGGAGGAGTCATATTAAGAAAGGCAATGGTTAAAAGCAAAATAGATTTTTGAGGAGGGAGAGGAAAGGAAGAGAAGAGGAGAAAGAATGAGAATGAAACAGAAAAATAGGGTGGAGGAAAATACATAGTAATTATAACTGTGAATGGAATGATCTCACCTATAAAGCAGAAGCAGATAGCAGAATGGATTAGAAACTAGAATCCCAAAATATGTTATTTACAAGAGACACACTTGAAACAGAAAGACACAGATAGTTGAAAACAAAAGTCTGGAGCAGAATATATACTTCAGCTGAAGGCAAAAAGGCAGAGGTAGCAATCATGATCTCTGAAAAAGCAAAGGCAAAAATAGACCTAATAAAAAGAGATAATCAAAGAAACAATATTTTGCTAAAAGGTATCATAGACAATGAGGTAATATAAAAAATTATAGCAAGTTTCTCTAATAAAGGCCTCATTTCTCAAAAATATAGAGAACTGAGTCAAATTTATAAAAATAGAGCCATTCCTCAATTGATAAATGGTAAGAGGCTATGAACAGACACTTCTCAGAAGAAGAAATCGAAGCTATCTATAGTCATATGAAAAAAAATCTCTAAATCACTATTGACTAGAGGAAGGCAAATTAAAACAACTTCAAATTTATCAGAAATTACAAATGCTGGAGAGAAAAAATAGGTACATTGATGAACTGTTCCTGGAGTAATGAATTGGTCCAACCATTCTGGAGAACAATATGGAACTATGCCTAAAGGGCTATAAAATTGTGCATACACTTTTACCCAGGAATACCACAAGTAGGTCTACACTCCCTCCGAAGAGATCAAAGAAAAAGGAAGATGACCTATATGTACAAAAATATTTAGAGCAGCTCTTTTTATGGCGGCAAAGAATTGGAAATTGAAGTAATGTTCATCGATTGGGGAATGGCTAAACAAGTTGTGGCATATGATTGTGATGGATTATTACTGTGATATAATAAATGAGGGGAGGAGGAGGGTTCAGAAAAATATGGCACTATCTATATGAATTTATGTAAAGTGAAGTGAGAAGAGCCCAGAGATCATTGTTCATGCTAACAGCAATGTTGTAATGATGATCAACTGTGAAAGACCTGACTACTCTGATCAACAGGACAGCTAGATGGCAAAGCTGATAGAGTGCTGGACCTGGAGTCAGGATGACCCGAGTTCAAATCAAACCTCAGACACTCACTAGGTGTGTGATTCTGGGCAAGTTCCTTAATCTCTATTTACCTCAGTTTCCTCACCTATAAAATGGGGACCCTGGAAAAGGAAATGGCAAACCACTCCAGTATGTGCCAAGAAAACCCCATAATGCGGTTATAAAAAGTCAGACACAATTAAACTTCAACACAAAAACTCTAATCAATATAATGATCCAAGGCAATTCCAATGGATTCTTTTTGTTTTGCTTTTATAAAAAATATGGCTATATACACATTTCTTTTACATGATTTCACATGTATAATTGGTATTATATTTCTTTCCTTCTCAGTGACTATGGGAGGGTTTGGGAGGCAGGGAGAGAATTCAGAATTCAAAATTTTAAAAGAAAAGAATGTTAGAAATAAATGATAATTAAAAATGAATACCTGTATTAGAATATCTCTCAGGACCATTCTAGAACCTCAACCTTCCTTCTTACTGTGCTCTTCACTTAGGATCTAGATCCGTTTCTTATTAAGTCCAAATGTTTGGGCTTCAAGTGTCTTTACTGGTACTCTATGACATCAGTGTGTGAAGGAAGCATCCTTTTATGATATAAATAACCATGGCACATTGCAATTACATAATTTTAGTTTTTCCACATAGAATTTATTTAAAACTTGTGGTGATTTTTAAACTAGTCAGACATTTTCTTTCAAGACCTGACATTTAGCTTAGCATTAGACATTCTCCACAGGACACATCTATTTGAAAAATCAAGCATTACAAAGTTTAGTCTGGCTAACTGGTGGCCTGAGGCAAGTGGGGATGTTGGGGGCAGATCTGGAACCTTCATATCTGAAAACAACCCACAAAAACCCAACAAATTCCAGACATTTAATGGGGAAGTCATCATAAGCTTATATACGCTCACATTATTTCATTTCCAAAACAGTCCTTAAAATAGGAAAATCAGTACTGATGTTCCTAGTTGTTAGAGTCCTCCATGTTGTTGTTGATCCTTCATTTTCAAAGCGGATCAATGACATCACAGGGTGATGTGTTGACTCATGCATGAATTGTGCTTAAGTGAGGCACAGTTGCACAAAGTAGTCAGCCTCACTCTCTCCTTCAGAGTCATTATGGAAGTGCCCTGAAGACAGGACCTGTTTCTGCTTTCCCTAGCAGCCCCAGAGCTTAGTCTTAGTAAGCACTTAATAAATGCTTGCTGAGAGACTGACTTCTTTCTTTGTTTTTTCTTATTTATTTGTATTTCCAGCACCCAGCATAGAACTGGGCACTTAATAAGTGCTTAATAAACATTTTTTGGAGTGTACAGAATGACAAGGCTTGAGGTTTATATCACATCTTAAAGTTTCTAAAGTGTTTTATATATATTATCATACTAGAACCTCACAGAAGGTCGGTGACATAGAGGTGATCATCAATCCCATTTTTCAGTCAAGGCAAATAAGACTTAGAGCTTAAGCGACTAGTCCATTATCAAAAATCTAGTATCACAGGCAGAATTGGAACTCATGACTTTCTGGTCCTGAATTCAATCTACGATAGCACATTGCCTCGCATGAAGTAAAACTTCATTGGTTTTTTTTTTGTTATTTTTTTTTTTTACTTCTCTGTCCTCACAGGTCTATAAACATCATCTCATTTTATCCTCAAAACAACTTGGTGAGTCAAAAAGTACAGTTATTACTATCCCTATTATGCAAATGAGGGAAATGAGGTTTAGAATAGCTGGCATTTATATGGTGTTTTAAAGTTTGTAAAGGGGTGTGTGTGTGTGTGTGTGTGTGTGTGTGTGTGTATCTCCTCATTTGATAAGGAACAAAGGACCATTTTTCCCCACTCTAAGAGAGTAAATGGCAGAGGCAGGGTCTGAATACAGGTCTTCTGCTATTAAAGGTTTAAAATCTCCCTAAAATATTTATAAAATAATTATTAATATCATGAATTTATTTATTAATCACTTACTATGTGCTATTCACCATGCTTAGGCACTAGTGATTTCTTGTTTTTTGGTCATTTTCTCAGTCATGTCTGACTCTCCATAACCCTATTTGGGGTTTTCCTGGCAAAAGATGACAAAAGTGGCATTTGTGTGGTTTGCCATTTTCTTCTCCAGTTCATTTTACAGATGAGAAAATTGAGGTAAATAGGATTAAGTGACTTGCCCAAGGTCACACAGCTAGAAAGTGTCTGAGGCCAGATTTGAACTCATGAAAATGAGTCTTCCTGACTCCAGGCCTGGGGCTCTACCCATTGTGCCAGCTAGCTGACCAGCACTAGGGATAAATAGGTCAAAAGAAAGCAGTCCCTGCCCAAAAGCAGCTTACGTGCTTAAGAGATTCCAGAAAACAATGTGTGGACTGATAAGTAAGTACTGAATAATTGGCGGGTGAGAAGGGAATTTGGGTAAGAGAGAACAAAATGATCTTCTGGAGATTGAATTCCCCTTCAGAAGCTCTCTGAACAGGGCATTGGGGAAGGGAAGAGTTACACACTGGCCTAGTTCCTTTTGTCTCATTCTTCAGCCTCTAGGCAGCTAAATAAATATTGCGCTGTTTCCACTTTTAGGATTTATGATCAAAGATTATAATTAAGGCATTTATGTTCACTCTCACATACACCAGACCATACTTTTCCATCTTGGGACAGTACTAACATTTTGCATTTCTATAGCACCCAATGACTTAAAAACACTTAACATATATAACTCAGCTATTTAAAAAGCATTTAAATGTTCTATGATGTGCCAGGCACTGTTCTAAGAACTGGAGATATAAAAACAAAAATGATGGTCAATGCCTTCAAGGATCTTACGTTCTATTCAGGGCACACATTCAATTCATTAAACATTTATTAAGTGCCTAATATGGGGGCAGCCAAGTGGTGCAGTGGATAGAGCCCCAGGCCTGAAGTCAGGAAGACTCAAGTTCCTGAGTTCAAAATCTGGCCTCAGATACTTCCTACCTGTGTGACCCTGGGCAAGTCACATAACCTCTGTTTGCCTCAGTTTCCTCATCTGAAGTGGATGATGATGATAGCACCTACCTGCCAGGATTGTTATGAGGATCAAATCAGAGAATAATTATAAAGTGCTTAGCACAGGGTCTGGCACATAAGACGCACTTCATAAATGTTCATCGTGATGATTATAATTATCATTATTATTATATGTCTATCTCTTATCTTTGTATTTGGATCATAGAACTTTCGAGCTAGACTCTATCCTTAAGGTGCTTAGAGATATAAAACGAGTATACTAACAGGGAATACAATATATACACACACTTTCTTGGATGGATCTGTGACATCAGAGAAGATGCTATTCTTTTTAATATTGCCAATTACAACCTATTCAAACCCTCTAATTCTATGCAACTCTTTTCCATGCCATCCCATAGATCACTCACAAGGGTGTGAGTAGCACTCAAAAAACTACTACAGGCTTTATTTTGATTTATCTTGATAATATGAGCATGTCACTGGAACATTTAAAGGCAGCATGGGATACTGGATGAAGAGTTTTAAGACTGGGTTTCAAGGCTTACCTTGGATACATCCCTGCTGTATGACCCTAGATAAGTCACTTAACCATCCAATGCTCTGGGCAACTCTCTAAGACAGTAAGTTGCCAATCTGCAGTGGCAGAAGGGGCTTCCTGCACCAATGAAATCATAGGTTTGGGTAAAACAAAAATGCAGCATGGAAGCCGTCCATTGGTTTGTCCCTCCCCCTTTTTGTGTGACCAACCCACTATCTCTAATTGTTCATCTCTCAGCATGATCCTGTACCCTGCTTCTCTTGTACAATTCTTGGTTGGTAAATATGTCTAACGTGTCACTGATGACTCAGTTCTGCTCTGTGCCCATCCACTTCCCATCGAGTATAACTCTTGGGATTCTATGGCATTCTACGACTAAAAATCATATAACACTAGAAGAACAGTATTGAATTTTTTCATTTTGTTTTTAAGGACAGGTCTTTATTGCAGAAAGAAGTTCGGGGAGATTGAAAGCACCCACAATTTCCCACAAACCAATCTGGATGGTTATTCTTACATTTAGTTATTTGCATATAGTTATAGTTATATATACTATATATATAACTACATAGTTACATATAATTTATATATATTTAGTAAGTATATATAGTCGCATATATTATAGTTCACGTAATAGTAACACTAATAATAATGATGATGCTAGTTAGGTTAACATTATATGTTGTATATACGTATTGACCAAGTCCTAGGTGCCGTGCTGAATGCTTTACAAACTTTATCTCACTTGATCCTCACAACAGCCCTGGGAGTTAGGTGTTATTATCCCTATTTTATATTTGAGGAATCTGAGATAAACAGAGGTTATGTGACTTGCCCAGAGTCACACAACTAGTAAGAGTCAGAGGCTAGATCTGAACGCAGGTCTTCCAGACTCCAGGCCCATATCACCTAATAATAGCTAATATTCATTGCTTTAAATCTGGGACCAGATTAGAATTCAGATCATTCTAACTCCAGACTCAGTAGTCTGTGCAGTCTGGTACCCCCTAGCTGCCCCAACAGTTCATTGTTCTCATACTATGAAGATATACTTACTGCCGGCACCACTATATTACACACAGGCTAGAGAATAAGCTTGTTTTATCCTTGTTTTGTCCTATGTGGAGAACTAAGTCAAATTTTTGGCCTGATTAAAGATTCCATTTAGGAAGTTCTTTATTATTCTAGGATTTAATTGAATTAGCACATAAGGGCAATGTGGTAAAGTGAATATGGTACTGGATTTGGAGTCAAGAAATCCCAGGTTCAGATCCTGCCTCAGATACTTATTAGCCATGTGACCCTGGGCAAGTAACTTAATCTCAACTTCTTCACCAATAAAATGATGTAGTTGGATCTAATAACCTCAACGGTCCTTTCCAATTCTGAATCCATTATCCTATAACCTTATCACCTCTAAAGAATCCATTTTCTATTTTTTTCCAATTCACACAAATTCTGAGATTGTAGCAAACTTGTTGGCAAATCTACTTCTTCCTGTTTTATGACTTGCTTGCTAACAGAAGTTCATGTGTTACCATATTTCTAGGACTCTTGACCGATTTTTATATATTCAAAGGGGAGACTGCCTGTCGGATGACAATCTTTAAGCTGGTGTTTTATTCTACTGAATTAAGAAAATATTATCATAGCAGAATCTCACTCCTTCAATATCTTTAGTTCAGCTATGTAAATAAAACTGTGACATTCTATGGAACATTATTTGCAAAGGCCTGTTACATTTTCATACTTTTATGAAGAGTATCTTTAATGTGTGCATAATTGTTGTCATAATAATTTTGCAGAGATGAAAATTTAGATGTGTCTGTGGATTATTTTACCCTCTCAGTCTCATTTTAGTAGCGAAAAAGGTCAAGTATTTTGAGGTTTTCTAATTTCCAAATTTTTTCACACTCATCCTCATTCCCAAAGTAATAGAAAAAGAAAAGCAAAACCCTTGCAACAAATGGCAGTCAATAATAAACAAATTTCCATATAATTTTAAAGCCTTTGCTTCTTTCATCTTTCTTTCACTTTAAAAGTCAATTTCTCAATGGCCTCAGAATTATGTTGCCTCCAGCACAGGCCTCCTCTGTGGATACATGGGCAAGTCTAGCTGCATTTCTTATCATTTTCTTGATTGCCGTTTCTACCTTCTCATGTAACACTCCGGATGCTGTGGTGAGTCCACATTTGGGCTTTCTGCTGCCATGGGTAAGTATATTAGTTTGAAAGAGAAATCCTTAGGGATCTTTTCCATTTTCTATCATTTTGCTTTTTCTAAATTCATCTATAAATGCCTTCAGGACAATCATGGCTGGTTGGTTCTCCTGCCAAGATTTAAACAAATTTGTGCTTTTCCTTGGTTTATGAGGCAATACTCAATCAGACCAATTAATCAATCAACAAAAATGTATTATGGTACCATGCTTGCTGCTGAGTACACAAAGGCAAAGGTAAAAAGGGGCTGTCCTTTAAGGAGCTTATAATATAGTCAAGGGAGAGAACATGTACATATATAGAAATACATAAACTTGACATAATTCTTTTTGGGGTGTGTGTGTGCACATGCATGTATGTGTGTGTGTATTTCTCCATGTGGAATTTCTGTTTCAAATCTCTCGTAGCCCTTTGTTTACACATCAAAGTGCTTTCACATTTGATTTTATAGTTACTTCTATTTGTTTCCATAGATTCCTATACTGAATTCTCATTGTAGCATGGAGGTGATGCTAGATTCTCCAAAGACCTGCCAATAGAAGGCAATCTCTGGCAGTTTCTACCACGTTGGAAAGACTTTGAGTATGGGTCTAGCCAAGTCTACTTCCTGCACAATAGCATTGGTAAGTGTAGAGGTTCATCACCATGCAACATGGCCAGTTCTTTGACCATGGCAACCTGTAAAACTGAGGAAAACGAAAGATGAGCCTTGGTTCTGTGTGTCCCAGAGGGTGATGAGAACCAAACGGTTTTTAGACTATCTTCGAATTCTAGTCATTCGTTTGGATGACAATCTATGCTACAGTCTCTAGTCCTAGAGTTTTTGAAATTTGTGACAACAATGAAAAGTGAGAGATAAAAGCTTCAGGACTTAAGGAAGTCTTCACAAGCCTGCTGCTGCTGGAAGGAGCCATTGTCCCAGAATTGCCAACAAATAAACCTGCTGTGCTAGCCGAGAATAATCAGGGCACACTTTGGGACCTGTGAATGACAGGCTGGGGCACAGTTGCCAGTAATGGAAATGACAGCCACCTGTCCCCTTTCTTATGTGTCAGACTAAAATTCAATCCTAAACAAACACCATCTCAAGTTAAATGCCTGTTCCTCAGCCAGTGTCCCCATTGCCCCAGGCTCCACCGTTAAGGAATTGCTTTCCATCTCTCCCCAAAATTGATACTGATTGAGAGAAAAGAATATAGTCAGTAGGGCAATGGAAATAAAATCACCACTTTATTTCTCTCAGGACAGAGCTTACTTTTTACCCTGAGTCCTCTTGCCTTCAGGCATACAGAACCCCACTTTTAGGTCCAAAGCAAGGATCTTAGCCTTACTTCATTTTTAAAAGAGAGTTTCTAAACTCGTAGATCCAGGAAGGCTGTAGGTAAAAATTTATCTAGATTTTATCAAAGTGTTTATTAAATTATTTTGTATTATTTTTCTAGGCTAGATGATAAGATTAAATGTGAGTTTGGTGAATATATAATGAGATGGCTTGAAATTAGTTGAATGGAAGAATGCAAAGAGTAGTCGTTAATATTTCCATGTCAACTTGGAAAAGGGTTGCCGTACGAGTACCTTAGGTATCATAGTGGTCTTTTTTTTCTTTTTAAAACTGTTACCAGTGACTCAGGTAAAGGCATATGTATTGTCCCTATCAAATCCACGGATGTCACAAAACTTCAAAGTATAGCTAAAAAAAGCTGAATGAAAGATCCAGAAAGAGTATAACAGACAGTGGTTCTACAAAAGCATTTAGTTAATTTGGCCAGGAATGCCATGAAATTTTGGATATAATATTATTGCAGATAAAACCATTTACAATAAATTTTATTAACCCAGCATATTCAGTATGGTAGGAAGAGTACTTACAAAATAAATGAAACTTGCCTGCTATTTGTATGCATTAATCAAAAGATTAATCAGATCTGGAATTCACAAAGGACTTCACAAAACAGTTGCTTTTATTGAAAGGGAATCTGTGAATGTGTGTATTTCTCCAGTTCTGCCATGATGTTGTCATCTTAAACAGTTAGTATGATTTCTTATAGCAAAAGATACTATGCTGCGAGAGAAAAAATAGAATCGCTGGACTAGAACAGTAGGCCAAATCTAATAATACAAGATTCAATAGAAATAAAGGAAAAATATTATATCTGCGTTGAAGAAATCCAACTTCCAAAGTTCAAGATGTGGGAGGGAGAGTTAAGTAGCAACTGGTCTTTAAAAAAAATCTGCAGATTTTAGAGAAGCACAATCTGAACATGAGTTAGGAGTGGGATATAACAATCACAATAATAACCCC
The DNA here is from genome assembly GCF_011100635.1 of Trichosurus vulpecula. NCBI lineage: Eukaryota > Metazoa > Chordata > Mammalia > Diprotodontia > Phalangeridae > Trichosurus > Trichosurus vulpecula. The sequence goes on along the minus strand of NC_050578.1, from coordinate 233,815,884 downwards.
CAACTTTAAGGTTTGATCCTCAAAATCAGTTTGATGAGGTAGGTGACGTTATTATGCCTATTTTCCAGATGAGGAAACTGAGGCCACAATAGGTTAAGTGATTTGTCCATTGTCACAGAGCTACTAAGTGTCTGAGTTAGGGTTTGAAATCAGGTGTTCCTGAATTGTAGACTAATGTTCCATTCATTATGTCACATAGCAGTCAAAAAAAGTTATTGAAAATTTACATCACAGTAAGAAAGGTGGAAATTAATACTTCGTAAATAATTTGCTTATTCAATGATATGCCAAACTTTCAAATGATTAATCTTAAAATTAAAAAAAAAGAAATTCATCTGGAGCAAAAAAATAGGTCAAGAATTTCCAGAGAAATAATGAAAAACAGTAGGAACGAAGGGGGGCTGAGCAGTTCCAGATTTCAAATTACACTATGTATCAGTAATCATCACATGATTGCTTAAAGAAGTTGTTCAATGGAATAACTTAGGTACGCAACATCCTAAACAAGTGAATACTAGTAACCTAGTGTTTCATAAACCTAAAGATCCCAGCTACCGGGGTGAAGATTCATTATAAATGAAAATTGCTAGAAAAACTAGAAAGCAGTCCAGTAGAAATTATGTTTAGATCAACACATCATATCATATATTAAGATAGGCTTCAAATGGATATATGATATATCTTTTATGATATGTACATGCATTTTATGTACAGATGGATATAAACATACTAGAGGGATCACAGAGAATTTCCTTAGGATTTAAGGCTAGGGGGGAAAATTATGAACAGACAAGGACTACAGAAGATAAAATGGACAATTTTGAGTACAAAAAGTTAATTTTATTGCATAAACAAAATCAATGAAGCAACTGGGAAAAATATTTGTGGTAAGTTTCTCTCATAGAGGTCTCGTTTCCAAGACATAAAAGGAACTACTTCAAATTGATAAGAATATAAGAATAAGAATAAATCCTCAGTTGATAAATAGTCATGGGAAATGAACAACCAAGTAAGAAATCCAAGCTATTAATAGCCATAAGAAAAAAACTTCTAAATCATTAATAATGAAATGCAAATGAAAGTAACTGGGGTTCCACCTCATATTTATTAGATTGGCAAGGTTAAAAAGAGGAAATGACAAATATTAGAGAGGCTGAAATAAAACAGGCGCGTTGATAGCTAGTGGAGCTATGAATTTCTACAGCAGTTTTGGAAAGCAATTGGAAGCATGTCCCCTAAGTAACCCAACTATGAATAGCCTTTGAACTAGTAATAGCACCATTAGGACCATGCCTCCAAAGAGATAAAAGGGAGCAAAAGCTCTACATGTAACAAAATGATTTGCATTCCATCAGGTTTTTGTCTTGTTTTATTTTTGCAGTAGCAGAGACATGGAAACTAAGGGCTGCCTATCAACTGGAAAACCGCTGAACAAATTATGGTATATGAAATTAATGCAATACTATTGTGCTATAAGAAATGAAGAAAGAGTTGCAGAGAAACATGGGAAGAATGTTATAGATTGATTCATTATGAAATGAGAAGACTCGGGAGAACAATTTACAGCAACAATGTTGTAAAAAAAAAAAAGTTTTACATGGTGGAGTAGAGTCTGGGATCCAACTGAACTCTCCCAACCCTAAGTAGGTGCTATATAAATGCTTATTCTCTTCCTCCCCCTTCATTAGACCTGGGGGCTGTTTTTTAAGCATGAACTGAAAAGAGATATGATCAGAGGGCTATCAATAAAGAAAAATCACTACTGTACTTGTCATTACATTAAACAACATATATGAGGAAGGAAGTTGTCCAGAAATTCAAATAAATTTAATATCATTACTTAAATCCAAAAGCCCATAGAAAGCCGAGGATGTATGACAGGTAGAAATCTGGCCATCATGTCCCCACAATGGCAGCTGGAAGCATCTCAAGAGCAAAGTCAGCCCTTTGAAGTCACTGGGAGACAGAGGAGATTATGATGAACTAGGCAGTTCAGAATTAGATTTAAAGGCTCGGTTATCCCTTTGAAGTCACTGGGAGACAGAGATTATGATGAGGTAGGCAGCTCAGGGTTAGATTTAGGTAGAGAGGGGGTGGGAGAGACTATTGAGCTATGGTACTGGGGAGAAAATGGTGATGGTAGAAATAAAGGCACATAGGCCAAGACTGGCAAGGTTACTTGGGAAATAGCAGATTGTTTTGGCTTAAATGGAGAAGTCATGTTGGGGAGAAGTAAGGGAACAAGGTTATCAAATAGTTGCAAGCAAATTGTGGATGTTTTTGAAGGAGATGGAATTTTATCCAGTAAAGTAGACCAAGGGAGAAGAGGGAGTTATTGAAGATTTTAGAGTAAAGAATTAAAAAGATCAATTTGGCAGAAGGATGTAGAATGGAATTTGGTAGAAGGATGTAGAATGGACTGGTTAGGTATGAGATCAGGGCATGGAAACCAATTAGTTGGGAAGCAACTCTAATAAACAGGACATGGAATATAAGAGCCTAAGACAGTTCTTTCCACTATTACATTTTTTATACAAAAATATAATTTAGCAAAATGATTTTTAAGGTTTCCATGAATCATAGTAATCCTATCAGCCTCACTCTTTCTACTAGGCTACTTATCATCCCGCATCTTTACTAGTCCCCTGTTCCTAACAAGCTACGCAGCATTTTCAGGTTTACAAAGAACTTTCCTCACAGTCTTTTAAGAGTTATTGCAAGTAATGATAATAATTAACATTGACAAAGCACTTAGAGGTTTTCAAAAGGATTTACATAGATTATTTCCTTTGATTATCACAAGTCTGTGAGGTAGGTGCTGTAAGTATCCCCATTTTACAGGTGATAAAACTGAGCATGAAAGAGGTTATATAGCTAGTAAGTATCTGAAGCAGGATTCAAACTTAAGTCATCCTGCCTCCAAGTCTTTAGCTCCATCCATTATGCCATCTAATGAGTCAGAGAGGTTAAGGGTCAGAGGGTTTAACTGACTTACCCAAATGCATGGGGTGAATCAATTTGTATCAGAGGTAAAATTTAAACTCAGTCATTTTGTACTCATTCTGTTACACCTTAATTTCAGAGCGGGGCAGGACTTTTGGGGCTTTCTACTCCAATGAACTGAGTAAGTATCACGCTCAATGCCCATCAAGATTTTGCTTGAAAACTGCAAGTGTGAAAAGATCCACTAATTAAAGGCCAGAGGAAAACCAAATACCTGCTCTGGCTGCTCAGGATAATTGAACACTGGATGCAGAGGTAAAGTAAATTGTCTGTTCCACAGTCCTACAGCACTGAGTTGAATTCAGGAAGAGTGTAATGGGTTAATTGTTTTCTGCATTTCTCTCTATGTATCCTTGAATCCTTTTGTATCTTAAGGGCTCTGTGGTGGAAGAAGTAAACAGATGTTCTATAACTGGTGTCCCCAAAGCTCTGTCCTAGGCCTTCTCTTCTCCCAATAGTACCTGACTTAGTGACACCATTAGGTGCTGTGGGTTCAACAGCATATCATCATTGTGCCTGTTATTCTAAATCTCTTTATCCAACCAACTCTAGTCTCTCTCTTGACTTCCAGTCTTACATCTTCAATTGCCCATCAGACATCTGATTGGATGTCCTGTGAATGTCTAAAATTCAAAATGTCCTAAACTGAAATTATCTTTCCTCCTTCCCTCTTCCAAACTCGGTGATCCCTGTTGAAGGCATCATCACCTACCTAGTCACTCAGGAACACAATCTCTGTCTTCCTTGACTAATCTTTCTCGCCTTGCATATCCAATCTGCTGCCAAATCTTGTCATTTCTATCTCCATAATATCATGTCATATATATATTCTTTCTCTCCATTTACACAGCCAATACCCTGGTACAGCCCTTCATCACCTCATGCTTGGATTATTTCAATAGCCTGCTGCTTGGTCTCCCTGAGTCAGGTGTCTCTTCATTCCAATCCATCCTCCACCTAAATGCCAAAATGATTTTCCTAAAGTGTAGATTTGACCATATTACCCCCAGATCAGTGAAATCCACTGACTCCTTTTTGACTACTGGATCAAATATTAAATCCTTTATTTGGTTTTTAAAACTTCAAAATTAGTCTTCTTCCTAGCTTTCTAATCTTCTTACACTTTACTCCCTTTCTCCATATTCCATGACCAGCAACATCGGCCTCTTCACCCTTGTTTGCACAAATCATTCAGTCTCTCAACTCCCAACCCCATAACTGAAATAATCTCCCCTCCTCCACTTTAAGTCTTCCCTAGATTCATACAAATGAATTCTTACCTTTTGTAAAAGGCCTTTCCCCACCAGCCCTACATTCTACCCCTTCCAGGACATTCCCCCTGAGATTACCTCCAACTTTCCCTGTATATACCCTGCATGTACATAGTTATCAGCATTTCTGTCTTCTACATTAGAATGTGAATTCTTTGAGGGCGTGGCCGGTGTTTTATTTTGTACTCCAAATTGTTAGCATAGTGATTATCACATAGTGATAAGACTAATAGAGTTTGTTGAAGATGATTTTCATATTGTATATTAAGTACAACTAGTTCCCAATTAATGCCAAGGATAAATCCCCTAAAGTCCTCACATCATTTGAATTTACACTACCCATTTCCATTGGGCTAAAAACAATTATGATATTTTATATAATTACAACTTATAATGTGCGCAGCTAGGGGGAGCAGTGGATAGGGCACTGTGCTTAGAAGCAGGAAGGCTCCTCTTCCTGAGTTCAAATCCAGCCTCTCACACTTATTAGCTGTGTTACCCTTAACCCTGTTTGTCTCAGTTTCTCATATGCTAAAAGAACTAGATAGGGAAATGGCAAACCACTCTAGTATCTTCTCCAAGAAAACCCTAAATGGGGTCATGAAGAGTTGGCTATGACCAAAATGACTCAACAATAAGAGAGCTTCCAATAGCATGAATTCCAATGCATGAAACCATTTATAGGTCATTATTTTTACTAATTGAGACCTAGATTATCATTGTCTAAAATATAATCTGTTATCTACATTTTAGGGAGGTCCTAGACATGAGCCATAACTAATCTTTGCTTAAGAATTTTGGGGAGTTGTTATTCTAGAGTAGAGACAATGAATCAAAGAGATATCCTAGTTGGTTTCTTCTTTGAGATCCCTTGTGCCTCTTCCCTAACCTCCATGAATGCAAACTCAGAGACAGAGATTTCTGTGGGTAACAATATTTGCTCATAATTTCCCCAAGAATCAAAGTTAATTTTAATAGTCCATTGTTAACAGACTTCATTCTCTTCCACTTTTGAAAATCTGAACATTTGTCATTCTTTAATGCTAATGTACTCTCTGCTTCTCCACAATCTAAGATCACTGAGAGTCACCCATCAATCACATCTGACAATTCTTTCAGCACTCTGAGATTCAGGCTATCCAGGCTTAATGATTTCAACTCCACAAAGGCAACTTGAGGTTCCTTTGCTATATTCCTAATTATCGTGGGTATCTGCTCCCCATTAACCATTTCCGTTATATTCTTTCCATTTCAAAGATGATTTTCCTTGGGATGTCCACTATTGCCATGGTTATTCAGTATGGTACTAGAAACGTTAGCTTTAGCAGTAAGAGAAGAAAAAGTAATTGAAGGAATTAGAATAAGCAAAGAAGAAACTAAGTTGTCAGTCTTTGCAGATGATATGATGATATATTTAGAGAATCCTAGAGAATCAAGTAAAAAAAAACTACTTGAAATAATAAACAACTTTAGCAAAGTTGCAGGATATAAAATAAACCCACATAAATCATCTGCCTTTCTATATATTACTGATAAAGCCCAACAGCAAGAGATAGAAAGGGAAATTCCATTTAAAGTTACAGTAGACATTATAAAATATTTGGGAATCTACCTGCCAAAACAAACCCAGGTACTATATAAATACAATTACAAAATATTTTACACACAAATAAAGTCAGATCTAAATAACTGGAAAAATATCAGTTGCTTGTGGATAGGCTGAGTTAATATAATAAAGATGACAATTCTACCTAAATCAATTTACTTATTCAGTGCCATACTAATCAAATGACCAAAAAATATTTTATGGAGCTAGAAAAAAATATCAAAATTCATCTGGAAGAACAAAAGGTCCACAATATCAAGGGAATTAATGAAAAGAAATGCTAGGGAAGGTGAATTCTTACTGAGTATGAAACATGTGGTTTTTCCTCCTTTATTTTTGGAGGATTTAGTTCAAAGGATTCGTGGGATTTTAAGACTAAATGACAAACTCCTCATTTTATAGGTTGAGAGACCAATAAAAGTAAGTAACCTTGTCCAAGCACGAGTCACAGTTACAAAGCTGAGTCCAGAACCTTAGTTTTGGTAAGATCTACTTTAATACTTTTTAAGTCCACATTGTCTCTAATATTTCTGCATTTCCCAGTTCTTTGGCTGCTCACATGAGTTGGATAAGGCAGGAGTCAATATTTCTATCCTTTCCAGTAGCATGATCACCAGACCTTACCATCTGTCCTGTCCCCATGCCCTACAGTACCTTGGCATTGACATAAGACATAATCAGAGGCAGTTAGTTGGCACAGTAGATGGACCATATGGTCTAAAGTTCAAATCCTGTCTCAAAAAGTTACTAGATGTGTGACCCTGAGTAAGTCACTTAATCCTTGTCTGTCTTATTTTTCTTAAGTGTAAAATGTTGATAAAAATAGCACTATCTAGGGATGTTATGAAGCCAGTGTCTTTGATAAAGGCCCCAATTTTGAAAATATATAACGAGTTAAATTTATAAGAATACAAGTCATTCACCAATTGATAAATGGTCAAAGAATATAAACAGGCAGTTTTCAGAGGAAGAAATTAAAGATATCTATAGTCATATGAAAAAATGCTCTAAATGGCTATTGATTAGAGAAATGCAAATTGAAACAACTCTGAGGTACCACATCACACCTATCAGACTGGCTAACATGACAAAACAGGAAAATTATAAACATTGGAGATATGGGAAAATTGGAACTCTAATGCATTGTTGGTGGAGTTGTGAACTGATCCAACCATTCTAGAGAGTATTTTGGAACTAGGCCCAAAGGGGCTATAAAACTGTGCATATCCTTTGACCTAGCAATAGCACTTCTAGGTCTACATCCCAAAGAGATCATTATAATGGGAAAAGGACTAATATGTACACAAATATTTATAGAAGCTCTTTTTGTGGTAGCAAAGAATTGGAAATTGAGGGGATGCACAGCAATTGGGGAATGGCTGAACAAGTTGTGGCACATAAATATAATGGAACACTACTGTGGTATAAGAAATGATGAGCAGGCAGACTTCAGAAAAACCTGGAAAGACATATACAAACTGATGCTGAGTGAAGTGAGCAGAACCAGGAGAACATTGTGAACAGCCACACTGTGTGATGACTGAATTTGATAGACTTAGCTCTTTTCAGTCATGCAAGGATCTAAGACAACTCCAAAAGACTCATGATGGAAAATGCTAGTCACGTCTAGAGAAAGAATTTTGGAGTGTGAATGCTGATGGAAGCATACTATTTGATCTCTTTTTTCTTTTGTTGTTTTGTTTTGTTTCTTCTTTCTTGTGGTTCCTTCCATTGATTCTACCTATTCTTTATATCATGACAAATGTGAAAATATGTTTAATATCAATGCATATGTAAAGTCTATATCAGATTGCATGCCATCTTGGGGAGGGGGGAAAAGAGGAAGAGGGAGAAAATTTTAAGCTCAAAATCTTATGGAAATGAATGTTGAAAATTAAAAATAAATAAATTATAAAAAATGCTTTTAAAGTACATAGCATAGTGTCTAGCACACATAGTAATTGCTTAATAAATATTTATTTCTTCTTTCCTTCCTTTTTACTTATGTAACCTAAAAACGTAAGGCCCAGCTACTATACATTTAAGATTTCTGGATCTTTCGTTCTGACACACAGCTGATGTTTCTTAGTTATTTATTCCTCCTAATTAGAGGATGAGCTTCTTGAGAGTAGAGATTATCTCTAGTTGCTCTATTTATATGTCCAACCCTTAGCAAAATGCTTGGAACTGAATAATTATTTTTTTTCTTTCGTTCATTTTTGCATCTCCTCCTCTCCAAAATTTCTTATTTAAATAGGCCTAAATGAGGTTCTTGTAACATTGAGCATTGTTGCACAAATGTCATGTGCCCAGCCATGTTATTAGTATGAAAATAATGATTTGGCGGGGCAGACCAAAGATGGTGGCTGGAAAGCAAGGACTTGCATGAGCTCCCCACCAGGTCCCTCCAAACACTGATAAAAAATGGTTCTGAACAAATTCCAGAACTGCAGAACCCACAAAATAGCAAAGGGAAGCAGGGCTCCAGCCCAGCACAGCCTGGACTGTTGCGGGGTAAGGTCTATCGCACGGACCTGGGAGCAGAACAGAGCAGAGCCCAGCATGAGCCACTCCTGGACCAACCAGACCAAGAGCCAGGCAGAACAGGCCCCAGAGCTCTGAATCAGTGAGCTGTGGCAGTTACCAGACTTCTCAACCCACAAAAACCAAAGACAACAGAGAAGGTTAGTGGGAAAAACTACCGGGACACAGTGAAAGGAGTTCCCAGTCTAGCCATTGCCCCGGGGGCAGCAGAGGTGGTGCAGCTCTGGGGCTGCTTCAAGCTGCAGTTGCTTCTGGCCCCACCTGGTGGGAGGAATTAAGTGGCAGATCTGAGCAGGACTGCAGAGTCAGCTTAGATTTGAGTCGCATGTTGGGTTTGGCAGTTTTGGGGGGAGGAGTAGTGCTGAGGGGGCAGAACTTGCTGTGTAGAAATAGCTCTGAAAACAATAGCACAGCCCCTCAAGCTTGGGACAAAGTACTCTGTACTCTACAAGCAGTCATACCCTGAGGAAAAACTCAAGGGTCAAGTAAGTTGGCTGGGAACATGGCCAGGCAGTGAAAACAGACTCAGATTCAGACTCAGACTTTGGAATCTTTCTTTGGTGACAAAGGAGACCAAAATATACAGCCAGAAGAAGTCAACAAAGTCAAAGGACCTACTTCAAATGCCTCCAAGAAAAACATGAACTGGTCTCAGACCATGGAAGAGCTCAAAAAGAATTTGGAAAAGCAAGTTAGAGAAGTAGAGGAAAAATTGGAAAAAGAAATGAGAGTGATACAAGAAAACCATGAAAAACAAATCAATGATTGGCTAAAGGAGACCCAAAAAAAAATACTGAAGAAAATAACACCTTAAAAAATAGACTAACTCAAATGGTAAAAGAGCTCCAAAAAGCCAATGAGGAGAAGAATGCCTTGAAAGGCACAATTAGCCAAATGGAAAAGGAGGTCTAAAAAGCCACTGAAGAAAATACTACCTTAAAAATTAGATTTGAGGAAGTGGAAGCTAGTGACTTTGTGAGAAATCAAGATATTATAAAACAGAACCAAAGGAATGAAAAAAAATGGAAGACAATGTGAAATATCTCATCGGAAAAAACACTGACCTGGAAAACAGATCCAGGAGACATAATTTAAAAATTATTGAACTACCTGAAAGCCATCATCAAAAAAAGAGCCTAGATATCATCTTTCAAGAAATTATCAAGGAGAACTGCCCTGATATTCTTGATCCAGAGGGTAAAATGGAAATTGAAAGAATCCACAGATCGCCTCCTGAAAAAGATCCCCAAAAGAAAACTCCTAGGAATATTGTTGCCAAATTCCAGAGCTCCCAGATCAAGGAGAAAATACTGCAAGCAGCTAGAAAGAAACAATTTGAGTACTGTGGAAACACAATCAGGATAACACAAGATCTAGCAGCTTCTGCCTTAAGGGATCGAAGGGCTTGGGATATGATATTCTGGAGGTCAATGGAGCTAGAATTAAAACCAAGAATCACCTACCCAGCAAAACTGAGTATCATGCTCCAAGGCAAAATATGGATTTTCAACAAAATAGAGGACTTTCAAGCTTTCTCAGTGAAAAGACCAGAGCTGAATAGAAAATTTGACTTTCAAACACAAGAATCAAGAGAAGCATGAAAAGGTAAACAAGAAAGAGAAATCATAAGGGATTTACTAAAGTTTAACTGTTTTGTTTACATTCCTAAATGGAAAGATGTATATAATTCATGAGATCTCAGTATTAGGGTAGCTGAAGGGAATATACATATAGAGAGACAGAGGGCCCAGGATGAGTTGAATATAAAGGGATGATATCTAAAAAAATAAAATCAAAATAAGGGATGATAGAGGAATATGTTGAGAGAAGCAGAAAGGGAAAGATAGAATGGGATAAATTATCTCACATAAAAGTGGCAAGAAAAAGCAGTTCTGGTTTTTGTTTGGCCAAGATGGCCCCATGAAGGCAGCATCTTATGGGAGCTCTCTCACAAGGTCTGTCAGATTCCCATAAAAAAGTGAATTTGAGCAGATTTGAGAGAACCAGAAACCGCGAGCAGTCTGAGTGGGGCAAATTTCCGAGCCGAGAGAGTCTGAAAGGCCGAAGGCACGAATCTGTAGGCTTGGAGAGTGCTCGGCGTGCGGAGCTGCTCCAGAACAAAGCGGAAGTGGCTGGCCGGGAAATCCACATGGGAGACAGGCTGGGAGAAAGCTGGGCGCCCAAAACCAGCGGAGATCCCCAGGCCTCCCAACACAGGACGGCAGTCTGTGGAAGCGACTAGGCAGAGCAACGCCATCAGCCAGGAAACACCAACTCCTGATGCTTACAGCCCAGAAACTCGGTTTCTTGAACTTCCAGGAGACATAATGGCCAGGTAAATGGCTCTAATCCCTCCCCTCCTCACCCAGAGAATTCCTCGGGAAAAAAAAAAAAGAAAGCTGGAACATAGGAGAAAGAAGTGGGGCTTCAGTGGACAAACAGTATAAGTTCATTAGTCCCAGAGGGGCAGAGTCGGCAGGGGTCAACACCAGGAGCCCAGATGTAATCTTGCTCCCCCAGGGGAAGAGCCAGAGATCAGCTCAAACAACAAACAGCTGAGACGATTGCTGAAAAGCAAGTGCTGGAGAGCAACCTTAGGGAGTGAGACGTCAGGGAGCCAGACCCCTCCCCCACACCTCACGAAACTGAAGGCTATAATTCTAGACTCACAATCCCCAGAATAAGAAAGCTGGGACAGAGAGCCCTGAACCCCATAGGCAGATATTTGTTGTAAAGCCAGGAAAAGGCAAAACAACAAACATGAAGAACACAAAAAAACAGAGGACAATAGATTCTTTTTATGGAGACAGGCAGGATCAAAATACCAATATGGAAGAGCACAGTAATGACACTATAGACGTGTCTGATACCTCAAAAGGTAATGTGAACTGGTCTCCAGCCCAAAAAGCATTGCTGGAAGAGCTAAAGGAGGATTTTAAAAACCAAATTAGGGAGCTAAAAGAAGACAAAAGCAAGTCCCTAAAGAATAAGATTGGTGAAATGGCTATGGAGATACAGAATCTAAAGAGAGAAAATGACACCCTGAGAGGTAAAGTCAACCAACTGGAAAAGGAGACTCAAAAGCAAATTGAAAACAATAACTCATTAAAAATTAGAGTTGAGCAAGTGGAAGCTAATGAATCTATGAGGCATCAAGAAGTAGTAAAACAAAACGTTAAGAATGAAAAAATAGAAAAAAATGTGAAATACCTGATTGGAAAAACAACTGACCTGGAAAATAGATCCAGGAGAGACAATTTAAGAGCTATTGGTCTACTGGAAATCCACAATGAAAAAGGAGCCTTGACAGTATCTTCGAAGAAATTATCAAAGACAACTGCCCAGAGGTCCTAGAACCTGAGGGCAAAATAGTCCTTGAAAGAATTCACCGATCACCCCCTGAAAGAGATCCCAAACTGAAAACACCAAGAAATATTATAGCCAAATTTCAGAACTATAAACTCAAGGAGAAAATACTGCAAGCAGCCAAAAAGAAGAAATTCACATATTGTGGAACTACAGTCAGGATCACGCAGGATCTTTCAGCTTCCACATTAAAAGACAGGAGAAATTGGAATATGATATTCTGAAGGGCAAAGGAGCTGGGACTACAACCAAGGATCAACTACCCAGCAAAACTAAGCATAATTTTTCAGGCAAGAAGATGGATATTCAATGAAATAAGGGAATTCCAGACCATCCTGATGAAAAGGCCAGAACTCAATGGAAAATTTGATCTCCAAATACAAAACTCAAGAGAGACATAAAAAAGTAACCAGAGGAAAAAGCCCCACAAACCTTATTAACCAATAATGGCATGTTGTTTGCATCTTTATGTGGGATTATATCATCTTATGTATGTTTTATATATATACATATATATGTCAGTCTTGAGAATGGTACAGCTATTATGACAATTGAAAGGGATATACATAGGTTGTGAATGCTTGTATAAATTAACTGATATAAAGATAAAAAATATAAGTAAGAGATATAAAGGGAGGGCTATGAGAGAAGAGGTAAGTAGGTAGTAAAAAAGGGTAAATTACACCAAATGAAGTAGCACAAAAATATATTATAGTAGAGGGAAAGAAGGGAGGGAGAAGAGCAGTATTTGAGCTTTATTGTCATCTGATCTGGTTCAAGAAGGGAATAACATACCCCGATAAGTTTAGATATCTAACTTGTCCTACGGGAAGTAGGAGGGTAAGGGGGGGAAAAAGGGAGGGAGATGGGCAGAAGGGAGGGGAGAAGTAGTAAGTGGGAAATGGTAAGATAAGGGAGGGGAATAAAGAGGGAGGGTAAACTGAGGAAGGTGGTGGTCAAAAGCAAAATTTTGTTGAGGAGGAGAAGGGGAAAGGGAGAAATAAAAGCATAAACAGGGGGAACTAGGATGGAGAAAAAGATACAGATAGAAATCATAACTCTGAACGTGAAGGGAATGAACACTCTCATAAAACAGAAGCAGATAGCAGAATGGATTAAAAACCATAATCCTACAAGCTGTTTACAAGAAACGCATTTGAAATAGGGGGGATACACATAGGGTAAAGGTAAAAGGCTGGAGTAAAATATATTGTGCCTCAGCTAAAGTAAAAAAGCAGGTGTAGCAATCCTAATCTCAGACAAAGCAAAAGTAAAGATAGATTTAATTAAAAGAGATAAGGAAAGACATTATATCCTGCTAAATGGCACCATAAACAATGAAGCAATATCATTGCTTAACATATATGCACCAAGTGGTAAGGCATACAAATTCTTAGAGGAGAGGTTAAGGGAGTTACAGGAAGAAATAGACAGCAAAACTATAATATTGGGAGACCTCAACCTCCCCCTTTCTGAACTTGATAAATCTAACCTCAAAATAAATAAGAAAAAAGTTAAGGAGGTAAACAGAATTTTAGAAAAGGCAGATATGATGGACCTCTGGAGAAAACTGAATGTGGATAAAAAGGAATATACTTTCTTCTCAGTGGTACATGGCACATACTCAAAAACTGACCATGTACTAGGGCATAAAAACCTCACAATCCAGCAGAAAGGCAGAAGTAGTCAAAGCATCCTTTTCAGATCATGATGCAATAAGAATCATTTTTTAATAAAGAACCATGGAAAAATAAGCTAAAAACTAAATGGAAACTAAATAATCTAATTCTAAAGAATGAGTGTGCCAAAGAACAAATCAGAGAAACAAGTAATAACTTCATTCAAGAGAATGACATTAATGAAACAACATACCAAAACTTATGGGGTGCAGCAAAAGCAGTTCTTAGGGGAAGTTTTATATCCCTAAATACTTACATGAATAAAATAGGGAAAAAGGAGATCAATGATCTGGGCATACAGCTGAAAAAGCTAGAAAAAGAGTAAATTGAAAACCCCCAATTAAATACCAAATTAGAAATACTGAAAATCAAAGGAGAGATTAATAAAATTGAAACCAAGAAAACTATTGAATTAATAAATAAAACAAAGCACTGGTTTTATGAAAAAACCAATAAAATTGATAAACCTTTGGCCAATTTGATTAAAAAAAAGAAAGAAGAAAATCAAATTACCAGTATCAAAAATGAAAAGGGTGAGTTCACCTCTAGTGAAGAGGAAATCAAAACAATAATTAGGAATTATTTTGCCCAACTGTATGCCCATAAATTTGACAATCTTGGAGATATGGGTGAATAGCTACAAAAACACAAACTGCCCAGGTTAACAGAAAAGGAAGTAAAATTTCTAAATAACCCCATATCAGAAAAAGAAATTGAGCATGCCATCAATGAACTCCCTAGGAAAAAATCTCCAGGGCCAGATGGTTTTACATGTGAATTCTATCAAACATTTAAAGAACAACTAATTCCAATACTTTGTAGACTATTTGGGAAAATAGGTGAAGAAGGAGTCCTACCAAATTCTTTTTATGACATAAATATGGTACTAATACCCAAACCAGGTAGAGTCAAAACAGAGAAAGAAAATTATAGACCAATTTCTCTAATGAATATTGATGCAAAAATTTTAAATAAAATATTAGCAAAAAGATTGCAGCAACTCATCATGGAAATAATACACTATGACCAGGTAGGATTTATTCCAGGAATGTGAGACTGGTTCAATATTAGGAAAACTATTAGCATAATTGACCATATCAACAACAAAACTAGCAGAAACCATATGATCATCTCAATAGATGCAGAAAAAGCCTTTGACAAAGTACAACACCCATTCCTATTAAAAACACTAGAAAGCATAGGAATAAATTGTACCTTCCTTAAAATTATAAATAGCATCTACCTAAAACCATCGACAAGCATTATTTGTAATGGGGATAAGCTAGATGCATTCTCAATAACATCAGGGGTGAAACAAAGATGTCCATTATCACCCTTATTATTCAATTTGGTACTAGAAACTGTAGCTGTAGCAATAAGAGAAGAAAAAGAAATTGAAGTAATTAGAATAGTAAAAGAAGAAACTAAATTATCACTTTTTGCAGATGATATGATGATTTATTTAGAGAATCCTAGTGAATCAAGTAAAAAACTACTTGAAATAATAAACAACTTTAGCAAAGTTGCAGGACATAAAATAAACCCACATAAATCCTCAGCATTCCTATACATTACTGACAAAGCCCAACAGCAAGAGATAGAAATAGAAATTCCATTCAAAGTTACTGTAGACACTATAAAATATTTGGGAGTCTATTTGCCAAGACAAACCCAGGGCCTATATGAATGTAACTATGACACACTTTTCACGCGAATAAAGGCAGATCTAAATAAATGGGAAAATATAAGTTGCTCATGCTTAGGCCAAGCTAATATAATAAAAATGACAATTTTACCTAAATTAATCTATCTATTCAGTGCCATACCAATCGAACTACCAAAAAATTATTTTACTGAGCTGGACAAAATAATAACAAAATTCATCTGGAAAAACAAGAGGTCTAGAATATCTAGGGTATTAATGAAAAGAAATGCTAGAGAAGGTGGCCTAGCGATACCAGATATTGAACTGTACTACAGAGCAGCAGTCATCAAAACTACTTGGTACTGGCTAAGAAACAGGGGTGTGGATCAGTGGAATAGGATAGGTACACAAGATGGAGAAGTCAACAACTATAGCAATTTACTCTTTGATAAACCCAAAGAGGCCAGCTTCTGGGCTAAGAATTCACTATTTCACAAAAACTGCTGGGAAAATTGGAAAATGGTAGGGCAGAAACTGTGCATAGACCAATATCTTACACCATATACCAGAATAAAGTCAAAATGGGTTCATGATCTAGGAGTAAATGCTGATACTATAAGTAATTTGGGAGAGCAAGGAATAGTTTACTTATCAGATTTATGGAAAAGAAAAGAATTCATGACCCAACAAGAGATAGAGAGCATTACAAAATGCAAAATGGATAATTTTTATTATGTTAAATTGAAATGTTTTTGTACAAAAAAAGCCAATGCAACAAAAATTAGGATGGAAGCAGAAAATTGGGAGAAAATCTTTACAACTAGTATCTCTGATAAAGGCCTCATTTCTAAAATATACAGGGAACTGAGCCAAATATATAGGAATACAAGCCATTCCCCAATTGAGAAATGGTCAAAGGATATGAACAGGTAGTTTTCAGAGGAAGAAATTAAAGCTATCTATAGGCATATGAAAAAATGCTCTGGATCACTACTGATTAGAGAAATGCAAATCAAAGCAACTCTTAGATACCACATCTCTCCTGTAAGATTGGCTAAAATAACAAAGCAGGAGGATGATAAATGCTGGAGAGCATGTGGGAAAATTGGAACATTGTTACACTGCTGTTGGAGTTGTGAGATGATCCAGCCATTTTGGAGAGTAATTTGGAACTACACCCAAAGAGCCATAGGAATGTTCACACCTTTTGACCCAGCAATACTACTTCTAGGGTTGTATCCCAAAGAAATCACACAAGAGGGAAAGGGACCCATATGTACAAAGATATTTATAGCAGCTCTCTTTGTGGTAGCCAAGAATGGGAAATCAAAGGGATGCCCATCAATTGGGGAATGGCTGAACAAGCTGTGGTATACAAAGGTAATGGAATACTATTGTACCATAAGAAATGGGGATGATACGGACTTTGTAACAACCTGGAAAAACCTACACGACATAGTGCTGAGTGAGTGGAGCAGAGCCAGGAGAACATTGTACACAACCACAGATATATGGATTCCATGAGGACCAACCCTGACAGACTTGCTCTTCTCAGCAACGCAAGGTACAAGGACAACTCCAGGGGACTCACGATGTAGAATACTATCTTCATCCAGAGAAAGAACTGTGAAGTTTGAATGCAGATTGAGGCACACTACATGCTCGCCTTTTTTTTTCTCTTTTGTTTTTGTTTTTTGGGGTTTTTTTTTTTTTGGTTCTGTCTCTTCTTTCTCATGATTCATTCCATTGGTCATAATTCTTCTCCACAACTTGAGTAGTGTATAAATTAATTCAATGCAGAGTTATACATGGTAGTTATATGAGATTCCATGCCATCTTGGGAAGGGAGGGGGGAGGGAGGGGAGAAAATCTGGAACTCAAAATTATGTAGAACTGTGTGTGGTAAACTAAAAATAAAAAAATATTAAAAAAAAGATAATCAGGGAAATTACAGTTTGATAAAAGGTACTATAGACAATGAAGTAATATCAAAAATTTTATAGGAAGTTTATCTAATAAAGATCTCATTCTCTCTTAAAAAAAAAAAAAGAAAAAGCAGTTCTGTAGGAAGGGAAGAGGGGGCAGGTGAGGGGAAATGAGTGAATCTTGCTCTCAATGGATTTGACCTGAGGAGGGAGTAACATATACACTCAATTGGGTATCTTACCCCACAGGCAAGATGGAGGAAGGAGATAAAAAAGGGGGGACAATAGAAGGGAGGGCAGATAGGGGGAGGAGGAAATCAAAAACAAACTTTCAAAAAGGGACAGGGTCAAGGGAGAAAAATGAATAAAGGGGGATAGGATAGGAAGGAGCAAAATATAGTTAGTCTTTCACAACATGAGTATTGTGGAAGGGTTTTACATAATGATGCACATGTGGCCTATGTTGAATTGCTTGCCTTCTTAGGGAGGTTGGGTGGGGAGGGAAGAGGGGAGAGAATTTGGAACTCAACGTTTTAAAAACAGACGTTCAGAAAAAAAGTTTTTGCATGCAACTAGGAAAGAAGATATACAGGCAATGGGGCATAGAAATCTATCTTGCCCTACAAGAAAGTAAGGGAAAAGGGGATGGTGGGGAGTGGGGTGACAGAAGGGAGGGCTGACTGGAGAATGGGGTAACCAGAATATATGCAATCTTGGAGTGGGAGGAGGGTAGAAATGGGGAGAAAATTTGTAATTCAAACTCTTGTGAAAATCAATGTTGAAAACTAAAAATATTAAATTTAAAAAAAGAAATAAAAAAAGAAAATAATGCTTTGGGGTGAGTCCTGTTCTCACCCTTAGCACTGATCGCCAAGTAACATATATGAGCTGTGAACTATTGGCCAACTTGATAACATGTCTGAAAACTCAATGTAAATCTTAACTGCATTTTCACAGGCAAGGTTTGAATGGATAACACATGACATCAAATAGATCAATACTTTAGTTCAATTAATTAACATTTATGTGATCAGGAGAGGGAAGTAGATATTGATTCAGTCTTTATGAAACCTTTCTATAAATGCTAGAGCCTTTCATGGTTCTCTTCATGACCCTGTGAATCCTAGCCAGAAGGAAAACACCAGCCCTAAAGCTATATTTGAATGCATGACCCTGCAAACAGGTTCTCTGAGAAACAGAAAAATGCCTACCAGGTGTGTTGTGCCCTAAGCCTAATATCTTCATCCCCATCCCCATCAATAATTATTGAGCTCCTGAAAAATGCAAGGCCATCTGTTTAGTCCTAGAGACAGAAAAATGTGGAGCTTAAAATCTACTAGGGGGAGACAATATTTTGCATAAAGAGATAAATGACAATGCAGGATAAAATAAGTTAGGTTTGACTGCTACATATAATAAATGCTGAGTCCAGGAGAAAAGACCTCAATTTCCCCAACTATAAAACAGAGAAAATGATTCTTGTCTAACTCACAGAGTTGTTATGCATCTCAAATGAGATCACATGGCTGTAAATACCTTGTAAACTACAAATGGTTCTACAAATGTTTGATATTATGATTATCACCATCTTGAAATGCAAGACTATCTGTGAATATGCTTTGAGTACTCTAAAGCATTGTATCGATATAATAGTTCAACATTATTAGTGTGGAAAGTATTAATAATTACTGTAATAATAGTTAAATAGTTATTACTAATAATAAAAATGTTATTTTATACGTATATAAAAGACTAAGCAATATAGCCATGTCCCTGGACTCCACTGAGCAGCATCAAAAAAGATTATAAGAATGAGATGGTAACAACTTTATAATGATGGCGATAAGTGAAGATGATGATGGTGGTGGTGATGATGAAGATGGTAATGATGATTGATTGTAAAAGTAATCACTGCAACACATAGGCTCGGGTGATTGGGGAATATTTTCTAGAGGAATACAATTTGAGCTTTCTTTTGAAGAAAGAATAAGACTTAGCTAAAGATTACTAACAAAGGCTCAGTGGTAGCATAACTGTGTAATTCTGTTACAATAATAAATTTGTTTTAAGCCTGGGGAAATGGGCTCAAACCCATGTGGTCCCTCAAGTCCATGTAATCCCCTCTCTGCTGCTCTAGGGAGCTTATATTAGGCTAAAAGTTAGGAGTACAATGGGAATTGTTGTGGGCCCCTCTGTTAAGAAGACCCCTAAAGCTAAGATGTTTTGCTCTCTGCCTTAATTTAAATTTATCTCTCCCTATGTTTCATCCTTGTGGTTGAGGCAAAATTCAGGTTAACCAGAAATGTTTATGAAAAAGAAGAACATAGTATGGTATATTGTCTATTGTTAGAAAAGCACCAGAAGGAATATTTGGCAAAAGAACAGACTTTATTTTTGAAATTTCCCTTAGCCCATGGTGAGGTGGGTAGTAATACAACTGGTGGCATCTGCCTACATATTGGGTGCCAAGATGGCTATAGAGATGATAGATCTTCCTCAGTCCTTGATCCACAACATACCCCTTTCTTCACAACAGCTCAGTTCTCTTTCTCTTTCTCCTTTAGGCTAGCTGTCCTCAGGCTGCTGATTCTTTCTGGCTCTCTCTGGATGTCCCCATTCATTCCCCACCTCTGTCAGACCCTGGAGATCTCCTCTGCTTCTCTATTCACTCCTGTTTCATACAAACAACTCAGAGAGTGACACAGAACACCACTCAATCTTTGCAGGTTTCCTGTCCCATCTAGTTCTGTTTCAATCCAGAAGTGTTCCTGCTAAACAAAGGTAAATCAAATCAATTGGGATGGGGCAAAGGGTAATGGGTAGATTCTCACCCTTACAAATGGAAAACAATGAACAAACTTGTTTTTGTTTCTTGCTGTTTTTCAGGGGAGTAGTGGGAGATAAAGCTACGAAACATGAGTCAAAATGTGGAATTGCCCTGAATATTAGTGACAGGTTACTGTGATCAGGACCCCGACCAGCTTTAAAAAGACTATAGCAGTGATAAGGAAGAATCTAAAAGTTTGTATCAAGAGCTTATATTTCTGTCCAGAGTAGGTATCCTTACCAGAAGATTATCACAAACATAAATGATCAAGGGACATTCAGAAAAGGAAAGAAACAAACAGGGCATTTTGTTACTATGATATGAAATTTAATATATACTTAAAATAAACTCATGAGATTACCATTTTCATTTGTAATCCTGTTTTTTGTTCTTTGTATACTAATATATTGGGAAGCTAGGTGGTGCAGTGGTTAGAATGCCAGGCCTACAGTCATCAGGAAGACTCAGCTTCCTAAATTCAATCTGGCCCCAGACATGTGTTAGCTCTGTGATCCTGGGCAATTCACTTAACCTGGTTTGCCTCAGTTTCTTCATGTGTAAAATGAGCTGGAGAAGGAAAGGGCAAACCACTTTGCCAAGAAAACTCCAAATGGAGTCATGAAGACTCAGACAGGACTGAAATGACTGAATGACAGCAATACTGGCATATTCTGGTTGTCGATTATTGTTACATTTTTAAGAAAAAAAACTTTCAAAATAATCAAGGGTCATTTCACTCTGGTAGCACTGACCTGGTCAGGCAGAAGTTGCGACAACCTTTCAGAAGTCCTCCTAAAGCAGCATTCAGAGAACAAATGCTCTGCCCTTCTAGGTTCTCGAAGGAAATTACATGCACTAGAAACCTATGGTGCATTACCTTGCTCTTTTTAGTTCCCAACATTGCTTCAAAGACTTACCAGTACTACCCTAGATCAGGGCTGTCCAAAAGGCGGCTCGCGATATATGCGGCTGCCTACAAGCATAGAAATTTACGTAAATGTTTTAGTAAAGGAAACCGAGCTACCACAGAGATCTCACTAAAATGGTAAATCAAAATATACTGCCTATTGTTTCAATAAAAACCTAAGGTTGGACAGCCCTGCCCTAGATAATGTATTAATGAATGAACATGAGTTTATCAAGTATCTCTTCTAGCTCTTAGGGAAATGGTAAAAAAAAAAAAAAAAAAAAAAAAGAAATAGTCCCTGTCTTCAAGAAGCTTACCCTCTATCAAGGAAAATGAGAAATGAACATATTATCACATATAGAGCATACACAAAATAACTGAAAGGTAATTTTGTAGGTGAAGGCACTAATACCTGAGATACTAAGAAAGACTTCATGTCGAACAGAGCTTTGAGGGATGGTAAGAATACCAAGGAGACAAGAGGAGGAAGTGAATTACAGGCATGGGAGCTAGCCAGTTTGGAGGCCTGGCGACAGAAGATGTTTCTCCACATACGAGAACGATCAGAAGATCAGTCTGAATGGACAATTCATTGAATAAAGGAGAAAATCTAGAATAACATCAGACATGTGGGTTGGAGTCAGGTTGTGAAATGTTTTAAATGCCAGAGGAGACTTGTGGTTTAGAAATACCAGCTTGGCATTTTGTGAAGGATGGATTGAATTAAGAACTATAATTCTTCATCCTTGCCTTAATAGATGGATTCCTGAGCTATCTACTCAACCTGACCATGACATGAATCAGCTAACTTTGCTGTTCACCCCCCCAACACACACACACACACACACACACACACACACCCATAACATTTAACACTTCATGACCTTGAGACTATAACTCCTTGGGCAACATCACTGGCTAATTGATAAAGACATCGAGTCAAGGCTGAGAAATTCATGTTATTCTCTAGACAATAGGAAATCACTGAAGATTGGGGCAGGGTGGCAGAGAAGAGGGAGGAGGAGTGAGAGGGAAAGTATCATTTCAGGAAGATTAACCCAGCATCAGTATGTCTGAAGGATCAGAAACGAGGAGATCAGTTAAGGTGCGTGGGCCAGAGTTTAAGGCTTAGATGATAAAAACAAGGTTAAGGTTTCGATAATGAAAAGAGAAAGAAAGGTAGTTCATAATACGTATTTCACAGAAAGAACCAACAATACCATGTAACTAACTGGGTGAAAGAAGAGAGGGAAAGGAATAAGTCAAAGAACAGCCCCTTCAATTCAAACCTTTTAAAAAACCTACATGTCTGTCCAAGGCAGATAATACCTAGACTCTTTTTCAGAGCTCTCAATCCAATAGACTCCAAAATTGTGGAGCCAGATGACTAAGAGTACAGCAATATCAGTAAAAGAAATGGTAAATTTTGGAGAAGAGGATTTTTTTTTAGGGAGATGACTTATTAAGGTTTTCCATATGTTGAATTTGAGGTGACAAAGGTCTATCATCTCTCTCCAACCCTGCCCCCTCAGATGGTCCAGGAAGCAGTTAGGTATTAAGAACTGAAGTTTAAAAGATGGGAACTCATCATACAAGCAGAAGGAGTTGCTGAAACCATGAGAAAGAGTATAATGTTGTTCTTTGTTTCAGAGGGCCAATGACATCATGGAGTGGAGTCTTGACTTGCCCATGAATTGGATTTAAGTGAGGCAGAGTTGCACAAAGTCATCAGTTTCTCTATTCTAGAGTCATCAAAATTCAGTGGCAAGACCAGAGTCAGGATGACTGGTGATGATCCAGGATGCAGTGGATGACCTTGGCATCTTTAATGTCTGACCAAGCTCTAAGCACTCCTCAGTGTCTGCTTCAGCCACCTACATGGTGGTTGGAACAAATTGTTCTTATCTGCTCATTCCACAGGGGAAGTCTTTACATGCTGTGGGTAGATATCCCCCTAACTCATTGATGGGTTTGAGGCCTGTTGTTTACCTTCAATCTGGTTTAGCCCATCTGCCCAGACGGTTTTACTAGGTCATGGCTGCTGCACATGCTAAAACTTCTTGGAGGCACAGGTCAGAATTAAGTGGACACCACAGGTAGATCAGCAGCACTGAAAAGACTCAGTAAGCCCTCCCACCACAGGTGCTAGTCCTCCCTGAACACTCCATGCATCCTTAGTAACAATAATAAACATTTATTTTGCACATTAGGATTTAAGAAGGGATGGCTGAAGTACCAAGTAAAGTCCACTGGATTTAGAAGTTAATAGGTCACTAGGGACTTCTCAAACAGAAGTTCAATAGTGAAAAAACCATAAGAATGAAAAAGAGTAAAGGAATCTATTTTTGTTGAGGAAATAAAAACAGCAAATATGGAATCCTCTTCTGAGAAGCTGGCTAAGAAAGAAGAGAATCATGAGCAAAGATCTGAGCAGGACTAATGCCAGTTTTTTCAAGGTGGGAGAGAACTGACCATGTTTGTAAGATGTATGGGGAAGGGAGTGATGGATAGGGAGTTAAGATTAAGGATGTAAGACAGGGAAAGACTGATTCAAGAAGCAAGACCTAGGACATTCCATCAAGAAGTGAAGGAGTGAGATAAAGGACACAGTAACTGGTAATAGAATGGGAATGAAAGAAGAAAGCCTGTTCCTCTGAAATAGGAAGGAAGGAAGGCAGGAAGGAAGGAAGGAAGGAAGGAAGGAAGGAAGGAAGGAAGGAAGGAAGGAAGGAAGGAAGGAAGGAAGGAAGGAAGGAAGACGGGTTGAGATCCCAAGAAGTAGGAAAACATGTTTTGGAGTTCGGAGGAGGGTCAAGTACAGAGTTGTTTTGAGCTAAAGAAGAGAATGAATAGGAGAGGTTGTTTCCAACAACAGAACCACAGAGGGAGTGGACCATAGAGGACAAAGTTCTTGTCCTTTCCCCAGCCTCTGATCTCTGTTCCCAGAGTAGGAAATAGAGGCCCAAAGAGATTAAGAGATCTGTCCAAAGTCACTTATATGGTAAGTGGCAGAGACTAAATGAGCCTGAGACTCCTAAATCCATATCCAGATCCCTTTCCACTGAACCATACTGTCTCTTCATCTCATTAAAGTAGAAAACCCACTCACCTGCCAAGAGAGTGTGAGGATGGAATTGGGGGTCCTAGAAGTACTGATGCTAACAGCTCTGCTCTTAAATAAAATTTGAAATATTCAAATTTATTCAATAAAAATGGTAGTAGTAATAATATCAATAAGGATCAAATGGGGGCGTTGTGCTGAATTGCTCGTTGACAGCTTGCAATCATTCTTTCATTGACTTCAGATTGCATTTAGCGCACAGAGATATATAATTTCCCAGCTAGCATCCTGATTCTTTGAAAGAACTTGAGCGTGAAGCTTGTTCCTAGATATATTTTCCTCAGTGCAGATCAGACTCGGGGAACGTATTTTGACATTTTGTTGGTGTGTAGTATGTGTTGACACCAACAATAGGAAAACATGAGTCTATAATCCAGCGGAATATCCCAACAGTCCCTATGCTTTCTTGTCGTTCTGGAAACTGTGACTAAGTCCAAGAGATTCCATTCAGAGCTGATGTCCCTATAGTTTTCATCTGCAAACCATAGCCATTTTCCCTTTCTCATCATCCCCAAAATGCTAGTTATGTTTAGTGAGTCATCTGAAAATTTTTCTTAAAGTGCTTTAACAGTCTTCTTTCAGCTTTCTAAGGTAGAGATTCGATCATTTTGCCATATTCCAATCCAGGTAGGAAATCTGCCTTGCCATTACCAAGAAGAGTGTTAGATACTATGGTACAGAGCATATGAAAATAGAAGGAATGGAAATAATTTCTATCTTCAACATCACAGAAACTCAACTTTCTCACCTCATACATGATGAGGAGAAAGCTAAAGAGGGAGAAACAAACTTGCCAAGCATTTTGCCTAAGCCAAAAGATAAACATGGCCATATGATACCAAGCAGTTGATGATCCAAAGCCTAATGAATAATCACTGATTTTAATACTTCAGTGAAATTAAAAGTAATGATACTCTGACAACTGCCTACCACAGACAGAAGAAATAACAGGTCTGGAAAAAGTCCTTGTTAGTTTGCCGTTGATAACAATGGACATTGTGATGATGTTAGTAACTTTGTACTGCAATAACACAATTACACACGCACAAAATATGTCAAAAGAATAATGTTATCAAAGGAACAAGCAATGAGAAATTGACAGTGGAGAAGAGGGCCAATTGCAATACGGCAACTGATATCTCAAAGAAATGTCCTGTGTCATTCTGACCCCTCTGGAATGAATGGTGAGTAGAATGAATGGAAAAAACAAACATGGAAACTCAAGTGAACTAGTAAGAGTAGTTTTCCAAAGGACAAAATCTTTTGAATTCTAAGTTGCTAAAATGAGAATCAATGCAAGAGAGCTTCTTTCTGAAGGTAAAAAGGATTTTCACAGTCCTATGGTAGAAACAGCAGAGCTTCCAAAGGACCAGACTAAAGTCCTGAGCCATTCAGATGAAGGATTTGGCTCTGATAAGCACAGGAGACAGCTCAAATAGCAGTCTGACCCTGGATGTGTTGCCTTTATAACCAAAGTACCCTGTGATGAGCTAGACAGGAAGGTAATGGGAGAATTAGGCCTGTATAGCTAAAGGAGAAAAAGAATCTGAATTCTAGCTACTGTTCTGAATCTACTTTCAGCTGTAAATAAACAACTCTGGGTGATTTATTCTAGCTTTATTTGCCAACTCATTTCTCTTGTGTAGAAAGGAAAATGGTCCACTCTTGGGTTCAAAGCACTTTCTGATTGCTTGGAAATCAAGTCAGAGGCCAAAAACCCCCCCCAAAATAAAACAAAAAAATCAAAACCTTATGTAAATGCTCTGATAAAAATCATGAGAGTCACCAACTCCAAGCAGAACCTAGGCAATTAGTAATTGCAGTTCACAAAGCATTTCAATCAGAAAAGAACTTGTTTTCCAATTACCACTGTCTGATTTGAACAACAAAAAGGAAATGTCTGCTGCAATCTTAGATTTGGAGACAGCCACGTTTTCATGTCTAGATGACATTAGCAAGGAACTGGAGATAGTCCAATAGATTTATTGTTCACTATTTGGAAAACCAAATGGTGATGCCAAATATACAATCCCATATATAGAACACATTCTATTCTCAGGTGTTTCATGCAGTTTTGAAGGCCTGTATTTTGTAAGTTCATTTCTAAAGAAAGATAGATGACAAGAGACATCTTCAACTACAACCACAAATATATCCCTTGGAAGCAAATGAAACTTTGCTCTTCCAATCATCCATCTTTGCAAATTTCCATAGTGCTCACAATGTGTCTTGGAATCAGAATAGAAGTAAGTGTACATGTTAGATCGATTTACTGTTACTAAGGTAAAACAGCAATGATCTTTTACCACACTCACCTTTCATTAGGACTACTAAAATAGCCATCTAAATCAGTTTCTACCCATTCTAATCCATCCTCCACACAACAGACAAAGTGACTCTTTTTAGAAAGGAGCAGAGGTCAGACCATGCCACTCATTTGCACAATATACCCTAGCCATCTATCTCACATCTTATCATCCTGTCCACCAGAATAGAATAAGAGACTTTGTCAAAAGCTTTGCCAAAACCTCAGCAAAATTCATCTATTATCTTGATATACCAATGTAGCAACTCTATCAAAAAAAGAAACTGCAGGTAGTTTAGCATGGCCTGACCTGGATAGACCCAAGGGGGCTCTTTAGGATTACCACTCTCATTTACAAATGTTCACAAAATAAAAATTACAGAATTGATCGTTTTGCCAGAAATCAAAATTAAGCTCATGGGCCTATAATTTACACATCCTATTCTTTTTCCTTTTACTTTTTTTTTTAAACAAAGTTTTTGCTCTTCTCAGCCCTCAGTGATCTAGGGGAGGTTCAAAGCCATATTCCAGGTTTTCAGGTAACCCAAGGCTAACATCAGCCACCACCTCATAATAAGCTGCACTTAGGCTATGGATCCTAAGGGTTTGGTCGGTCTGATTTTTTTGGTTTTCCTCTAAATATTGGTGGAATGCATGAGTACCAGGTGCATGGCTCCAGGAAAGGCGGAAAAAGAATGAAGGAAATAGCCTTCTGCTAACAAATTTGATGGAAACTATACTAGAAACTAGGCCCAACAGAGAGACATGAAGCATGAAGCAAAGATTGTTCAGCATTTACCAATCGTATTTTCATGAACATGAAAACTAGATAAGCAAACATCTGGTATATAAGGAAGAGGAAGAAAGTGGCTTAAGGATCAAAGGCAGAGTTCAGGTCAGACAAGGATTACTGAGATATAATTTACAGATTGAGGAGACATGTGCCTGAGGTTTTCTTGCTTCCAGAATCCTTCCTTTCTTCCTTTGTCAATCCATTCTTCAAATTGTACCAAATTCACCTTCCTGTAAGATACTCCTTTTCATGTTTCTCATTTCCTCGAGTACAAATCTCCTAGTCCTATTAAGATCAAATTCCTTTGTTTGCTTTCTAAGTTTTTCCACACTACCTAATATTCTTTCTCACTATTCCCCAAAATACACCCTCTGTGAAAGAATGATGATGATGATGATGGTGGTGATGGTGGTGATGGTGGTGATGGTGATGGTGGTGATGGTGGTGATGGTGGTGGTGGTGATGGTGGTGGTGGTGATGATGGTGGTGGTGGTGATGATGGTGGTGGTGGTGATGATGGTGGTGATGGCGGTGATGATGGTGATGGTGATGGTGATGGTGATGATGGTGATGATGATGGTGATGATGATAATAATGATAATAATAACTAGCACTTATATAATACCTATTACCTGTGCCAGGCACTGTGCTAAGAACTTTACAAATATTATCTCATTTGATCCTCACAACAGCCCTGGAAGATAGATGCTATTATTATCTCCATTTTACAGATGGGGAAGCCAAGGCATAGATTTTTTTCTCAAGAGACGTTCCCAGAGTCACACAGCTATAAGTGTCTGTTCAAGTCAAGTGGATCTCCCCACTTGTTCCTAAGCATAGGATCTCAAGTCTTACTTCCCTCTTTAAGTTTTCTCCAACTCTTCTAGCTCATTCTCATCTCCTCACTTTTGGAACTCCTCTCGTATTTAGCCACTACTAAAAACTAGTTATACATGCTTTTACATTTATACTACTTGTGCATTTTTTTTCTTGTTCATAAACATTATTGAGGAGTAATGTATCTGGTCTCTGAGATTAAAGTAAGTAGGATGCCAGAGGGAAGAGAACACTAGCTATGGAGTAAGAAGGCCTGAGTTCAAATCCTGATTCTGAGGCTATTTGTGTGACCTTGGGCAAGTCACCCAAATGCCTTTGACTTCAGTTTTCTCAACTGTCAAATGAGAAAGTTGGAGGAGACCACCTCTTCAATCAATTCCAAGTCCAAATCTATGATTGCCTATGTTTAAGACCTGGTTTCACGTGCTACCTCTGGCACCAACTGGCTATGTGGCCCTGTACAAGTCACCTAACCACTTAGACAATTCTCTAACGTTAGAATATTAGTTGTTGGTCTGCATGAGTGGAGGAGATTTACTCAGTGGGTATTACAAATTCCAATGAAATCACAGATTTATTAAAAAAAAAAACACCTTAACCCCAAGAGATTTTGAATTTAGTGATTATAGAAATCATGACTCCTATTCCTTTTGGATTGCTTATACCTCCTTAAAATAAAAAAGATCAGGCTTTAAGGACTTTTTGATTAATTGAATGTGAATTTAATCAACGGGCAGAGGATAGATATGGTAAAAAGATGGCGAGAGCAGCTGGTGAAGTGATATGTGAAGCCTTGTTGGAGGCTAGCTAGATCTCAAAGGACCTTCCTCATCAAGCAGAAGAGCTTGGTTCCAGGGAAGGAATTCCAAGGAGAAAGAATCTCAGCAGAAATCTTTCTTTTATCAACCACACCTACCCCTAAGCCTTATGGGAAATGATGCGCCATCTTATTATTCTGCTTTATTTAACATCAGTTGTAGATGTTGAATAGAAAAGAATCAGATGGTAGTGTTTACATCTTAATTTGGCAACAGGATGAGCCTGTATTGAATTACTGAAGAAGAACACAAAGTAAGATGAGGATTATAGCTACTATAAGTCAGAAAAGACCACTAACCCATACCTAAGGATCCCTGCTACGTGAATATTGACTTAAAAAACCACATATTATCTATATTCTATTGTATTTATATTTTTGTTAGTATTCCCAATTATATGTGTTTGATACCTCTGGTCTATAATTAGTCAATGCCTTCCTATAATTTTTCAGCTAGATCTTCTGGACCCTCAACTCTTAGACCCTTAAAGGTCCTAACTGGACCATTAAATAAGGGCTAGATAGCTGGGGGAAAAAATAAAAGAAACCAAAGGTCAGGCATTCTACTTGGGAAAAGAGAGAACCAAAAAAATTGAAGAAAAAGCAAAGATACAGAAATAAAGAAAAGCAGATACAAGTAAGAAGCATAAATGAGATATTGTTGAAGGTATCAACCAGCATGGCAGAGCGGAGAGAGAGCTGGTCTTTAACAAATACTTGCTGTCTGACCCTGAGTAAGACACCTAACTACTTAGTGCTTGAAACAATTATCTAAATCTAGACACCATAGAGAAAGCATTGACCTTTACAATTAGAGGGAGCATCTTCATTTCAGAGTTCCCTTTATCAATACAAACCATAAGTCTAATCCCTTCCAAATTGCTGGTGGGGCATCATAATTTCAAATCTAGGTTCCATAGTCTAAAAAGTCTAGGGAAAGGATAGGCAAACAGCATCTGTGTTCATTCACACACACGCGCGCACACACACACACACCAAGGGAATAATAATGAACTCTCTTCCACTGACATCTAAGACTTGGAACTGTCAGTAACTACTAAATCAGACCCTTTGTATAGAAAGATAATCAGAGAGGAGTGATCTCCATTTCATGACCTCTTTTTCACCCTAGACATAAGAAATGTATAAATTCAAAGCCAAGTAGTGACAATAATTATTCAGATGTAATCCTTCTATAGCTTAAATAGGACCAATTAAAGAAATTTTCCACCTGATTAAAATTCAACATGAATCCAAAGTAACAACAAGAAATATTTAAAGTAATTAAGTATTCTTTGCCTGAAATTCTTCTTCACACCACTTCTCATCAGGATAAGAGAAGAAATGTAACACATGCCTGTTGAAATATAAGATTGTGCTGCCAACACTGACTCTCAAGTGAGGGAGAGACAGAGAAAGAGACTTAAGAACATGTAGAAATGAAAACCCAGACATCTGGAAAAGCATGGAAGCCTAAACCAGAAAAATATGGTCACTAATAGCATACTATATGGACTCCCACACCATCTAGGCATGATAAGATTATAGAGGCAGGAGCCAGATTGTAGATGCTTTAAAAAAGCTAGGAGAATTTGCATTTGCTCCTCGAGGTAATAAGGAGCTAGAGGAGCTTCTTCAGAATTCTGCTTTAGGAATATCACTAAGGCAGGTGTATGTGAACTTAGAAAGAATACCCAGTGGTCAAGTATTTAATCACCACCCTCTGGTGTGAACCAGATGATAACCTTTGATGTATTTTTTTTAACTTGACCTATATTGGGTCAGAGAACAGGGGACTCTGTTCGAAGAGACTTCCTATCAATACAGCTCTGTACCTGCTCTGCTGCAACCAAGAGTCTTAGAGTGAGTGTTTTAGTGTTTCCTGGGGCCCTTAGAATTTATGTGCCTTGGGCATTTTCACCAGCACTGTGTGTCTGGGATACGACTTGAACCTGCTCTTTCTGACTTTGAGGCCAACTCTTTAGCTACTATGCTGTCTCTGAAATATGAGTTCCATTAGGAGCTCAGCCTTTTTTTTTTTTTGAGCACTCTTTGGAAATCAGAGAAACACAAACATGGTCTCTGTCCTCAGAGCAGTCTATGACTTAGCTGGGGAAAAAGAGACTCTCACTGTTTCACTATTTCTGTGTGTGTGTGTGTGTGTGTGTGTGTGTATGTATATATATGTATGTATATATGTATATATACACATACATACTCACATATATTTGCATGCATATATGCACATAGATATGTACATACATATATCACTATCTGTATACATACACATACACATATACATACATCTCTATCTCTGCACACACACATACACTCACATGCATGCATATATACCTATGCATGCATACACATACACACACACACACACACACACACACACTGGGAACAATGTGACTTTGAGGGAGGGGATAGAGAACAGACGTATGATTTCAATGTGTAGGGAATTTCCCAGGTAAAGAAGCTCATCCAACAATGTAAGTTGGGACTGTTTTTGCAACTTGTCTTAACAGCCTAGAGCACTGAGAGGTTAATGACTTAGCTAGGGTCACACAGCCAGTTTGGGTAGGAGCTGAACCCAGGACTTCCCAGCTTCAAGACTGGTCCTCTGTCAGCTCTGCCACACTACTTTTAACTCAATGCTAACGTCTTAAATTGTGTGTCAAGGGCTTTAGACATCAGAAGTGAATGAAGAAATTAAGGAAGGTTTTATGAAGAAAAGACAAGAGATAAGGAATGAAAGCATTTTTAGATAAGGATGGAAGGAATCAAGCCTTTATTGTGTACCAGGCACAGTGCTACAGGCTGTACAGATATTATTTCATTTGATCCTCAAAACATCTCTGAAAGTAGGTGCTATTATAATATTTATCATAGAGTTGGGAAAATTGACAAAGTCAGAGATTAAGTGATGTGACCAGGGTCACACAGGTGGTAAGCATTTGAGGCCAAATTTGAACTCAGGTCTTAAGGATTCCAGACCCAGTGTTCCATACATTTTGCCTCTTCTGAGTAAAAGCATAGAGATATGGATAAGCATTGTAATGATTTCTCTGGGTTCCTGTCCTGTGTCCCTCTAACTGGTGGGGCACTAGACCCAGACCTTGTCCTCTACCTTCTTTCCAGGGGACAAATCAGGGAAGAATTTCATGGCTGTGAGGATACACATCCATGCAACCCTTTGGCTACAACAGTGAATCTTTACTTTCCAACTGAGACAATTGCTGGGGTAAGGTGTTAAAAATCCATTGGCAGTCTGGACCCTTTAAGCCTGGGGCAAACAGGGCACTATAAGAGGAACTTGGTTCACACAAAAAGTGGCAGAATTAGAATTCAGAGCCTGGGGCTTAAGCAGATCTACCTTGTGCTAGGCTCAGGTTCTAATCTAGGGGCAATGGAAAAAGTGAGGCTTGAAGTGAGAAGCTCAGGGGCTCAAACCAGAGTCCTCTTTACCTCTGGCTCCTCTCTTTCTTTAAACTGGTTTTGTTAAACGGGCCCTGCCTTTACTCCAGTCCTCATAATGGTACACCTTTTTTCTTTCTCTTCCCCCATTTGTGAGTCCCTTTTTTTTTCTTTTTTTCTCTCCTTCTTGTCCCCCACCCCAGACTTTTGGACACTGGACTCCTGTACTGAAACTCTCCTCTTTGTCATTGGGTCTCTGGTGCTCGATGTCAGCTGTCTCAGAAGCTAATTCCTTGCCTCATGATACCTTTGACCTACAGCTCATTGTCAGATTGGGCCTGGAATGCAGTGTTGCCTCTGAGGGCTCCCATCCATTACCTCCTGGGCCATCTCCTTGATTTGATCTAATGACCTGGCTGGACTTTCCTCCTAAACCTGCTGCTGGGACCTCCCCTATTTTCTTTTCCCTGTGGCCCATACAAGTCTTGGCTGTCTCTGTTTGATTCATTCCCACAATATGAAGCCTATTTTTTTTTCTCCCAAGTTGGTTGGTCACTCAGGTTTAGAAATTATTTCCTTTCTTTCTAAATCAAACACAATAATCCTCCCATATGGCACTCTTAGAAGAAAAATGTAAAAAAAAAAAGTGGCTATCATGGATTTAAAATTTTGTCTTTCCAGAAATTCCTAATGTATACCTTAGGATCAGTCCATTTTTAATTTGTTCTTTTAAACCAGTGATGTTAAACTCCAAAAGAAGAGAGCTGTAGCTGGAGCCAGGAAGACTCATTTTCTTGAGATCAAATCTGACCTCAGACATATTTGACCTTGGAAAAGTCACTTAATCTTGTTTGTCTCAGTTTCCCCATTTGAAAAATGAGCTGGACAAGAAAATGGCATACCAATACAGTATCTCTGCCAAGAAAATCCTAAATGGGGTTACAAAGAGCTGGACACAACTGAAAGAAGTGAACAACAACAAATTTTATGTGTGTCTGTTCTCTTTTATACATATATATGTATATATATTATATACACACATACATATATATGGATCCTTATGGGTGGCATATTGACTTAGTTTTAAAATGCGATATTATCTACGTTTTATTGTATTGTATTTACTTTATTAAATATTTCCCAATTAATATTGTCATCTAGTTAGGGTCAGGAGTATTGTAGCTTGTGTGAGCCTGAATTAATATGTTAACTTCTGGGAATTCAGTTCCATAATCTCAGAAATAGTAGTAGTAATAGTACAGACTTAACCATTTTTATAAGGCTCAAATGACGTACCAGATATGTCAATTTTCAAAACTTAAAGTACTATATAAATAAGCATTATCATGCCAATAATGTAGCAAAATGCACTGTCTTTGAAGGTAGAAGTGATTTTTGTTTTTCCATTATGTGCTTAACACTTAATGGTTTTTTGTTTTGCTTTTTTGTTTTTTTTATTTTATTTTTAAATTTTTTTTCTTTCTCTTTTTTTTCTTAACACTTAATGTACTGCCTGACACATAGTAAGCCTTATACAGATGCTTATTGTTGGATTATTTGTGCAAGTTATATCCTTCTACTGGACTGTAAACTCCATGAAGGCAGGGACCCTATCTTAGCTAAATTTTGTATCTGCCCCACTGCCTGATAGTTATTTTTCTGTTTTAATTTGCAAATAGTAGGTGTTTAATAAGTTTGTTAAATTTGAAGTGAGTGGTATACTTCATTTTACTCAGTGCATATGTTCCTGAGAAACTGTCTATGATTCAATCATATTTTATGGTTGCTAGGGAGCTTGTCATGTAAAGAAACCCTTAGGTGAATTCTGTAGTAAAGTAAACAATGCTTCCAAGAAGCAAAACAGCACCCTTTAGTGATCATTGTTGTAAATCTGAGTGTTGAAGGAGTCAAGTTAATTAAAATTCTATTGATGCTCTTTGTTTATATATCACATTCATTTCCAAATATACTCCTTCCCTAACCACAATCTTCCCTAGTAACAAATGACCAAAAAAAAAGGCCATGTTTAAGGAGCACATGAGACAGTCCATATACATAGCCCTTCAATGAAAGGAGGGAAGCACTTTCTTCTCTTTTCTTAAGAACTGTGTGAGGTAAATAAAATGTGAAGACTTCACAGGGAAGATATGTATAAATATATATGTGTGTGTGTGTGTGTGTGTGTGTGTGTGTATACACACACACACACACTAAGAAATATTTAAAAATCAAGAAATAGGAAAGTGAAAAAAAAAATTCTGAGGCCATGAGAGTCTGATGGCTCAGCCTCTGGGAAAGTTTACTCTGAAACTTTTTGTTCTTTCTTCTGGTTCTGGTTTAAAAATTTGCTCAGTAAGAATAGGGTCACTGTGACCTGCTTTCCTTTACTGTAAAAGTACTGTAAGGGAATGGAGAGGATCTCCCCCTCCTCTTATCCTATTCTCCTTCTTCAGATTTATAGATGTCGCCTCAGTTCTAATCATTAACTAAGGGAATGGGAATTGGAGTGTCTGTGCCTCAATTTCGTGGTTCTTTGTCTAGCTTTCACGCTCAGATTGGAAGCCAACCTCCCAGCCAACGGTGAGAAGGGTCAGAGGTGGGCGGGAATTCTCTTGTGTTAGGTATAATTATGAGTGCTTTGCCTCTTGTAAAGCGCCTCCCTTGCTGGATTCATTCTAGCGGGGGTTGCCCAATTCTCAAGAATTGAATAAAATTTATTTCTGTTCCCACCCTGAGATGGCTCCTTATTAACTTTTAATTGGTGAGGGTCTTTCATCCCACACAGAACCAAGCTTAATCATCAGAATGACACATCTCAAGTATCATTCTTTACACTTACATTGTTGAGGTTATTGCATTAATTTTCCTGCTTCTTCTAGTTTAACTCTGCAACAGTTTATAAAAGTCTCCCCACAATTCAATGAATTCCTCATCCATCATTTCCTGTAGCACAATTATGTCCCATTACTTTCTTATGAACATTTTGTTCATCCATTCTCCCATGCAATGGTTAACTACTGTTACTAGTTCTTTACTACTATAAAAAGTGTTGCTATGAATATCTTGGTATTGGTAGACCTCTTTGTTTGCCTCTGTTCTGACCAGATTGTGTACGTTTGGCAAAGGGATCTCTGAAACAAAGGATGTGGACACTAGAACCACCCAATTCTTTTTTTTTTTCTTTTTTACCAACAGAGTGCAAAGGCAAACTTCTCTTCCTATATTTCTGTCTCTATTATTTCTATCTTTTGCCATCTTCACCAATTAGCTGGGAGGGAGGTAGAAGCTCAGTTATAATTTGCATTTCCCTTTGCCTTAATGATTTAGTGCAGTCTTTCATATAGCAGTTAATAGTTATCAATTCTTCTTTTGAAAACTGTTTCTTCATTGCCCTTGACCACATGTCTCTTGGGCAATGGCTCTTGATTTCATATGTTCATATCAATTCCCTATATATCTTGAAGACCATCTCTTTCAGAGGCAGTTAATGTAGAGATTTGTTTTCCCAATCAACAATTTCCCTTCTTAGCTTAATTTGCTCCTGTAAAAGCTTTTCAATTCCAAGTAATCGAAACTGTTGAGATTCCCTCTTTCCCTGGCTTGGTTCAGCATTTTCACCTAGTTGTAGTTGTAAAACATTCATTTTTTTTTCTCTGATTGTTTAACGAAATGACTCTTTGTACTTAAGCCTGATGTTCATTTGGAAATGATGGTGGTATGTGGTGTAAGGTGTGGGATTGACCTACTTTTTGGCTAACTTCTTTGTAGTTTTCCCAGAAGTTTTTATTAAACAGGCAATCTGTCCCCAAGTAGTTTTAACTTTGGTTTTATCCAACACTAGGTTATTGAAGTTAATTTTCTTAAAGTGAGGTACACATTGGATGCCAATAAGAGGCAAATTATCTCTTTTTGTTATAAAATCTTAAGCTCCAAGTAACCTTAATGATTCTCCAATCATCTGTGAAATCATGGATCCATGAACATTCCAATTTAAAATTAGAAGTTTAAATGTGATATTTTTTCATAAATGGATTATTCATTTTAACAATGGAACATCGGGAATCATGTCAGTCCACCTATTCATTTGACAAATGAGAAAACAGAGCCACAGACCTTCCTGAGGTCACAAAGAAATAGAGATGGAAGGCCAAATAGTAAAACCATAGTCTTATGTTTTGTCTTTTTCCCCAACTTATAAGGCATAAATAATATCCTTCTAGACATATTCTAGAATTGGCATATAGGCTGATCTCAAATAACTCTTCTAGACTAAGAGGGATCTTAATAGAACAGGGATCTGTATCCCTGTGAACCCCACAATCATGTCTACTTCACAGGGCTCAGGGGAAGTTCAGATATATGCAAATGTGATTTGAATTGCAAAATCACAGAAAAGGTATACCTATTCCATATCATAAAAAAAACTTTGATATGAAAAAAACAGTACAAAAACTGCAGTAAGATTATCTCAGATAAAAAAAACAGGATGGAGGATTAGTGGGCAAATATTCAAAATAAGAGTTCAGGCATCAACAGCAATTTAGGGTTTACAAAGCACTTTCCTCACAACTTCCCTCCACCCATGAGTCAGATGGTAGGAGAATCATTAGCATCCCTCAACAAGTGAGAAAACTGACTGAAAGAGGTACAATTAACCATTTGTGGTCTCTTAGCTAGTAAATGTCAGAGCTGAGACAAACCAAGGACTCCTGTTTTCCCCTAAACCTTATTACAATAGATGGGGGCAAGGGCAGCAAGGAGCAATGGGAAGAATGTTGGGCTCTTTCAGGAATGTGCTGAGAAAGGTTATACTGGAAAGAATAATGAATTTAGAATCAGATGACCTATGATAGAAACCTGGGTCTGCTACTTCCTACTGATATGAACATAGGTAAGTAATTTTTTTCATCCACAAAATGAAGAGTTTAGACAATAATCTCTAAAATACCTTCCAACTCAAGAATGCTTGCATAGCATGGCAGCGAGGTGGCACAGTGGATAGAGCACTGGGCTTGGAATCTTGAAGATTCATCTTCCTGAGTTCAAATCTGGCCTTAGAAACTTACTAGCTGTATGACCCTGGGCAAGTCACTTGACCCTGTTTGCCTCAGTTTCCTCATCTAGAAAATGAGCTGGAGAAGGAAGTGGCAAACCACTCCAGTAACTGTGCCAAGAAAAACACAAATGGGGTCACAAAGAGTCAGACACGATTGAACGGACTGAATGGGTCACCAGAAGACAGCATTATCCTTAAACCATTATATAAATGTGAGCTAGCACAGGAACACAGTGTGGCAATCAATAGAAACAAGTCTACTTTGCTCTCTGTTCAAGAAGCACCTATTTATGT
Organism: Trichosurus vulpecula; assembly: GCF_011100635.1. Lineage (NCBI taxonomy): Eukaryota > Metazoa > Chordata > Mammalia > Diprotodontia > Phalangeridae > Trichosurus > Trichosurus vulpecula. The sequence continues at coordinate 233,778,471 of NC_050578.1, read as the reverse complement.
CACTTACCTACAAATCAGCCCCAAGACAGAGATTTTGGAAATCACATTTTCACAGGTTTCCAAAGAATTTTTGAAGTTTCTCAATCACATGTTTGACCAAGGATTCTAAAGCTTCCAACTCTCTACTGTAGAATACAGTAAAGGAACAGTGAGAAAACAAGCATATAGTCTATGACCCTGGGAATAAGGAGGAAGAAAAGTAGAGCTGCAGAAGGAGTCAGAGAAAAGATGAAGAAATAGTAAGGAGTTGTTAATCATCCAAAAAGACACCTGGGAAGAGAAGCCCACCCCTGTGAGGCTTTTGCTAATTGCAGATTGCTCATATCTGGTCAAGTTAAGAAAGAAGTCCCAAAGGCTACTCTAAGACAGATAAGAAAAGAGGAAAAAAAAAAAAGAATCCTAGGGGACCAGGTAGCAGCCAATAGACAGTTAGGTAAGATGATTAAGTTCTAAGGAGCTAGCTGGAAACATAAAGAATACAAGATTTGAAACTTAGGATGTCTGGAAGTGATGGGGGAGGAAGGAGGGGTAGGGGTTCTGTTCTAAGGCCACGTAGAGATTTGCTTTATTTTTATTTCTTTCCAAGACAATGAACAAGTAGTTTAACAAGCCTTGCCATCTCTTATTTTAGGAGCTTTTCAATCCCTCCTTCCTATCACTGCCAAGCATCCTTCTTAAGGACAAGTCTAGTCATATACTGTCAGAAGTGCAAGGGACTTTAGAGATAGTCTGATTAATTCTCCTTCCTATTTTAAAAATAGGAAGACCAAGGTGCAGAGTGATGAAATCATTTGGTCTCTTTCACTCATTCCTCTCTCCTTGAGCTCAGTGATCTTAGAAAAACATAGATAGACTTGCACAAAATAATGAAGAATGAAATGAGCAGAACCAAGAGCAGGTTGTATGCAGTAACGGTAATATTGTTTTAAGAACGACTTTGAGTAACTAAGTCACTTTGATTGTTATAAATACCCAAATTAACTACAAGGAAAGATGAAGGAAGATGCTATCTGCATCCAGAGAAAGAACTGGCAAATAGAAGTAAAATATAGAATGATTTTTACACACACACACACACACATTTTTGGTTAATGGTAGTCATCTCTAGGGTGGTGAGGGGGAAGAGGGAATGAAGAAAAAGCAAGTTACATGATAACTGTATTACATATTTAAAGGGAATAGCAAGTGGTACCTAATCGATCTGCAGTTTCATGTGCAGCTGCCTTCCTTGCTGCCTGCCCCACCCCTTCTACCATGTTATGAAAATGCTTATTTCTTAAGTTCAGAATAAAATAATTTTTTTTAATTTCAAAAGAAACATTCAACACACATTAAGCTGATATTGTATCCAGAATCCTATTCTAGATACTGGGTGGCAGGGGTGGAGCGGGGAAAGTTACAGCATTTAGATTAGCCCTTGCAAAGATTACAGTCTAGTTGGGGGATAAGATAAAAACTTAGGCAGTGACAATACACATCCTATCATAAGTGCTTTGCAAATCTATATGCAATGCCTAAAGTGGAAAGTCAGGAAAGTCAGGATGAAGGAGGGCTTCATACAGGAGGTGGCATTTGAGTGATACTTTAAAGGATAAGTAAAAAATTTAGCAGATTCTTTCCCCATTAGGCAGGAAGGACATTTTAGACACTGGGAAGGTCATAATACTAATGCATGTCACTTTAAGGCTTACAATGTAGTTCGCAGATGTTTTGATCCTCATAAACATATGAAGCAGGCACTGCAAGTATTACCAACCCCATTTTAGAGATGAGGAAACTCACACTCACTAAGATTAAGTGCCTTGTCCACAGTCACACAGTTGGATCCCATGGCTTGATACCAAGAAATAAATTTCAAAAGAAGCAAAGATAGCTATACTCAGATGTCAGGTCCCCAAAGATGAAGGCACTAAAGACGTACTAAGGTCAGACTTCCTGATTTCCTCTGGGGATTAAACCAGTGAAATGGAAAAACAAAGGCACAAGGACCTAGTCTATGATAAGAGCCCAACTAGATAAGACTTCAGGAATCTGATTAACTCTGAAATGCACAACCTCATCTACATTATAAGCATCTCTATTCCAAATATCTAATGTGATTTCAATCTGTGAATGGGATGGAAAATGAAAGCAGCAGGCCATGGAAAGGCAGCAGAGAGAGAGAAAGTTCAATATAATGCAAATAGACTTAAACTTTCTTTACAAATAGCACAATGAATAAGAAAATAGCCCTGAGGAAGAAAAGGATCCAGGGACCAAGGAAAGATCCATTGGAAAAGAAAAATGAATGGTGCTGAATGGAAATGAGTCATTGAAAAGATCCTAGGAGGAATGCAGGGCCTTTCCACAAATGATGAAACCCTGTAGAGAAGGAACAAGACACAAGACCACAATCATGACCTTAAGCCTAACAGAGCTAAATACTAGGATTAAAGTCTTAGAACCCTAGCATTGAGGTAGAGATGAGAAAGATGAGAGGGAGAGCTGGAGTTGTCCAGTGAACCAAATCCTGTATAAGTTCTTTGTTCAGGGCCTCCAATGTGCAACGACTCCACAGAAAGCCTGAGAAGTAGTGGATGAGGACCAAGGCATGACAACATATTGGCTTATTTTGTATTAACCCTACTGCTTTCACTCACATCTGCAAGTGTGTCCTTAGCTGAGTTTCCCAGGGCCCTGGATCAGCATCCCTCAGACCCTAAGCACTGCCATCCACAATCAGAAAACAGTGGTCAGACCAGGAAGCCCTGATGGTCTTATGGCCAGATTTTCTCTTACCCAGGAGCTGGCCAAGATCTTCTTCCTTGATTCCTGGTAATTGGGCAAATCTAGCCAGTGTTGGGGCAGAGGGGATAGAACTAACTCGGGGTGATAGGAAACTAAATTAAAGGGATGACTGAAACTAACATGTTTTGTCTGGACCCATGATCTCAACAATGTGGGTAGTCAACCAGTCCACAAGCATTCAATAAGCATCCTCGGTGCTAGGCAGGAAGACTACAAAAACAAAAAGGAAAAAGTTGTTGGCCTCAAGGAGCTTATATGCTATCAGGGAAGACAGCATGTTCATATGTAGTATATAAGTGTGTATACATGTGTGTGTATGTACACACACACACATATAAAATACAAGACAATTTTGAGGAAAAATACCAGCAAATAGGAAGATCAGGAAAGACCACATATAGAAAGTCATACTGGAGCTGAACCATGATGGAAAAATAGGAATTCTGAGAAACAGAAGTGAGGAGGAAGTACATGCCAGGCATGGGGAATAGTCAAAAGTATGGAGGTCGGAGGTGAGTGTGCTGAATAAAGAAAAGCAAAAGGGCTACCCTGACTAAATTGTCCATTGTGTGAAGGGAAGTAAGGTAAGGCAGATCAGAGATAGCTTGCAAAGGGCTTTAAACTCCCAGTAGGGTCTGTCATCCTTGATGTGATTCTCCTCTATGATTTGCCCAACATGCTGAAGGCCTTCCTCCAGGTCATTTATTATTTCCTGCTGAGCAGTGTTCAGCATAAACTAGGCACCTGTCAACTTTCATGCTCACTGCTTTGCCAGCCCATCTATTGTGATCACAGGTTTACCTGAAAATTTCTTTTTCACCTCTTCTTGCCTAAAAGGCAACATGAGTAATATGCTTCTGCCTACTTCTACCTGTCAAGAATCTCCACTGCCCCTTGGGTCACCCAAAATTTGATTCTACAGAGACTATAGTAGTCCATTATTCACAGTCATAGAGTATCCGTAGAAAAATACTGATATTTAAAAAATTGGAAGTTCTGTGAAGTAGCTATAGAGCAGAAAAAATATTTCACAATTGTGCCCAATACAATTTAGTCCACTTTCCTCTTGCTAGTCAATTTGGCCCCACTACCATTAGTAGCACCTAAGCAATATACATGCAGGGAAGGCTAAAACAGTGCTTTATAGTAAAGAGCGTGGCCTCTCTAGAATCAAAGGAGATCTTTTATTTACCCTCATTTGAGGCTAAGCAAGGCATCTAACTTCTCTCTCCTACACTTTCTTTATCTCTAAAATTAAAAGTTTGGACTCAAGGATCTCCAAGATACTTTACATCTCTATATCTACTATCCTAAATGTTTCATGTCATAAACTGAGTAAAATAACACACATTTTTATTTTACCTGCTTTTTCTTTTGCTGATGTCTGTAGTGCTTGATCTTTTTCTAGAAGCTATGGATCTCACAGAAAAGATAATACTTTGGGCTTTGATAAAATCAGGTCCCTAGAGTGCTAGATTCAGAAGACCTAAGTTGCCATCCTGCCTCTGACACTTACTAGCTGTATGAAATTGGGACAGTCACTCTGGGCCTCAGGTGCCTTCTCTCTAAAATGAAATAGTTGGATTTGATGCTCTCTAAGGTCCTTTCCATACTTAAATGCTTTGCAAACTGTTATCCAGAAACAGGGTCATTTGCAGGACCTCATCATGAATAGGGTGCCCCACTCACACATTGGGATTATTTGCACAGAATATTCTGATCACTAATGAAAGCATGTTTGATAAGTCTCTGCATCTATGTTGTATGTATTATGGATATCCATAAATGGAGGGTAGATGAACAAGGTCTGCCCCGGTCAGAGCACAGCTAAAACATGAGATTCAGTTTGAAGTCCCAGATTTTAGGAAAGACAGTGACAAACTGGAATGTGTCTAGAGGAAGTCAACCAGAATTGTGAGGGGACTGGAGATTGTGCCATATGAGGACCAATAGAGGGAATTGCTTATGTTTAACCTGGAGAAGAGTATGTGCTTGGTGAATGGGCATCATGATACACATCTTCAGATATTTTAAGATATACGCATATATGTATACATGGACATGTGTATACATATAATACATATGTGCATACACCTTTGTATACATGCGCATATGAACATAAACAATATGCTTCTATATGGAAACTTTTCTATTGGCAAAGAATTGGAAATTGAGGGGATGCCCATCAATTGGGGAATGGCTGAACAAGTTGTGATGTATAAATGTAATGGAATACTATTATGCTAAAAGAAATGAGCAGGTGGACTTCAGGAAAACGTGGAAAGACTTATGTGTACTGATGCTGAGTGAAGTGAGCAGAACCAGGAGAACATTGTACACAAGAGCAGCAACACTGTACATTGATCAAGTATGAATGACTTAGCTATTATCAGCAATATAATGATCAAAGACAATTCCAAAGGTCACATGATAGAAAATTCTATCCATATCCAGAGAAAGAACTATGGTGCCTTGAATGCAGATTGAAACATACACACTATTTTTGCTTTTTGCCAAACCTTTTTTATGATTTCTTTCCCTTTTGGTCTTCTTCTTCTTTCACCACATGACTGATATGGAAATAAGCTTTATGTGATTGTACATATATAACCTATTTTAAATTCTTACCTTTTTAGGGAGGGGGAAGGAGAGGGAGGGAGAAAATTTGGAACTCAAAATTTTTAAAAAATGACTGTTAAAAAATTGTCTTGTAATTGGAAAAAAATAAAATAATACTTTTTAAAACTGAAAACTTTCCTGATTCTCCAATGGTTAGTAGCCCTCCCTCCCCTCTAAACTATCTTATGTTTCACTACTGGGTATTTACTCATTAGATTTATTCTACACATGCTTATATATAAATGCATTATATATACTACATGTACATGCATAATACATGTATAATGCAATAAACACACATCAATTTCATATATAAGCAGAGAGAAGTGGAAACCAAAAGGAATCCTGGTTTACAGTACAAGCTTATTTGTTAAAAAAAAAAAAAGGATAGTGGAGGGTGTCAGAAGATTATAAGCTGTACTGCTTCAGAAAACAGCAGAAAACTGGGGAGGGGTAGAGGAGCCTGCAGAAAGTTGGCTGTGATACACACCTCAACCTCCCCAGAGCATTTAGAGATGAGAACAGAAGGACGACAAAGAACAAAGACATGCAGTCTGGAATCGGCTTGGCCACGTTTCCACAGTGATTTATTGTCATCATTCTGAGAGGGGTACTACAACATTTTGACTCAGTACATCAGCTCTTGATTTACAATTTAATTCAATGAACAATTGTTAAATACCTGCTATCTAAAAGACACAGTGCTAGGTACTGAGCATACCAAGATAGTTAGCAAACAGTGTCTTAAGGAGATTACTTTCTGTAGGAGGTGTAATTGTGCATGGGGCAGTCAGGTGATGAGAGTGCCAGGCCTAGGGTTAGGAAGATTCATCTCCTTGACTTCAAGTCTGGCCTCAGATACTTACTAGCTGTGTGACCATGAGCAAATCACTTAGCCCTGTTTGCATCAGTTTCCTCATTTGTAAAATGGGCTGGAGAAGGAAATGGAAAACTTCTCCAGTCAATATCTTTGCCAGGAAAACCCTAAATAAGGTCACAAAGAGTTGGACATAATTGAAAAAACAACTGAATGAAAAGAATCACGTACAACATTTGCACAAATAAGGGCTGTCCAAGTGTTAAAGATGCGACAGGCATGAAGCTTTTAAGTATAGTTATTCATCTACATCACCACTTTCCCCATCACATTCTCAATATATGATGGTTAGGCATAAGAAATTAAATTAGAATTTTGGGGAAGTTTTGTAGAAGCTGCAGATGATACGTGAAGTCCAGCAAATACCATAGAAAAAATTAGAAACCCAGAAATACATAAAAGATATGTCTAGTATTGTAAAATATCAACATATTTTATCTTTTAATACCATAATAATTCAGACTTCTTCTCTGGCATGAAGGGAGGGCCAAAAAATGTCACATGGATTTTCCAGATTGTGAGAGTACTCTGTACCCCTAACCTCCATGATGTGGAAAGGATAACTGTAGTCTTCAAGCCTTTTCCCTCATCTACTTCTTTTTTTTATTAATTTATTTTTAATTTATTTAATATATTTAATGTAATTAATTTATTAGTTTATTTTTATTATTAGTTTACAACACTCAGGTCCACAAGTATTTGGGTTCCAAATTTTCTCTCCCTCCCACTCCTCCTTCATCCATTTCTTAAACCAAAACTCTTTTCATGGTCCTCCCCAACCACCTTTCACACTGAAGTTACCAACATCAATATTTATATTAGGCAGTTACAAAAAAGCCTTCAAATTCTCCATTGAATTTCTCTACTTCAACTTCTACTAATGATATCAATAGATAGACTACAATTATGTTTATAGCATTCCTTTCTTTTAACAATCACCTTAAGTACTTACTAAGGTGAGATTCTTTAGTATCTCCAGGAAAATATATCCTTGTTGCTTTTATATGCACGATGAAAGTAGCTCTGCTAATTTCTATATTTCAAATTTCAGGAGAACCTATGAGTCTTCCTCCTATCTACATGTAATTTCTTTATGTTTTCTGGTTTTATTTATGCAGAGAATATCAATATGGATATGGTTTCAATTTGCCCATACCATATCCACTTATCCGATGAGACAACAGGATGGAATGGAGAGAGTGGTTGATAAGGAGGTGGGAAGCCTTGGGTTCCAATCCTACCTCTGCCATTTTCTAGCTATTGGACCATGAGAATGTCACTTAATTTCTTTTAACCTTTATCTGTAACACTGGAAAAAAATGATATCCACAGGAATTGTCTAAAAAAGAATGGTATAAGGCTCAAATGCGATTATGTCTACAAAGTGCTTTGTAATTTTTCAAGCATTATATAAAGGACAGTAATTATTCATTGAAGAAGTTTTTACCTTTAAAGAACCAGCAGCTTAATTAATGTTTCTATACAGTGTAAAAACTAATTTTTAGTTCTCATATCTACTTTTACCACCGTCTCTATGAGAGTGGACTATTTATTTATAAATATCTTGCTTAGTCGCATATCATAACCAACTTTCTGCAGACTCCTTCACCCTTCCCCTCCACCGAATCTGGATGTTGGCTAGGGTAAATACAATTTATAATCTGACATCTCTTTATATATTTTCAGATGAACTTGTATTCTAAACCATTGTTCCTTTAGGTTGCCAAATTTCTTTGTTTTTCAGAGAAATCGCAGTTACAAATGTGAAGTACAGCATAGCTAGTAAGACACAATTGCCATGTTGTGTGCAATTGTTTTTATTGTTATTGCAAATAGGATCCAATGGGCTGAGGTTAGGGGGAAATTATTAAAATAAAAGATAAAGGGCAAAAAATCAAGTTGTATCTTTTCAAGTGTTCATGATGCAGAGATCTGTAAGTATCACAAACATAGGCCTGAAAGGGATTTTAGAGGTCACATCATCCAGTCCCTCATCTTTTCAAAAATGAGAAAACTGAAGTCAAGAATTTTTTGAAATGACTTACACAAGATCATATATGTCAAGACAACTAACCTTCGTGTATTATGTGCCAGCCAGTAAGTGGCAAAGTTAGGATTCAACCAAGAGCCCTCTGTATTTTTCTTTGTTTTATGGGTTGCAATGGCCAAAATATTGGTGATCTAGGGGCCGCTTTTCTGGGTTTGGTTGTTGGTTCTGAGTACACTTTCTGTATATGATCATGATTTCCTCACATAGTAGGCCCAGTATCTAACTTAGAACACACCCAAAGCCTTTCTACCTTTGGATTTGCCGAAGTTGATGCTCCATTGTTATGGCCTTCGTGAACTGAGGGTTACTCCCAGACCAAGAAGCAGCAGACAAGGGTGCCAGTGGAGGGGAACAGTGATTAATTACATAGTGAAAATTATATAGAAAAATTTTTCTGTTATTTAAGAAATCACTAAATGAAACGTAATTCAAGCAATAAAAATGCCATGGTGACATATCCTAGAGAAGTTGCCATGCTTTCCATGAAAGCATGCTATTATCTTCTTTTTGGAATTGAGACAAAGTGTTTTGCTCTAAATGTGCTGTGATATTCATAACTAAATTGCCCCCTCTGAAAGCTCCTTTTGATTCTTTTGAAAAAGAATAAATACATCGCAAATATTATGATTACTTACAAGTAGGTATAAGAGCAAATGAGAGAACAGCAGAGAAATAAAAATCACTAATGGCTTGTATCCAACAGGCCATCTGGGCAGTTCTTGTCTGCCTTTTAACTATGATCCAGAGATGAAAGGGCAAGCAATAAAATTAAAAGGCAGCACTCTGAAAAGAAAATTAAAATAAAAACTCATTTTTACTCTGTAAAATTAACCTAGGGAACTCAATATCAGATGATATCATTTTAACAAACAGTATGTTTCTTATAAAAGAAAAAGTGTTCAGGTGCCTGAATGTCTGTATCTGTGCAAATACTAGCTGAGAAAACATAAACAATAAAAGTCAATTCTCTGATCTGATCTGACCCACCTGAGGACACAAAGCTATTTTTCCCAATGGTGCAATACAATAGCCTTATGAAGGTTTTATACTTCACTCATTTCACAATGAGGAAAACAGGCAGACCTACATTTTCTTCCAATAGGGAAATCCCTATTCTCCTAATAAAATGCAAAGGGCATCTCCTCTGGAACCAGAAATAAATTTAGCTGTTCCATTGGGACCATTTTTGATGAGTAGGGGTAGACAATCCATACTGTCTTATTTATAGGCCAATATTGCTTTCTCTCAATCAAATCCAAATGCATGCTAGCATAAAGAAAAGAACTTATTTATATCATTTTCCCTTGTTCTATCTTAATTTCTGAAACATAAGAAAGTGACAACACTTACCCCAGCCAGACATAGATCCTTACTGGTCTTTCCTACTCTATGGGTTTTGTGAATTTTCAATAATGCTTTGCTTTAATTGGTCTTCTATGTAATCAAATCGTTTGAGGAAAAGGAAAATATCAGATGAGTTTTTGATGGAATTAGTAAAAGATTCAAGAAATCTGTGTTCCAGGCTCACTTTTGAGACATTGTGAAAATCATTTAATTCATCTTTTCTTTGGTTTCCCAGTTTACAAAATAATGATAATTCTATTTGCCCTGTTCTAGAGAAATGCTGTAAGGCTTGAGGCTGGGGAGAAAGGAGAACTTTATTATTATTTTAATAATAATAATATACCTACCAAAGATGGTTGAACAAATTCATCTATTCATTCACTCATGAAATCAGAGATTAAAACCTCTATATCCCTTAGAATCACAGATTAGAATTGGAAACCAATTTAAAGGTCATCTAGTCCAATCACCTTTATTATTATTTTTATTATTACTGTTTTTCACCTAAGAAGTAAAAGTGACTTGCCTAAAGTCAGACAAGGAATTATTAGCACATCTCATAACCAAACCAAAGCAATTGAAAATAACTAAAGGTATTCCAAGCTTCTAATTATTTTTGGTTGGAGGAAGAGTCACATTTGTCATTTTGGCACCATGGAGAATCCCTAGGGTGGAAACTCCCTCTCCCAATACATGGAAGCACCTCCTCCTAATTTATAAGATATTTGAGAGTTATTTGAGGCACCGATCAGTTAAATGACATTCCCATGGTGGAACTTGGGTCCTCATGATTCCACGGTCAGTCCTCTACTACTCCAGGCTGCCTCTACATCCATAGAGAATACAAATAAAAATGTAAATACAGTTTAAATACTAAGACATTTGTATGTTATGTGTTTATATGATGTGTAATAAGACAACTTATTAGCATTGTTAATGTGATGTAATTAAAATGTATAAAAATAGACATTTACAATGGCAAAATTTAATTGATATTGGAAAACAGGAAAATGTTACTAAAGTTTAAATACATAAGAGTCATTCATTCCAAAATTACACCACAAATTACGACTAGGAGATGGAGATTAACTGAGTGTTTTCTTACCTAGAAGATGGGGAGAATGAAGAGGAAGCAACAGCAATATGCCCATGCCTTTGTCTGTCTATAAAGTGTTCTTATTTCAAAAAATGCTGAAATGTTGATGGTGAACCTTTTGAATACTTATTTTTTATATTCTGTGTTGATGCATCAGTTCTCAAAGTCAGATCCAGGGACTGAAAACCATTTTCTAAGTAACATTAAGATGTTTTCATTTTTGATACAGCAAACGTGGGTAAATATAACCCATACAACAAAAGCTCTTTGGATGGGTTCTCAATAATTTTTAATCTCATAAAGAGGTTCTGATTTATGAAAATGTTTGTGAACCACTGCTATAATATTTCAACACCTGAATTTTCATTAGGAGGAAGTATTGTGCAGTGGATAGGGAGCCAGTTTTGGGATTAGGAAGGCCTGGGTTCCTTTAGGCTCTAACACATATTGACTGTGTGACCACGAGCAAATCACTTAACTTCTCACAGCCCTGTGAGATTCTCCAAGGGTAGAAGTCACCAAGAAGTAGCAGATCTACAAAGCTGGTTTGTGTTTCCACACCAAAAACCCCTTGAACTGAGGAAATCATGATGTTGTGGTGCTCCTCTCTTCCCAATATATCACAATATCATAAATTTAGAGTTTTAAAGGACCTTGGGGGTTCAGTCCAAACCCTCATTTTACAGATGGAACTACCTGAAGAGAAATGACTTTTTTTGGGACCACGCAACTAGTCACAACCAATGTGTGCCTATACTTTTTTGGTAACATATGATATATGCAGGAAATCGCCAAAACATTACACGTTAGCAGCAGATCAGGCATCTTAGCAATGGGTACTGATGGCTGACTAAATGTTTCAGCTGATCTGGTCTGTTTAATTCAATGCCATTCATCAAATATTTCTTGAAGGACTTGTACCAAGGACCATGGGGCATACAATGATGAACAAGATATGGTCTCTGATCCAAGGGCATATCAATCCATCAACTTAGATTCAATGTTCCCATTTTCTGAAGTGGGAAAAAAATATTTCATACAGCTCATTCATTTGTTCATCACTACCAACTTATCTGAGCAGACTGATATGGAGTTTTAAGGACAAGTAAAAGGGTTTCTGTTCTTTCTCAAGAATGACTTTCCTAAACTTCCAGCATGTGCTTAGTACAGATCCAAGATCATTTCAGACCTTTCAGCCAAGCCCATAGAGGACCATTATTCTGGGTAATTTGATGTCATTTCCACAGCTCTTTTCCTTTCTGTCTTCTATATGAGCAAGATCAAAAGTGGCCATAAGTCTGCCTGGTCATTGGCTTGGTAACATGCTGCTAGAGAACTAGATTAGCCCACATTCTAATGTAAGAAATAGCAACCTATGTGTCCATGGGTGAGTTAAAGAGATAGACAGAGGCTGCCTTCAGTTCCCTCCGGCTGATCCACACAGCTAGTGTGTCCTTCCACACCACAAATTCCTGGAACTAAGGAAATCACAGGTCTGGACAACTCTATGCTGCTCTCCTCCCTCCAATATCCCATGTCATCCTATTTCCTTTGCTTCTCCTGCTTCTTTCATCCTCCCTCCCTCATCCCCTAGTGCTCACATGCTTCCTTCTGGCCTTAATCTACACTTATTACACATCATCCTCCTTCACATACTTTAAGGTCTGGCTACTATCTCTTTGGCATATGTTCTTTAAACATCTACATAAGTATACATTGTCTGTCATAATAGAATGTAATCTCCTTAAGGGGAAGGAATGTTTCACTTTTAATTTGGAAACAAAACACCAAGCACTGGGCCTGGCATGCGCTATGGTAGGTATTTAATAAAGGCTTGGTGATTGATTCTTTTTGCCCAGATTCTCCCAAGGCTGTCTTCACCCAAAGTACTGTAAAATACAAAGCCCCCCAGTAAAAATTCTTGTCTTTGCTTATAATTCATCTTATAGAACAAGAAAATAATCTGGCTGATTGGAGCAATTTGTGGTAAGGGGAGATATGGTCTTGCACAAAAAAATGTTTCTGAGTTTCTGATAGGTAGATCAGAAAGGGTGTAAAAAGATAATTTCAACAGGCCTTTCTTTAGGTCTCTTGACTGTTCTGGGCAGCTTCTAGATGATACTTCTACATTTTTTTTCTTTTTTAAATATTTTTTTTAATTTTAATTTATTTATTTAATATATTTAGTTTTCAGCATTGATTTTCACCAGAGTTTGAATTACAAATTTTCTCCCCATTTCTACCCTCCCCCCCACTCCAAGATGGCATATATTCTGCTTGCCCTGTTCCCCAGTCAGCCCTCCCTTCTGTCACCCCACTCCCCTCCCATCCCCTTTTCCCTTCCTTTCTTGTAGGGCAAGATAAATTTCTACGCCCCATTGCCTGTGTATCTTATTTTCTAGTTGCATGCAAAATTTTTTTTTTGTTTTTGAATATCTGTTTTTAAAACTTTGAGTTCCAAATTCTCGCCCCTCTTCCCTTTCCACCCACCCTCCCTAAGAAGTCAAGCAATTCAACATAGGCCACATGTGTATCATTATGTACAACCCTTGCACAATACTCATGTTGTGAAAGACTAACTATATTTTGCTCCTTCCCAACCCATCCCCCTTTATTGAATTTTCTCCCTTGACCCTGTCCCCTTTCCAAAGTGTTTGTTTTGATTACCTCCACCCCCATCTGTCCTGCCCTCCATCATCCCCCCACTTTTTAAAAATTTTTTTATCTTCTTTCCTCTTCTTTCCTGTGGGGTAAGATACCCAATTGAGTATGTATGATATTCTCTCCTCAGTCCAAATCTTATGAGAGCAAGATTCACTCATTCCCCCCTCACCTGCCCTCTCCCCTCCTCCCACAAAACTGCTTCCTCTTTCCACCTTTATGTGAGATAATCCACCCCATTCTATCTCTCCCTATCTCCCTCTCTCGATATATTCCTCTCTCATCCCTTAATTTGATTTTATTTCTTTTAGATATCTTCCCTTCATCTTCAACTCACCCTGTGTCCACTCTCTCTCTCTCTCTCTACATATATATATATATATATATATATACATACACACATACATATATACATACATACACATTCACTTATACATATATACATAAACATATATACATATATACATACATATATATATATACACACACACACACATGCATATTCCCTTCAGCTACCCTAATACTGAGGTCTCATGAATCACACACATCATCTTTCCATGTAGGAATGTCAACAAAACAGTTCAACTTTAGTAAGTCCCTTGCAATTTCTTTTTCTTGTTCTTTTTCTTGATTACCTTTTCATGCTTCTCTTGATTCTTGTGTTTGAAAGTCAAATTTTCTATTCAGGTCTGGTCTTTTCACTGAGAAAGCTTGGGAGTCCTCTATTTTATTGAAAATCCATATTTTGCCTTGGAGCATGATACTCAGTTTTGCTGGGTAGGTGATTCTTGGTTTTAATCCTAGCTCCATTGACCTCCGTAATATCGTATTCCAAGCCCTTCGATCTCTTAATGTAGAAGCTGCTAGATCTTGGGTATTCTGATTGTGTTTCCACAATGCTCAAATTGTTTCTTTGTGGCTGCTTGCAGTATTTTCTCCTTGATCTGGGAGCTCTGCAATTTGGCGACAATATTCCTAGGAGATTTCTTTTTGGGATCTATTTGAGGAGACAATCGATGGATTCTTTCAATTTCTATTTTGCCCTGTGGCTCTAGAATATCAGGGCAGTTCTCCTTGATAATTTCTTGAAAGATGATATCTAGGCTCTTTTTTTTGATCATGGCCTTCAGGTAGCCCAGTAATTTTTAAATTATCTCTCCTGGATCTTTTTTCTAGGTCAGTGGTTTTTCCAATGCGATATTTCATATTGTCTTCCATTTTTTCATTCCTTTGGTTCTGTTTTATAATATCTTGATTTCTCATCAAGTCACTAGCTTCCACTTGCTCCAATCTAATTTTTAAGGTAGTATTTTCTTCAGTGGTCTTTTGACCTCCTTTTCCATTTGGCTATTTCTGCCTTTCAAGGCATTCTTCTCCTCATTGGCTTTTTGGACCTCTTTTACCATTTGAGTTAGTCTATTTTTTAAGGTGTTGTTTTCTTCAGTATATTTTTCAGTATTTTGAGAGGCCTTCTTTAGCAAGTCATTGACTTGTTTTTCATGGTTTTCTCACATCCTTCTCATTTCTCTTGCCAATTTTTCCTCTACTTCTCTAACCTGCTTCTCCAAATCCTTTTTGAGCTCTTCCATGGCCTGGGACCAGTTCGTGTTTTTCTTGGAGGCTTTTGTTGTAGGCTCTTTGACTTTGTTAACTTCTTTTGTCTGTATGTTTTGGTCTTCTTTGTCACCAAAGAAAGAATCCAAAGTCTGAGACTGAATCTGGGCGTGTTTTCACTGCTTGGCCATATTCCCAGCCAACTAACTTGACTCTTGAGTTTTTGAGCGGGGTATGACTGCTTGTGGAGTTAAGAGAAGTATGTTCCACGCTTGGGGGGATGTGCCAGCTCTGCCACACCAGCACTCCTCCTTCCCCAAGAACCCACAACCTGGACTGGACCTAGATCTTCAGCAGGCTCTTCACTCCTGCTCTGATCCACCACTTAATTTCTCCCACCAGGCAGGCCTGGGGCCGGAAGCAACCGCAGCTGTACTTCTGTAGCTGCCCCACCTCCACTGCCCCCGGGGCAGTAGCCAAACCGGGAACTCCTTCCACTTCCGAAGCTTTTCCCACTAACCTTCTCTGTTGTCTTTGGTGTTTGTGGGTTGAGAAGTCTGGTAACTGCCGCAGCTCACTGATTCAGGACTCTAGGGCACACTCTGCCCAGCTCCTGGTCTGGTTGGTCTGCGCTGCTCACACTGGGCTCTGCTGTGCTCCGCTCCCAGCTTCGTGTGGGATAGACTTCACCCAGAGACCATCCAGGCTGTCCTGGGCTGGAACCCTTTACCCTCTGCTGTTTTGTGGGTTCTGCAGTTTTAGAATTGGTTCAGAGCCATTTTTTATAGGTTTTTGGAGGGACTCGGTGGGGAGCTCATGCTAGTCCCTGCTTTCCAGGTGCCACCTTGGCTCCGCCACCCCCCCCCCCATACTTCTACTTTTCACTCCCTCACCACAGGAGAGGTAGACACTTGGCAACCTGCTCTTTAGAGATCATTAATCCCTCTTTCACTGTGTTGCCCATTTAGCTCATCAAATATGTCTGTTTATCTTACCAGCAATTGTATAGTCCTAGGATGATGGACTTAGGGTTCACTCAGTCCACCTCCTTCATTTTATAGGTAAAGGGCCAAGTCATTTAATGTCCCTGGGCTTATTTCTTTACGTATAAAGTGAGGGATTTAGACTAGATGACCTGTGACTTTCAGCTTTAGATCTTAGAATGGGAACCAGAAGTTGAGTAACTTGCCCAAATCACAAAGAGGAACAGGGATTTGAACCAAGTTCCCATGACTCCAAAGTCAGTGCCTTAACAATTCACCATGGTCTTTAAAAATATCTTTCAATTCTGAAGGACTCAGGATTCCATTGTCAATGGAGACAACATGGTAGAGTGAACAAGGCACTGGATTCAGGGTCACAAAGGTCTGGGTTCAATTCCTGCCTCTGACACTTATGCTCTCTCTGCCTCAGTTTCCTCTTCTGTAAAATGAAGAGGTTAGACTTGATGACATCTGATGGTGTCTTGCAGGTCTGACTTGATCATCCTGTGATCTCTCTCTGATTGAGGAGACATCATTAGAGAGTTATTATGGCCAAAAATGTCCATCACTGGTGATGAACCTCCTTGAAATGAGCTAAACTGGGCTTTAGATGACAGGTTCATATTCAAAGCTTTTAAAGCTTGGTGAGACCTGCTGAAGTTTGCACAAGGTGTATGGCATAGCCATGGGCAAATGCAACATTGCCCCCACATAACAATGAAGCATCAGAAAAGAGGTCTTAGGGCAAGAATAAGTCTAAGCACAAGTACAACCAAAGGTCATATCCTGACCTAGATCTAAAATGAACTCATCCAGCATAGCCAGTGAGCAAGGGAAGCTTTTCCATTAAGCTACATAGTATGAAAAGCTCCTAGGCCAGGGACATTGTAAATAGACATAAAGGTAGAGGGTCCTGCTTGTTGGATCCATTCCCTTGTTACCTGGGTGCTCTATAAAGGACACACCCAATGTGAAGTCCTCTGACAGGCAAACTGGGTGCTGATGATAAACATACCCTGGCTGTGATACCTTCACTGTCTCCAGATTTTTCCTGTCCTGAATAAAACACTAACATTTGTGTTAAAATAAGAGCTTTAAGATAAACAATTTAGATAGTAGATGATTCTAGAAAGGTAGCATAACATAATTAAAAATAATAATTAGTTTATTACATTTTTAAGTTCATAGAACACTTTCCAAATATCTCATTTGAGGCTCACAATAACCTTAGCAAACAGGTGCTATCATTATCTTTATTTTATAGATGAAGAAAATGAGAGAGAGAGTGGTTAAATGATTTGCCTAGAGACACACGATCATAGGAGGCCAGATTTGAATTCAGATCTTCCTGACTCCAGGTCCAGAGCTCCATCTTGGATTGCACCTGGTCAACAAGTCAGGAAGGCCTAAGCTCAGGTCTGGCCTCTGATACATATGTGTTGTGTAATGCTGGTAAGTAGTCCCTTAACGTCTCAGTGCTTGGGGAATCTTGCTAAGATTATAAAGTGCGTAGCAGATACCTATGTACTTTGATAGAAATACATTCTTTACTAGAAGTTTCTTTATAGTAATGAAAGTATGGGTCCAATGAAAAAAAAAAAGATGAACCAAGGTTCTCATTTGAAGTGTGTACAGAAAGAGATACACGTGAAAATCAGAGAGGGCACCTTACTTTGAGAAGAGCTGTTGTTCAAAAGCTTAGGCAGAAAGTCTGCGGGCTCCAAGTCACTGGAGTCATGTAGAAAACAATTAGGGAGAAAATTCTGACAAAACTGAGCTTTCAAAAATAGAAAAACACATAAGCTTTGATATTCCTGAGATAAAATTGTTCAGTTTTGTGCCCAATCTTGGTCAAGGGCTATGCATCCTTAGTTGTATTAAAAATAGATTTTTTTTGCCATTATCTTAAGGGAAGTACTCTCAACTGGCTGTAATGGACACACACACACACACACACATACACACACTAATATTGAGGTTCTTTCAGTAGGATCACTTTCTACCCCTCCATCTGCAGTGTTTTTCTGAGCTTTCTGACTCCCTTACCCTTTTGCTCAGTTCATTCTGGGATAAATAATCAAATGGATAACAGTTTGGTGTATTCCTAAGTAAACAGTCAGGGGTCAGGAAGCCTATTTACCCAACTAGGCACTAGTAAATAACAAAAAGGTAGAAGACAGATCCCTCTGTTACTAGGGGACAGACACAAGCCATTTCCCTCCCAGATACATCCATCCTTTAGATGCAGAATAGTTATCCTGAACACAGACTAGGAGTGACACCAGTTGAAGACTTCAGTTTCTTTCCTTCAGATACATAAGGCTTCTCATTTGGGTGCCCAGGAACAGGAAGGAGGCCTCAAGACTGAAGATGGATTTGGAAGGGTGAGGTGAATTTTGGAAGGGATGATGGCAAGAAACCAGATCCTTATTCCATGCCTCCCCTCCTCTCCTCTGGCTCTTATTTAGCACCATCCCTGGGGCAAGATTTGTTGGCAGTGCCGTCCTCTAGGGCTGCCATGGGAGTGTTGTTCCCAGATGGATGAGACAAAGAAAAGAAACAAGACAGAATGTTTTTCTTAAAGGAATAAGCAGGAAGCTCCTTATGAGCATGTAACCACAGGTGAGACTAGGAGTAAATGTGGACTAACTACCTCAATCCTTACAATAAGATTGGAAGGAAGAGCAGGGACTACGGATGAACGGGTGAAAGGATCCACCCTCCCAGCTGCCTGGAGAACACCAGTTGAGGCCCCAGCTCCATTCAGTAACTTTGTAGGGTGGGAGTGGGGATTGGCAGGGCCACTAGGAACCCCTACTCACCCGATAGATCTGGAGGCTGGACGAAGGGCACCACCACCACCATCACCACCACCACCACCGTTACCACCACCACCTTCCTTGCTTTGTAGCCCCACCTTGTTCTCACCTCCACTTCTTCAGCCTGTCTCCCATCTTGCTTTAAAAGAGAGACGGGCAGAGGGAGGAGGAGCTTTGGTGGGGCTGAGATTGGGGCTTGACCTCTCACCTACCATTCACTCGGCCCAAAAGGTGGAAAGAGGGGGAGAGAGATTTCTTTGAAACTCCCTCAACCCCCCCCCCCGCCCTCAAATAACCCCTTTCTTGGGGGATCATTTTGCTCTGTGGGGAGAGAGGGTGGTGCAGGAACCCCCACCTGGGAGCTGAAGGGAACCCCTCCCCCTATCAGGCTCTCCTTGTCCTAAGGGAACTCCCTTTGGACAAATTACCCCTCCCCCAACACCCTCCAGTGGCCCTCCTAGAAAACCCATTTTGATTTAAAAAAAAAATCTACCTCTTAGCAAAACAATAGAAAAATTAGACAACTACTGACAACAAAAATACTGACAACTTTGAGACCAGAAGTCAAAAGATTAACCATAATTCAATGTGTTCATTTGTATGCCCCCCAATTTTCCCTCTGCCCCCACACTTTAACATGCACATACTGAGGCATAACTGAGCTCTGGCACTTATGGCAAACTTAGTTCAGCAGGGCAGTGGCAAGCATTCCCTAAGATACAACCACCCCTGTGTGTGTTCTTGAGACAGACTGGGAGCAGAGTTAATTGATGTTGAAGAGGCTGAGGAACTAGGAAGCTAGGATGTTTAAAAGCAGTAGGGGTTAGAACAGTGAAGAGAACTTTGAGCCAGCTTCTGAGCCTGTTGGAGAGGAGGGAGAAAGGGCTAGAGGTCAAGCAAGGAGAGCAGCAAGGATCTGGACAAGATGGAGTGAACATTAAAGCGAGAGAGGTGTTGGCTGAGAAACGGAGGAGCATCTGAAAGTGATAGTGGGGAACAAGGACACCCAGAACCCTCCTTTTTCTAGCGTTTCCATGTTAGAGACCAGTAAGAAGAACATCCAGTCTTGGAGAGGGTGTCAAGAGATGAGCATTTTTAATGAGAAAGCTAGATTTCAATGAAGCCTAGATCATTTTTTAATGTGATACAAGAAGATGAAGGGGAGTTTGTTAACAGGAGGAGGGGTTGTAGACCACAGACTATAAGTATTGAAGAGGGTAGGGCTGAGTTTACAATAGGGAAAGTGTGCAGCTGGCACGTGAAATCTTTTCTACTGATCTCTAGACATCCTGCATGGTCTGGGTCTCTGAGCTGAGAAATACATTAGAGCCAGTCTTGCCCATAGGATGGCAGGCTCCAGGTTGGGAGCCATGGGACTCTAAGGGATGGCAGCCTGGAGACCAAGTAAGAGAAGAAATTAATTAGTCAACAAATGCTTGAGATATTCCAAGTCTAGGGACACAGAGAAAGTTCTCCCTCCCCCTCCCCGCCAAAAGCACTATTATAGCCCTCACGGGGCTCAGATTCTAATGGGGAAGTAGATAAAACATAAATAACTCATTTGTTGTTCAGTCATTTCAGTTGTGTCTGACTCTTTGTGACCCTATTTGAGGTTTTCCTGGCAGATATACTGAAGTGGTTTGCCATTTCCTTCTCCAACTCACTTTACAGATGGGGAAACTGAGGCAAACAGGGTTAAGTGAATTACCCAGGATCACACAGCTAGTAAGTGTCTGAGGCTAGATTTGAACTCAGGAAGATGAGTCCTCTTGACTCTAGGCCAGGCACTCTATCCTCTGTGCCATCTAGCTGCCCATATGAACTAGATATGTCCAAAATATAATCTCAAGAGGGAAATATGGAAGAAAAGTGGAACTGCTTTCCTACCAGGAGCTGGCACCAGGGACAAAGCCACAACAGCTCCATCTTATTTCTTCTCTGCTCCCCTAAAAACCTTTCTCTCCAATCTAAAATGAAAACCAAAATGCATCCAATTTTCTAATTCTTTCCTCAAATGAGATTCATTGCCTCACATTACTTTCCTCTTACAGCATTACTTTTACTAAAGTCTTATTTTAAACAATATAACCAGGTCCTGATTTGTGCTAATAACGAATCCCCTGAAGGAGTCCCATGTATGCCAATTGGCTCTATTCAAAATTATAATCATGTAAATTATGGTAATTGGTTCCAATCCAATAGAAATATGTAGTCTGAATTCAAATAATGCAACTACTTCTCAAGACTCATTATTTGCCCTAAACAGAATCTAGCAGTAAATATGGAACTTTAATCACTATATTTTTTAAAGCAGCAGTCTGCCAAATGAGTATTTGGAGAGCGAAGGCACAGTGGGCTGAGGATGAGACCAGGACAATAGATTAAAAGGATAAATTCTCCTCATCACCCTGCTGCCACTACTGCCGGACAGCTAATGTTTTATGTAAACAAAGATCCCTTAAACCATCTGTTGCTGGAACACCTACATAACTGTGACAAGTCACAGTAGCGTTTTAGAAATTGATTTGCCTGTGTCCTTCAAGAGCCATATAAATATACGGATGTGCCAGGCACATTAAATCAAGCTCTTAACCTTCAGGGGGCATCAGTTTCCATCCCTCCATGTGAGGGATGCCACTGTGACAGTCACAATTCGGGTTAAGAGGCACTGGACCTATACATGATGAGGAACAAAAGAACAGAAGACCTGATGGATGGAGAGAGATTCCAAAATGGAGTGGGACTTTATTTAGAGGCTACGATGAGAGATGATGAAGGGGGTGGAAATGAAAGTTTCTTATAAGTAAGCCCTGTGTGGGGGGCAGGTGTGTGTGTGTGTGTGTATTTGTCTTCCACTGGTTCAGTTTCAAGAATGATTTGACTTTCAAGTACACGTAAGAGTCTTCAATTAAGAAGCTCTATTCTAACTAGCAAGAGCATTGGATTTGGAGTCAGAAGGCCTTGGTTCAAATATTGACTCTGCAAGTCCTTGTGTAATAAAGGACAAGTCATCTGGCCTCTCTGTGACTCAATTTTCTCCACTCTAGGATGTGGCTAAAAAAGCTTTGCCAATTCTAAAACTCTGATCCCATGAATCAAAATTTGGAGGAAATAAAGGAAAGTGAATACTGTTTCCAAGGACAGAAACCAACAAACCAACAAGAGGAAAGAGTTTCTAAATGTTTTAAAATTGGAGGGACAAAAGAAAACACCTCAGATGAAAATTTGTTTTGATCCCTAATGCAGATTATAGATGCCAAGAAGATGACCAACCCAGTGACATATCACAAGAGAAGGGGGGTGCAGTGTGGTATAGGTGATTTAAGCTAACCTTGGGATAGAGAAGACTTGGGCCCAAGTCTTGCCTTTAATACATACCAGCTTCAAGATTTAATTTTTAAGTGACCCTGAAAAGCAAGTCTTTATAAACATAACTTATAAACGAATTGCTGACTGGTAGCAGTGGAAGGAATTTTCAGACCAGGAGTTCCATACACCCACACATCCCATGCAATTATATACGTTATATAATCACAAAGCTCGTTAGGAGAGGCACATGGAGTAGTTGTTTCCTTTAATTAATTTTCAAGGGGAAAAGTTGTTCCCACTCAGTTCCCTTCATGAAGTTGTTGCTGTTCAGTCATTTTGGTTATGTCTTTGTAACCCCATTTGGGTTTTTCTTGGAAGAGATACTGGAATGTTTTGCCATTTCCTTCTCCAGCTCATTTGCATATGAAGAAACTGAGTCAAACAGGGTTAAGTGACTTACCCAGAGTCACAGTGCTAGTAAGTGTCTGAGGCCAAATTTGAACTCAGGAAGTTGAATCTTTCTCCCTCCAGGCCTGGCACTCTATCCACTGTGCCACCTAGCAGCCCATGCTGTTAGCACTAGCCAAAATCCCTTTTCCTGTCTCTCAATACCTATTTGAATCCTATGCTTCCTTCAAAGCTCAACTTAAGTCCCACCTCCTTCACTAACTCTTCCAGAATCATACCACACTCTGCTTCTTGGTTCTTTCTTGCCTTCAAAAGGCACTTCCCATCTGGACTCTACTTTGAAGCACTTTATCACATATGATAGAACCCTAGGATTGTGCTCTCTGATTGTAAAGAACAAATAAATTAAAACTTGATGTAAAGGGGAAAAATAAATTAGGCTATCATAGATTTCAGTGGGTTGCCTCTGGAGTTAGCAGGTTCCCTTCATTGTAAGTCTTTCAGATGGCTACTTATTTAATTGGTTTCTTGTTGACTGGGGGTGGCGGGGGGGGGGGGGTTGGAGTTGGTCAGGGAGAGTGTACCCAGATCACACTTTTAAGTATCATCTGCATTATTTATATTTATATATAATAAATCAAGCCCTGATTTGCAGCTTGCCAATTTTTGAGGTATAAATGCTCACACTGAAAATTTAACATTAGGCTCCCATTGGTTCAAATTGACTACAACATACCCCTGCCCCACCACAGGAGGAATATTAAGAGAGACTGGAAGTAAAATCTCACCAGGTCATTGAACCCAAACTTGGTTCTTTGCTTTCATTAACCAAGAATTTAGGTTTTAGCAAGTTTATTCCCATGAAGAAATCTTAGGCAGGCAAGACCAGGATTCTTTTTCTGTTATAACAGCCTTTAGGGAAACGACCTTAATAACATTTATTAACATTTCATTGTATTAGACTCTTCACATAATGTAAAGTTGGAAATGGTTCTTTCTAGAGGGTTACAAAAATAAAGTTGGCATGTTCTCTCCTCCATTTGTCTTTTTTCTACTTCTGAACGAGAAAGAATAAAGAGAAATATCAGAATTAAGGATTATAAGGAATATAAGGAATGATGATTCCTGCTCAGGGAGGGGTTGGATTAGCTTACTGCTAAAGTCTTCTCCAGCTCTATGACTGCAGGGTCAGTTTCTCTAAATCACTTGATGATATCACTCCAAATCAAGTGCATAAGACTTATTGGAAATTTAAACCCCTAGCTTATCCATCCTCTTATTCTATCTGATGGCATTTAAGCAAGCAACATATCATAGGAAGACATGGCTGCCTTCAAAGTTTGGAAATGCAGTACTCCCTATGCATCTTGCCTTCGTATAACAATACATTATATATCAGTCATCCACTTCTCACCTAAAAATTAGCAAGGATGGCTTATTTTTCCAATTGTAAGCTCACTCCTTGTCTCTTTGTTCTGTCATGATCAGCAACAACACCAATCCATATCTCAAAACTTAATTGGGTGTCACTGAGGTAACCCTACTTATCTAGTGCCATAATGCTTGGATTTACCCTTTTATTGTTCACCATCACCAACTCTCTATTCTGGCCTTGGACCTATGTAGTTTAGAATACTCAACTGCCTGGTCCTGGGTTTTCCTGCTACTTTCTCCAGTCTTCCTCACCTTCCATATTTCACATTCCACCCAGGTCATTCCTCTTCCCAATGCCCTTCACTAGTTTCCTATCATTTGGAGGATTCAGTGTAAGCTCCTCCAATGCACTTTAAGACCTTGCACCTACTCAAGTATTAGTTTTCTCATTTCCATCATACCTCATTCATTCTCTTAGTTCTGGGTGAATTTCCTTCCACTCCAAAGCTAGTGTTTTTTTTTTTTGTTGTTTGTTTGTTTGTTTTTTTTTGTCATGCCAATATGCTTTCTTTTTCACTTTGCTAGAATATGGCCCTTCTCTCTTTAAACATTTGAAACAGTTTCTACTCCTTTCAGGAAGCCTACTCTGATTGAAATGTCTTTTCTTCATCACAAATTCCACTTCCTCAACTAAGATTTACTTAAGTTCTGGGCCTCAGTCTTGTCAAAATGCCTAACACTGTTTATCTCTGGGTGGAGAGCTCCTTCTCTGGTCAGACATTCAATCTGTATGTTCCCGCTCAAATACTGGGCACTAAACATTGAATTCCACACTTGAATCCTTCTCACTTAGAAAATAAAATTGAAAAAAAAAAAGAAGTCGGTACAAGTAAGTGTTAAAGAAAACATAACCTAGGCCTGGTAGAAGGGAACGACAACTAAATTTGAAGTCATGGGAACTGAGTTCAAATCTTGTCTCTACTATCTCTTTATATGATCTTGGTTATCCATAACAAGTTTATGATTCAATTTTATTTTCTACAAAAGAGGGGTTGAATGAGATGACCTCTAATGTTGCTTCCAGGCTGCTAGGTGGTACCATAGTACAAAGAGTGCCAGGCCTGGAGTCAGAAAGAACTGAGTTCAAATCTAGCCTCAGACACTTACTAGCTGTATGACCCTAGGCAAGTCACTTAACTCTGTTTGCCTCAGTTTCCTCATCTGTAAAATGAGCTGGAGAAAGAAATGACAAACCACTCCAGCCTCTTTGCCAAAAAAACCCGAAATGGGGTAACATAGAGGAATACAATTAAAACAAATGAACAACAACAATGAAAAACTGTTCCTTCTAGTCCCCCTTCCCCATCCATGATTCTATGACCCTATGCTCACATAGCCATCCCACCATGATTGCCTTTCAAAACAGAGAAAAGTGAGAATCATTCATTCAAAACTTTGTTTTTTTTCTGGCCATGTTTTATCCTTCTGACTCACTGTGTGAACTTGGGTAAGTCTCAGTAAACATAAATCACTATCCCCAGCACACAGAGACCCTGTGAAGACAAAATAGTCTTCCAGTGAAACCATTTAATTAAGAAATCCATGAAGATAAATGTGAGCTTCTATGAAATATGTGAGCTATCCAGTCCAAGATGTGAAAATGATGACTAAAGATAGGGGCAGAGAGCAGGGGCACAGAGAAATAATCTGCCTTGTCAACTTTGGTTCATCTGCTGTGGTGTAATAGATGGAAGGTTGGATTTGGAGTCCAAAGACCTTGAAGGGAGCCTTACCTCTGAGACTTTCTAGCCAGGTAACCATGGGCAAGGCATTTCCCATGTCTAAGGTGACTGTATATAAAGTACAGAAACCAAAACAAAAGAGTCCTTACCTTCAAGAAGCTTATGATCTATCACTTCCTCTTTCTTGTTCTATACTCTGCCCTCCCTTTCACAACATCTTTTCTCCCTTTTGAGGCTGTCTTGGTGTTTATTTTGATTGAACTGCACCTGAATAAAAATGCTTAACTGTGGAATACAAAGAGAAACAAAGGGGTTTGCCTTGACCTCAAACTTTGCTAGGAATGCCCCAGTTTGGCAGCTCAATGCCACAATGGACAGAGTGGCAGACCTTGAGTCAGGAACACATGAGTTCAAATCTGGCCTTAAATACTTACTGGGCATTGTGTGACTCTGGGCTAGTCACTTAACCTCCACTGATCTCAGTTTCCTCATCTGAAGAATAGGGGCAATCATCACATTTATCTTCTAGGATTAGTATAAGGATCAAATGGAATAATGTTTGTAAAGTGTTTTACAAATTTTAAAGCACAAATATAATGCCAAATTGTAGTAGTAACAGTCATTGCTGTCACTGTCTAGTCTATATATTTATTCCTCTTAAGGGTAAAAGAAGGAGTGTAGCTCTTTCCCATCTACAAGAAATCCTGAAAGGGTCATTTGAGGTGGAGGAAGCAGATAGAGGTAAAGGTCATTAATTCATTATTCAGGCTTTTATGAATAGTTCCACTTATGAAATGAGCAGGCAGCTATAATCAATAAATATTTATTAAGCCCCTACTGTGTGCCAGGAATTGAGCTAGGTACTAGGAACCCAAAGACAAAAATGAAAAAAATCCCAGCCCTCAGGGAGCTTATGGTCTATTTAGGGATAATACGTACAGGTACAAGTCTATACAAATATATTCAAAATAAATGTTTGAGGGGAAGCACCAGAAGCTGGGGGATCAGAACGTCTTCATACATAGGGGTAGTATGTTGTTGTTGGTGGTGGTGGTCTTTTGTTCTCTAAGAGGACCAATGACATCATGAGAGTGACATCTTGACTTGTGCCTGAATTGGATTTAAGTGAAGCAGAGCTGTACAGAGCCATCAGCTTCACTCTCCCTTTTAGTCACTGAAGTCCGGTGGCAAGACAGAAGTCAAGACAACTGCAATGGCCTGGGATGCAGTGGGTGACCTTGGCCTTCCTAAATGGAGGTCTCTCGTAGGTCTCAGCTTGTCAGAGTCAACACCCATTCAATGACTAAGGATTAGGTAAGAAATGAGACAGAAGATGGCCCGGTTCACCGTCACAAAAATATCAGTCTGAGAGGTAGTACAATAAATGGACTTTGAAGAAAATGAGAGACTTTAAAAGATGTGGGGAGGGAGGGTAAAGCAGTGACATAAACAGAAATTTTTGCCTTTTTCTATAATAATGAAAACAACTCAGGCTGGTTTACAAAACACTGAATTTTTTTTTATTTGATTCTCATAGCAAATCTATGAGATATTTAGGACGGGTAATAAGATTTCCATTTTAGAGATGAAGAAATGCATCTCAAAAAGGAAAGGGAACTTGTCTCACATCACACAGCTAGGAAGTTTCAGAGCTGCGGCCCGTATCCAGCTCCTCATATTCTACATCCAGGGTCCATTCCAAGGCACAATGACATATGGATGAAAGCTGCCCAGGTAGCTTGCCTTTTTCTGTGCCTCTGCTTTCTGTCCCTACCCTTATGAACCTTAGATCATTGCCACGCCTTGACTGCAGACAGCTCAAACATTTCCCAGAAACTCCTGCTTATCCTCATAGATTTCCTATTTAAAAGATTTCCCTGGAATCCCATATAACTTCACAGAAACTGTGATGTGGGAAGGATGCTTTCTATTATCTTAGGATTAGAGCATTTAATGGACTTAGAAAAGGTCACATGGTAAAACAGAGGGATGAAATACTGCCAGAAAAAAATCAGGGAAAATGGCAGCATTTCCAATCCTATTCCTCCAAGTCAAATTGCTGACAGAAAGCCTGAAATGCTGAGTTTTAGTTACTTGAAAGAATAGCCAAATTTATATTTAACATCAAGGACTAAAATATGGACTTTAGGATTCCTTCTGACCTTTTAAACATTGTTAAGATCTCAGATTGGAGGTTTTTCATGATAGCTTTGTTTAATCAATTGAGCTTATGCAGCTAATCATCTTTTTTTATCTTGGTGCTAGAATGATTCTGAGGCCTACTTTCTCAAAACTATAAATTGACTATTTTTTGAGCTGTGAAAACCAAATCTTCCAAAGCACTGATAATTTCTGGATCTCCAGGGACAGAAGTGGGTTGTTCATCTGCACTAATTAAAGACAGACATTTATGAGTTTTCTGCAAATACCAATGAACAAAAAAAATTAAGACAACTTAGAAAAAGAACCAGACACAAGATTAAGGGACTTGGGTTCAAGTCTTTACTGACACTGACCAGCTGTATGTTTTGGCCAACTGACTTTCCCTCTATGGACTTTATTTCTTACATTGGTAAAATGTAGTATTTGAATTCTGGAAATAGTGAGGAACCATATTAAAAAAAATTAAACTGTGCCTACCTTTTGACTCAGAAACCTCACTACTAGAAGAAGAAAGCAAATAAAGTACCATATGAACCAAAATATTAATATCATCAGTTTTTTTTAGGAAACAAAGCTGCCATTGCCAAATGGGAAGTAGAGATAGGCACAAGGAAGAGACTGAAAGATGGAGAGAGATCACTGTGGCTGAAGCATTGAGGGGAGGTTTCATAGAAGGGCTGGGACTCATGCTGCACCTTGAAGGAAGGTTAAAATTAGAAGAACATCAAGCTCAGGAGCTGAATTACTGGGGCCTCAGTAATTCCAGATACACAGATCCCAAACTGTAAAACAAAGGAATAATCATAAAAAACCATTTAGTGCTAGTTAAGAAACAGAAAATTTGATCAATGATACAGATTAGGCACATAAGACCCAGAGACAATTGGACATGGTAGCATAGTATATAACAAATCCAACAACAATATTGGGGTATGGACAAAAAATTCCTGGGAAAACATAATTTACTCAGGGAGAAATTAGTTTTAGGCTAACATTTCATACCACATATCGCAAAAGTTCCAGAGGGATGTGTGACCTAAATATAAAAATTCATGTCACTCAAAATAAAGAAGAAAAGAAGAATCTTCTCACATCCATTAGTAGAATGAAAATTCTTAATTAAACACAAAATAAAGATGATCATAAATGATAAAATTGACAATTCTGATTATATAGTATTGACAATTGTTTTAAACCAGCAAAACAATTTTATTAGAATCAGAAAGGAAACAATCATTGGCAAACTTTTGCAGTAAAGTTCTGTTATTAAATTTGACATGTACTATATATACATATACATATATTATATATGTAGGCATATATATACATATACACACACTATACACACACCATATATACACGCTATATGCATATCCCAATAGGTAAATGGTCAAAAGATATGATCATTTTTCAAAAGGAGAAATGCAGTGAGTCAAAACCCAATTCTCAATGAACTTCCACAAAGAAAGGCAATATAAGGTGGAAAACAAACTATGTCTAAAGTAAAAAATACCTAGATTCAATGCTGCCTTTGATATAGCCTGACTGTGTGATCCTGGGTAAGTCATTTAACTTTTCAGTGCTCTGAGCAACTCTCTAAGACAATAAGTTGCAAAGAATGTGCCAACTTGTACTGATAGAAGGAGCTTCCTAGACTGGGAGTTCCATATACCAATGAAATCACACTTCTAGTGTCCCATTCTATCCCTATTTTATTTGAACCTATATTTTATTTGAGCACTATAAGCCAACATGTATTCATTAAGCCCTAATCATACTAGCTTAAAATATTTTTTTTTCCTGGATACTATTATTTGTCTGGTAGATTCTAAGAAATGCTGTAGATTTAGTATGGCTGCTTTCAAGGCTTAGTGTTAAATCCCCATGGATCTGAGGGATCAGATTCCATTGCTTTTTTTCTAAAAACATGGCACCTCTTTCTTCACTTGCAGTTCCATCCTTTTTTAACTAGCTCCACTTTGGTCAGCAGCAGTGTCACCATCCTGCTTACAACTTAGATCTCAATTCTTGTTTTGATATCATTTGGTCCAGCCACAATGGCCCAATTCTGGCACCACAATATTTGAATTCACTCTTTCTTTTCCATCATCCAAAGATACTTATCCTGGCCTTTGAAAATATGTGCTTAGACTGTTGGGAGAATTGTGAACTGGTCCAACAATTCTAGAGAATAATTTGTAACTGTGCCCAAAGGGCTATAAAACTATGCATACCCTTTGACCCAGAAATACCACTACTAGGTTATGCATCTCAAAAAGATCCAAAAAAAAGGGAAAGGACACAAATGTACAAAAATATTTATAGCAGCTCTTTTTGTGGAAGCAAAGAATTGAAAACTGAGGGGATGCCCATCAATTGGGGAGTGGCTGAAGAAACTGTGGTACGCCATTGTGATGGAACACTATTATGCTATAAGAAACGAAGAACATGATGGTTTCAGAAAAAAAAAAAAACTGGGAAGACTTACATGCACTGACGCAAAGTGAACGGAGTAGAACTAGGAGAACATTATGCATAGTACCCGCAATATTGTAATGATAATCAATTGTGAGAGACTTAGCTACTGTGATCAATACAATGATGCCCAACAATTCCAAGCAACTCATGATGAAAAATGCTCCAGAGAGAAAACTGATGAACTCTGAATGTAGAATGTAGCATTTTTTTCTTTATTCATTTTTCTTTTTTTTTTTGGCGATGAGGATAATGTTTAAATATTTTGCATGACCTCATAAGTATAATGGGTAACATATTTCTTGCTTTCTCAGTGGGTGGGGAAAGGGAATTGAAAATAGACATTAAAAAATTAAAAGTAAATATGTGTTTACAGATTAAAGTCCTGGTCCTGGGAGTCCCCACTGTTTTCTCTGTCCAATGTGTCTTACTTTCCATACTTCTCATTTCAACAAGATGCTGAAGAAAATCTATCATGTCCTCACTGTTGATAAAATGAGGAGATAGAGAATGGATAAGGGTTAAATGCACTGAGAACTGATTGAAAGACCAGAGAAAAGGAATTGTGATTAATGGATTATTTTAACCTGGGAGGGTGTCTGTTCTGAATTGCTGTAGGACTCTGTCATCAATACTTTTATTAGTGATTTGTACTAAAACACACTTGGCATGTTGATCAGATTTGTGGTTGACATGAAGCTCAGAGGGATAGCTAGTTAGTTCAGTAAGTGACAGAAGTGAATACAAAATTATCTCAAAAGACCAGAATGGTGGGCTGAATTGAAAGAGATAAATGTAAAAGAAACACTACCTTTCCTTGTATTAAAAAAAATCAATTGCACAAGTAATATGAGATATTTATGGCTAGAAGGCAGTTTGTGCAAAGGAGACCCAGGGATTCTGGTGCGTTGCAAACTCAATATAAGCAATTTGGCAGCCAAAAAAAAGTCAATGGAATCTCAGGCTGGATTAATATATTACCGTCATAGCCTGCCCTGGTCAGACCTCAGGTGGAGTATTATTTTCAAGTTCGGGTGTCATATTTTAGTTTGGATACTGACAACCCAAAGTACTTGTCATATTTTTCTGTTCTTTATTTGGTGTTATGGGGTAGGGTAGTTGTCTGGGAGTGCCCCTTTTCCCCCAAATTGGAAAGGAACTCAAGGGTCTCTGTCTTCTTTGTCCTTGTGTCTTTATCTATGTCTGTCTCTCACACACACACACACACACACACACACACACACAAATATAAACAATTCAGGCTCTGGGGTAGAATAAAAGACTTATCCTTTGAGTTTAACCTGGAGAATTCTCTCTCCTTCTGAGAGTTCTGTCACCCTTTCTTAGGACTGAAGGGCCCCAGAATTCTCTTGGTCATTCTGCACAACCAGCATACTGAGCATACAACAAAGTATTTCAGTCTTGGGAAAACAACTCTAACTTTTCTGCCCTGGCATCTTATAGCTGTTTTTTTTCCTGCAAAGTGAAGACTCCACTTCTGTCTCTAACATTCTATCTCTGTATATTTTTCCTTCACCTCTCATGAATCTTAACCATATTCATCTCTAGTCTATAATAAGGGAGCATGATTTAGTAATTAGAGTACTGTACCAGAATTCAGGAACACCTGCGTCCCAACCCTCCTCAGAAATTTCCTAGCTATGTGACCCTGGGCAAATGATTTTACTGCTCTGGGCCTCAGTTTTCTCATCTGTAACATGAGGGGGTTACATACTCTACATGGTCTCTAAGGTCCTTTTCAGCTCTAAGTCCTATGATCCTATGTATGGGTCTTCTCTGCCTGAACACAGTATGAATTGCTATTAAAAGCTGCGAAAGCTAAATGCTTCTGCATCATACATCCGGTTCTGAATGAGCAAATTCTCATTTGGGTGAACAATGACTAGAATTCCTCTCTTCCCTAATATGATCAATGCCTCTTTTGCTTCTACATTCCTCATAAACTTACAGCCCCATTTCCAAAGATAGACTTGTAAGAATGTGAATTTTTAGGTACAATATGCCAAGCTATGTTGTTATCACGCAAGCTAAAAGATTCTCGGTTTACAAAAGTCTTGGAACATGTGTAAATGAAGTGCCCAACCTTGGGAGGAAGTATGATAGAGAATATTGGTATAGATTTTAGAATGAAGTCACACTATCATACTTGTCAAGCAAATTTTATATGAGGATATAGTTTAAACAACTTCAGATTGTTGTTGCTGTTAAGGTGTTTTTCAGTTGTGTCTGACTCTCTGTGACCCCCATTTGAGGTTTTCTTGGTAAAGACACTCAAATGGTTTTCCATTGCCTTATCCAACTCATTTTACAGATGAGGAAACTGAGGCAAACAGGGTTTAGCAACTCACCCAGGGTCACACAACTAGTAAGCATCTGAAACTGGATTTGAACTCATGAAGATGAGACTTCCTGATTCTAAGCCCAGTGCTCTACCCACTGCACCACCTAGCTGCTCCCAAAATAACTGCTGAGGTTCCAACCAATTCTAACTTTCTGTATCTCTTTGATTATTTAGCCCAGAGAAGGTGAGCTTTAGAGGAAACATAATTTCTGTCTTCAAATACTGAAAGAGCTATCATGAGGAAATGCAATAGAAAAATAGAGCATCCCTAAATTCAGACTTAGAGAACCTGGGTTCTAATTCTGGCTCTGCTTCTGCCTACTTGCATCACCTAGGTCAGCAGTAGGGAACCTGTGGCCTCAAGTCCACCTAGGGTCTTCTACATCCTTAAGTGTGGCCTTTTGACTGAATCTTCTGTAAAATTTGGATTCTGTCAAAAGACTGCACTTAAGGATCTAGAAGGCCCCAGGTGGCCTCAAGGGCACAGGTTCCTCACCCCTGATCTAAATTAAATTAAAAACTTTTGGGGCTACTGTTTCATCATCTATCAAATGACAGGTATGAATTGGTGATTTCTAATGTCCTTTCCAGCTCTGATATCCAACTACTTATGATTTAAACCTTTAATGCCTGGCCCCCAAGTGGCAGAAATAGGATCAATGAATGGGAGATACAGGAAGGCAAATGATGATTTGCGACATTAAGGCTTTAATGCCTCAGTGATTTCATCAACATGCATTTCCTCCTTTAGTAGAAATGGTAACCATCCACTTCTTATACTCTAGGTCAAGTGTTCTTTACCTTTTTTTTCAGGCCATGCACCCCTTTAGCAGTCTGATGAAACTTCTGGACCCCTACTTAAAATAATGCTGGTAAATGCATAAAATAAAATACACAGAATTTCAAAAAATAAAGGTTAGTGAAATAAAAGATGTAACTTTTCATATCTGTGTTCACAGACTCCCTGAATTCTATCAATGGATCCACCGGGGATCCAGGGATCCCAAAGTAAGCAATCCTGCTCCACATGTTTTTATAGGCTGAAGGTGTGTTGGTAAGCAAAACAGGCTCCTTAGCACTTAGTTCAACAAGTGCCCTTGAAAAATTTGGCTTTTGTTTGCTTTGAGTAATTCAGTGTATTTCATTGAGTCTTCCTAAGTGCTATGCCCCAGGCCCAAATCCCTATTAGGTGTAAAAACTATGTGGGTGTGGATTAGCAACTAAGGTGGGGCCCAAGATGGAGGTGACTCCAGGGAGGGCCTAGTTAACATGTCTGGAAGAGCAGAGGCTTTTAGACCATGTGGGTTTAAGTTGCCTCTTTGTGATGATTCTAGGTCACATGGGTGAGTCACATGTGTGAATCACCTCTGACGCTGAAAAAGATATAAAAACCAGGGGTTGGCCTCCTCTTCCTTGGAGCTCCTACCTACAGCAATGGTGGCCGTGAGACTCTGGGCCAGCCCTTGTTCTGAGCTCCCAGGCTGAATCTAGATGTTGGTAACTATGAATCTGTATTTGGTCTGTCTGTTGATGTTTGTAACTTGTTTGTAATTTGCTCTGAAGTTCAGTGTGCTGGTCTCTTCCCCTGAACTAAGTGAATGATATTTGTGCGCTGAATTAAAGTAAGCTTGTCAGCCCCTTCACCTTGCTTTCCTTAGTTAAGCAGATCAAAAGAATCTGTGCTATTGGCAGCTTTCTGGGTGCTGGCTGTGGGTAGATCTTACACCCCCACAGAAGCTGCTAGCCTGATTGTTGAAACAGAGGGTAACTTTGGGTCACTCAGGCTGTCCATCTTATCTGCCTTACTCTTGCATCGGATGAGCCCACTTCTTTCCTCCATTGTACATTTCCATAAAGAGAGGCATCATGGCATTAATGAATATAGAACAAGCCCCAGGGTCAGAAAGGGGCAGAAATCCTATCTCAGTGGCCTCTCTGTAGACTACAAACCAATCACACACCTACAATGGAAGAAGCAATTTATTCACTGCACTGGGTTTCCTATCTACTACAACAAAATTAAGGGCAGCTAGGCGGTGCAATAGAACGCCAGGTTTGATACAGGAAGATTCATCTTTGTGAGTTCAAATCTGGCCTCAGACACTTCCTAACTATTTGATCCTGGGCAAGTCACTGAAAGCTGTTTGCCTCAGTTTCCATATCTGTAAAATAAGCTAGAGAAGGAAATGGCAAACCATTCAGTATCTTTGCCAAAAAATCTCCAAATGAGTTCACAAAGAATCAGAAACGACTGAACAACAGCAAAAACAAAATGTGAAGTCATACATAGGATAGAGTAGAGTGTCATCCAGAAGGGGACATAGATGAGTAAAGCAGTATTGGTACTACCCTGCTGAATTTAATACATACTTTAAAAAGAAATAAAAGCTATGCCTAAGAAGAAAGTCACCATTTCATATGCAATTCTCTATTTTTAATTCTTTGCATCTGGAAATGTCCATATTTGCTGATGTTTGTCAAATTTACAAGAAATCACAAGTTTGGCCTGTGCTAAAAGGAAAAAAAATCACTATAAGGAAAAATTATAAAAGTTTTAATTGTCTGAAAATGTAATTATTTGATTCATGAGTTTAAGTAAAACAGCATGATATAGTAGATAAAGCACTGAACTTGGAGTCAGGAAGATGAAGATTCGAATGTCTCCTCAGATACTTGCTAGCTGTGTTTCTCGGCAAGCCAACAAAAACAAATCTCTGTGCCTCTGTTTCTCCATCTGTAAAATGAGGGGTTTTGGACTCAGTTGCCTCTAAGGTCAATTATAGTTCTAAATCAAGGCTCCTATGATTCTATGAATTTTCTGTAATTAGAGATATTCAAGAAAAGGTTGGATTACCACTTTTTTTATTATTCATCCATTTCAGTTGTATTCAACTTTTCATGACCCCATTTGAGGCTTTCTTGGCAAAGATACTAGAGTTATTTGCCATTTCTTTTTCCAGCTGATTTTATAGATGAGGAAACTGAGGCAAGCAGGGTTAAGTGACTTGTCCATGGTCACACAGCTAGTAAGTGTCTGAGTCTGGATTTGAACTCAAGAAGATAAGTCTTCTTGACTCCTGCAGGCCCAGCACTCTGTGCACTATGGCACCACCTAGATGTGTATGTAGTAAAGAAGATTCGTATTCCAGTTACAGTTGGACAAGGCTTCCAAGACCTCTACCAATTCTAAGATTCTGCAGTACCCGGATTCTACTCCTGACTCTAACACCAAGTCTCTGTGTGGCCTAACATACACATTTAACCTCTCAGGGTCCCAGTTTCCTGCTCTATGAAATGAGGGAAATGGAATGAATGACCTTGAGCATTCTTTGCACCATGAACAGTCGATGCATCATGGTTATTTAGCTGTAGAATTAAGGCAGTCTGCCCTACACTTCAGACTTCTGTTTGACATTTTTCCTGCCTCAGGAAGCTCATTTAAGTTGGTTTAATTTATTGTTGTTGTCTTTTATTACGATGACCTCCATGTGGTAGATGGCGTAGAATTATTCAGATTCTACTGAAAGAAGAATTTTAGATAAATTATAGACTACTCAATGTGACATTGAAGCTCTTCAGTCTGGCTCCAGTCTAGCTTTTCTAAACATGTTAGACATTAGCCTCAACCCTGCCCCTCACCCCAGCAATCTAGGTTCCATCCAAACTGGCCACCCTGCTGTTATCTGAACTCAGCATCTCATTTCCCTAGGTGCCATTATACCAACTGCTCCTCAGACCTGAAATCCCCTTTCTCTCCTACTAGTGCCATCTTCCATGGGGAACCATGATTATCAAAGGTGACTGAATAGTGCTCTCTTTATCCTCCCTTTATTTTCTATCTACTCTATCAATTAGTCAACAGGCATTTATTAACTATTTACTCAATGCCAGATACTGTGGTTAAGTGCTGGAGACACAAAGAAAGGCAAAAAGGGTGCCTTCCATCAAGGAGCTCATAATCTAATGGGGGAGACAACCATCATGTAAATAATTAGGTTCACATAGGATATACACATAATAATAGATGGAAGGTAAGCAAACAGAGAAAGGCACTAATAACTACAGGGCATAAGAAAGGAATCCTGAAGAGGGCTAAATTGGGGCTGAATCTTGAAGGAAACTAATGATTCTAAAAAGTGGATTGAAAGTGAGAGAGCATTCCAGATATGGAGGACAGTCAGTGTAAATTCCCTATCACCTTAGAAGAACATAGGCTTCTCAGGGGCAGGCAAAATTTTTCATTTTGTCTCTGGACTCCTGATATCTATACAGTGGGTACTTAATACCTGATTGAATTTAGTTCAAGGTTAGTGGGCCTCAGACCTTCAGCACTGTGGGTTATGAACATAATCTTGGGCAAGATTTAGTGATTATTACGAGGTATTAGCTTTAGAAGGTTCTCTAAGGTTTCAGTAAAATAAGAGAATATGGTCATTTCAGCTCCTACTGTCCAGGTACACACATCACAATAATAGTCAATGTGAAAATTTAGCAAGAGCTAAAAAGGGTTAAAGGGATGGACGAAGGCTGAATGGTTACTTCACCAGGAGAATCCATCCCTGGGAGAATTACTTGGGTATAATGGGCCCGTGTGGATTCTAACCATGTCATACCTTTGTGAAGTAATCTCCAGAATTGCTGCCAAAGCACCGCCTTTGATTTACTAATTCCCTTAACAAATTATAATATATAACCCAATCTTTTATTCTCTATTTCCATTATTCTGACAAAACCACCTCAATGAGAACAGCATTCTGGTGGAATAACCATGCTCTGATTAGTTGAATTAACTAAAACAGATCCATATATGCCCTAGAAAATGATGGCCCACACCTGCCAAACCACAGTAAGACAGCAGGGCTTGACACAAAGCAGCAAGAAGAGAATAGCTTCCTGCTAGTTTGTGGCATGGAAAAAATGATTCCTTATTGATTATTCCTGTGGAAATTGCAATGCAATGCCAGTCAAATTATCACACAGGCCACTCCAGAATCTGGTATAATTTGCATTCTATTCTTAATGCTTCTAAGTGCTCACCGAATGATCATGCTTTTGAGTGGTATTTCATATTTCAGATGGAAGGACCTCAAACATAGCATGGAGCAAAGGGGAGATTTGGTTTGTTTTAGATTTTTTTCTAATAAGGCAAGCTGTAATAGAAGGGCTAGACAGAAGCCAAGATAAAAATGGAAAGATCACTGGATTTACAGTGAGAAGATCTCGGTTTAAGGTTTAGCTCTGTCTGATCCTGGGCAAACTAATTCTCTTCTCTGGGCCTCAGTTTCTATAAAATGAAGAAGTTTGATTAGGTAATCTCCAAGGCTCCTTTTAACTCTATATCTATGATCTTATGATCATATCAAAGTTGGATTTTGAGTCAGGAACACCTGGGCTCAAATATGGCATCTGATCTTTTCCAGCTCTGTGACAACTCACTACTCAGGGCTTCTGGCAACTCCCTATGTCTCTCCTACTAAAAGATCACCAGAGTTAGAGTTAAAGGGCCTGAGTTCAAATCCCAACTCTGCCATGAATGACTTTGGACAGGCCACTTTATTTCTCTCTTCCTTAATTTCCTCATCCTTAATAGGAAGGAGGGAAAGAACTAGTGACCACTGCAGTCTTTGTCAGCTTTAAATCTACGATGTCTCATAGATTGGCTATCACTTGCTTTGGTAGGGGGTGTTTCTATGCTAGGCATTCCCAGCTGATAAAATCACAGCTCCCAGGGTAAGGGAAGGAAACAGATTTATTTTTTAATAATAGTGCCAGGAACTGGACATGGAATTGGAGTTAGTTAAGAGGCAAAATGTATATTCACTTTTCAATCATTTGCTTATTTATCTCACACTGAAAGATTCCCTTCCTCTGCCTTTGGTCTGACAGGGGAATCATCATCTCTTTCCAAACTCCAGGCTATTGCCATGGAAATGAATGTGATGTAATAAATTCATCATTATGAGGACTATCAAATCTAGTAGGTGGGTAATGATACCACTTCACATTTAGAATCTTTCTAGTACTTTATAAAACATTAACTCGACAATCCCCTCCACATCTCCAAGGAGTAGCAGGGCAGGCACTGGACCAGTTCTACAGATGGGGAGACTGAGAAAGTAGTTAAGAAATTTTCCTGAAGACAGTAGAGAGAAGCCAGGAAGTTGCCTGAGCTCTCCCCAGTCTTCCTGGGAAACACTATTAAATCAAACCTTTAAATGGATTTTAGAGTGACAGAACCTACAAAAAGACAGAATGAAACAATTTTCCAGCTTAAAATGACTTAGAAGGATTTCAGGAAAGGTCTGTCTCACTTGGGTAAAAGGGGAACACAGCCCAGTGCAGACTGTGTCTACACGAGGCAGCAGAAGCTCTTAGCCATAGCATATATCAGCAACTGAGGCCTCTCCATCCTGCCTCAGCAGTCCATCAGTGAGGCCTCCAGCCTTGGCACAGAAAGCAAATTGTGAGCCCTGGAATCCCAGCACAACAAACACAACTAGGCCAGGCCACCTCCAATGCAGTGGACAAGCTGAAGCCTCTAAGGCTCCACTGTGGAAAGCCAGGGACCAGGCCCCTGGTGCCCAAGATGAGAAGTTTGTGATAGGGCCCCTTGTGCCCCAGGCTGAAAAATAAGAAACAGAAGAGAACCCTGACCATAGAAAGCTACTGCGGCGACAGGGAAGATCAAACACACATTCAGAAGAGGACAACAACGTCACACTGTCTACATGTGAAGATCATTGTTTGGGCCCCGATTGTCTCAGAATGAATGAAATAGCAATTGTTCTTGTTTTGGACAGAAACCCTGAAGGTCTTCCTGTCCCATCTCAATTTTTTTTTTTTTGACTAGACAAGGAGGCCATTCTCTGCCTTAATCACTGAACGAGCCTTGCGTCAGTCAAACTGAGATAGTTCAAGACTTTAGCTTGAAAATGCCCAAGTCCCCCACTGCATCCTGGGCCATCTCCAGTCATCCTGGTCCACATCTGACCACTGGACCTAGACGGCTCCTGAGGAGAAAGTAAGGCTGGTGACTTTGCCCAGCTCTCCCTCACTCAAATCCAATTAACTTACATGGCATGGCATCCCCTCCCTGATGTCATGGTCTTCTTCAAGAAGGAAGGACAAAGAACAACTTTTATGAGTAGACTAGAACTGGCCACTTGGGCAACACAATCTTTCTTTCTTTCTTTCTTTCTTTCTTTCTTTCTTTCTCTTTCTTTCTTTCCCTTCCTCCCTTCCTTCCTTTCTTTCTTTCTTCCTTTCTTTTCTTCCTTCCTTCCTTTCTTCCTTCTTTCTTTCCTTCCTTCCTTCTTTTCTTTCTCTTCCTCCTTTCTTTTCTTCCTCCCTTCCTTCCTTCCTTCCTTCATTCATTCCTTTCTTCCTTTCTTTTCTTCCTTCCTTCCTTCCTTCTTTCCTTCCTTCCTTCCTTCCTTCTTTCCTTCCTTCTTTTCTTTCTCTTCTCCCTTCCTTCCTTTCTTTTTTTCTTCCTTCCTTCCTTCCTTCCTTCCTTCCTTCCTTCCTTCCTTCCTTCCCCTTCCCTTGGTCCACATGGTATCATACCCTTACCTGCAGGTGCTCTGCCCAAAAGGAATGCAAATTTTAATCTCTCAAACATTTTTTTCTTTCTTAAAGAGGAGCCTGAACCCCAAGTCACTTTGGCTCTCATTGATTGGACAACAATATGTACTAGGTCAAGTCCTATTTGGTCATTATTTGAGTCCTGACTGGCTCAGAATGAATATAAATAGTAATTGTATCTGTTTTGGCTAGAAACCCTGAGGGTCTTCTCTTCCCAGATACATAAATACATACATACATTATATATAAGTATATATAATGTATGTATGTATTGGACTAGGTAAAGAGGCTATTCTCTGAAAAATCACTGAATGAGCATTGCCTCAGCCAAACCCAGACCTGTTAAAGATGTTAGTTTGAAAAGGCCAAGGTACCCCACTGCATCCTGGGCCATTTCCAATTGTTCTGATCTATATTTGGCTCCTGGATCTAGATGGCTCCTGAAGAGAAAGTGAAACTAGTGACTCTGCACACCCTCCCTCACTTAAATCCTGTTCTGTTGCATGGCATGGCATCACCTCCCTGATGTTATGGTCCTCTTTGAGAACATAGGACATACAACAACAACAACAAAGGGGAATAGGAATTTGTCTCAAGCCCAAAAAATCTTCTTGGAGGAGTTCAAAAAGTATCCTAATAACAAGTAAGAGAGGCAGAAGAAAAAATGGCAAAAGATATGAGAGTTATGAAGGAGAATTATGAAAAAAAGAGTCAACAGCTTGGAAAAGGAAGCACAAAAATTGACTGAACAACTCCTTAAAAAATAGAATTAGGAAAAGTGGAAGATAATGTCTCTATGAGGCATCAAGAATCAATCAAACAAAAATCAAAAGAACGAAAAAAAATAGAAGAAAATTTAAAATACCTCATTGGAAAAACAACTGACCTGGAAAATAGATCCAGGAGATATAATTTAAGAATGATTAGACTACCTGAAGGCTATGACTTAAAAAAAAAAAGCATCTTTTAAGAAATTATCAAGGAAAACTGCCCTAGAACCAGAGGGTAAGATACTCATTGAAAGAATATACCAATCACCACCTAAAAGAGCAAAAAAAATGAAAACTCCAAGGAATATTGTAGCCAAATTCCAGAATTATCAGATCAAGGATAAAATACTGCAGGCAGTCACAAAAAAAAATTCAAATATCAAGAAGCCACAATCAGGATTACACTGGACTTAAAAGCTTCTATATTAAAGGATCAGAGGGCTTGGAATATGATATTCCAGAAGGCAAAGGAGCTTGGATTACAACCAAGAATCAACTCCCCAGCAAATTGAACATTTTTTTTTCAGAGGACAAGATGGATATTCAATGAAATGGAGGACTTTCAAACTTTCCTGATGAAAAGATGAGAGCTGAACAGAAAATTTGATCTTCCAATACAGGACTCAAGAGAAGCATTAAAAGGTAAACAGGAAAGGAAAATAAACAACCATGTTATTCAATAGGATTTAAATTGCTTTCCCTGCATGAGAAAATAATACTTGTAACTCTTGAGAGCTGTGTCTCTATTAGGGCAGTTAGAAGGAGTATACGTAGATAGAAGGAATGGGTATAATTTGACTTTGATGTGATGATATAAAAAAAATTAAGGAGTGAAAAAATATTTTACTGGGAGAAAAGGAAAGGGAGAAGCAGAAGTGGGTAAATTATGTCACATGAAAAGCCACAAAATACCTATTACAGTACAGGGAAAGAAGGGAGGAGGTGAGCATTGTTTGAACCTTACTCTCATCAGATTTGACTCAAAAAAAGAATAACATACTCACTCAGTTGGGAATAGAAATTTATCTTACCCTATAGGGACAGGAGGGGAAAAGGGAAAAAAGGGGGGATTAATAGGAGGGAGGGCAGATTGAGGGAGGTGATAGTCAGAAGCAAAACTCTGTTGAGGAGGGACAAGGTAAAAGGAGAGAGAAATATAAAAAGGGGGAAAAGAGGAT
The DNA here is from genome assembly GCF_011100635.1 of Trichosurus vulpecula. Classification (NCBI taxonomy): domain Eukaryota; kingdom Metazoa; phylum Chordata; class Mammalia; order Diprotodontia; family Phalangeridae; genus Trichosurus; species Trichosurus vulpecula. The sequence goes on along the minus strand of NC_050578.1, from coordinate 233,736,319 downwards.
AGAAGAAAATATAGAGTAATCATAATTGTGAATGTGAATGAGATGAACTATCCCATAAAATGAAGCAGATAGCAAAGTGAATTAAAAAAAAAAAACAGAATCCTGCAATATATTGTTTACAAGAAATACATTTGAAGCCTAGACAGACATACCGAGTAAAGGTAAAAGGCTAGAGCAGAATACGTTCTGCTTCAGCTGAAGCAAAAAAATAAATAAATAAATAAAAGCAGGGGTAGCAATCCTGATGTCAGACAAAATCAAAAGGAAAAACTGATCTAATTAAAAGAGATAAAGAAGAAAACTACATCTTGCTAAAACGTACCATAAACAATGAAGTAATATCACTATTAAACATATATGCACCAAGTGTTATATAGCATCCAGATTCTTAGAGGACAAATTAAGTGAGTTACAGGAAGAAATAGACAGCAATACTGTACTAATGGGGGATCTCAACCATTCCCTCTCAGAACTAGATAAATTTAATCATAAAATAAACAAGAAAGAAGTTAAGGAGGTGAATAGAATCCTAGAAAAGTTAGATATGATAAACCTCTGGCAAAAACTGAATGGGGATAGAAGCTAATATACTTTTTTTCTTGGGGGTACATGGCACCTGCACAAAAATTGGTCAGGCACTAGGGCATAACAACCTCACAATACAATGCAGAAGGGTAGAAATAGTAAATGCGCCCTTTTGCATCATGATGCAATAAAAATTACATGTAATAAAGGGCCATGAAAAGATAGGCTAAAAACTAACTGGACACTAAATAATCTAATTCTAAAGAATGAGTAGGTCAAACAACAAATCACAGAAACAATGAATAATCTCATCAAAGACAATGACAATAATGAGACAATATACCAAAACTTATGGGACGCAGATAAAGCAGTTCTTAGGTGAAATTTTATATCTCTAAATGCTTTCATGAATAAAATGGAGAAAGAAGAGATCAATGAATTGGGTATGCAACTAAAAAAGCTAGAAAAAGAACAAATTAAAAATCCCCAATTATATACCAAATTAGAAATTCTGAAAATCAAAGAGGAGATTAATAAAACAAAGTAAGAAAACTATTGAACTAATAAATAAAACTAAGAGCTGGTTTCATGAAAAGAAACCAATAAAATGGATAAACCTCTAGTTAATTTGACTTTAAAAAAAGAAAGAAGAAAACCAAATCACCAATATCAAAAATGAAAAAGGTGAATTCACCACCAATGAAGAAGAAACTAAAGCAATAATTATGAGCTATTTTGCCCAACTGTATGGCAATAAATTTGACAAACTAAATGAAATGGCTGAATATTTACAAAAATATAAATTGCCCGGATTAACAGAAGAGGAAATAAAATGCTTAAATAACCCCATTTCAGAAAAAGAACTTGAACAAGCCATCAATGAACTCCCTAAGAAAAAATATCCAGGGTTGAATGGATTTACAAGTGAATTCTATTAAAAATTTAAAGAATAATTAATTCCAATACTATATAAACTGTTTGGAAAAATGGGTGGAGTCCCCCCAAATTCTTTTTATGATACCAATATGGTACTGACACCTAAACCAGAAAGAGCCAAAACAGAGAAAGAAAAATTATTGACCAATTTCCCTAATGAATATTGATGTAAAATTTTTAAATAAAATATTAGCAAAGAGACTACAGCAATTTATCACCAGGATAATACATTATGACCAGGTGGGATTTATAGCAGGAATACAGGACTGGTTCAATACTAGGAAAACTATCAGTACAATTGACCATATCAATAACAAAATAACAGAAATAATGATCTCAACAGATGCAGAAAAAGCTTTTGATAAAATATAGCACCCACTCTTGTTATAAACCCTAGAGAACATAGGAATAAATGGAGTTTTCCTTAAAAAGAAAAGCAGTATCTATCTAATACCAAGCATTATGTGTAATGGGGATAAGCTAGAAGCATTCCTAGTAAAATGAGGGGTGAAACAAGGATGCCAATTATCACCACTGTTATTCATTATTATACTAGAAATGTTAGCTTTAGCAATAAGAGCAGAATGAATTAGAATAGGCAATGAGGAAACAAAACAATCACTCTTTGCAGATGATATGATGGCATATTTATAGAATCAACTAAAAATTACTTGAAACAATTAACAACTTTAGCAAAGTTGCAGGATATAAAATAAACCCACATAAATTATCAGCATTTCTATGTATTACCAACAAAGCCCTGCAGAAGAGATAGAAGGAGAAATTCCATTAAAATAATGGTAGACTTTGTAAAATATTTGGATTCTACCTACCTAAATAAACCCAGGAACTATATAAACAAAATTACAAAACACTTTGCACACTAATAAAATTGGATTAAATAACTGGAAAAATATCAATTGTTCATTGGTAGGCCAAGCTATTATAATAAAAAATAACAATTCTACCTACATTAATGTACTTATTCAGTACCATACCAATGAAACTGCCAAAAATTATTTAATAGAGCTAGAAAAAATAATAACAAAATTCATCTGGAAGAACAAAAGATCAAGAACACCAAGGGAATTAATGAAAAGAAAAGAAAAGGAAGGTAGCCTAGCCATACCAGATCTCAAACTGTGCTATAAATCAGCAATCATCAAAACTGTTTGGTACTGTCTAAGAAACAGAGTGGTGGATCAGTGGAGTAGGTTAGGTACACAAAAAACAGTAGTCAATGACTATAGTAATCTACTGTTTGATAAACCCAAAGAATCCAACTTCTGGGATAAGAACTCACTATTTGACAAAAATTGCTGGGAAAATAGTATGGTAGAAATTAGGCATACACCAACATCTCACACTTTATATCAAGATAAGGTCAAAATGGGTATATGATTTAGACATAAGTGATAATATCATAAGTAGATTAGGAGAACAAAGTATAGTTTACCTGTCAGATTCATGGAGAAGGGAAGAATTTAGGACCAAACAAGATATAGAGAACATTATGAAATGCAAAATGGATAATTTTAATTACAATAAATTAAAAAGTCTTTGTACAAACAAAATCAATGCAACCAAGATTAGAAGGAAAGCAGAAAGCTGGGAAACAATTTTTATAGCCACTGTTTCTGATAAAGTCCTCATTTCTAAAATATGTAGAGAAATGAGTCAAATTTATAAGGATAAAAGTCATTCCCCAATTGATAAATGATCAAAAGATATGAACAGGCAGTTTTCAGATGAAGAAATTAAAGCTATCTATAGTCATAAGAAAAAATGATCTAAATCACTGCTAGTTAGAGAAATTCAAATTAAAACAACTCTGAGGTACCATCTCACACCTATCAGACAGGCTAATATAACCCAAAAAAAGGGGGGGGGGTGATAAATGTTGGCCAAGGTGTGGGAAAATTGGAATACTAATGCATTGCTGGTGGAGTTGTGAACTGAACAACTCATTCTGGAGAGCAATTTGGAACTATGCCCCAAAAGCTATCAAACTGTGCATACCCTTTGATCCAGCAATACCACTGCTAGGTCTTCATCACAAAGAGATCATAAAAAGGGAAAAGGATATATATATATATATATATATATATATATATATATATATATATATATATATATATATATATATATATACACATATATATATATATATATATATATATATATATACACAAAAATATTTATAACAGCTCTTTTTGTTGTGGCAAAGAATTGTAAATCAAGTGGATTCCCATCAATTGGGGAATGACTGAACAAATTGTAGATATGAATGTAATGGAATACTACTGTTCTATAAGAAATGATGAGCAGGTGGACTTCAGAAAAACCCGGGAAGATTTACATAAACTGATACTTAATGAAGACAGCAGAACCAGGAGAACACTGTACCTAGCAACAGCATCATTGTGCAATGATTAACTATGATAGACTTAGCTCTTCTCAACAATTCAGTGATCCAAGACAACTACAAAAGCCTTGTGATGGAAAATGCTATCCACATCCAGAGAAAGAACTATGGAGACTGAATACAGATCAAAGCATACTATTTTCACTTCTTGTGTGTGTTTTTTCTCTCTCCTGTTTTTTCTCTTTTGTTCTGATTTCTTCTTTCACAATATGACTAATATGGAAATATGTTTAACATGATTGTACATGTGTAACCTATATCAGATTGCTTGCTGTCTTGGGGAGGAGGGAAGGGAAAGAGGGAGGGAGAAAAATTTGGAACTCAAAATTTTACAAAAAAATGCTGAAAACTATCTTTACATGTAATTGGAAAAAATAAAATACTATTACAAAAAATGAATTTCCCCAAGAGTACAGAGGAAATTTGGTATTAAACTCTGGGAATTCAGTGTCCCCAAACTTGAAGGTTTCCCAAGAAACCCTCCTTGTCACACAATGAAACCATTTCTCAAAAGCAACAGAAAGAACATCTATGCTGGACATACTTAATCATGTTCTCCAGGTTCAAGACCATATATTTACATAGAGTGAAAGTCTATTATTTGCTAAAGAAATAAGACACCTGTGCCTTTGAATGGGTCTCTCATGCTGTTCTCCCCTTCTGACCCCTGCTTCTCAGAACTCCAACTCAAAGGCTTCTTTCAATGATTCTCAGGTCATGAAAGGAAGCAAGGCACAATGGAAAGATGGAATTTGGATTCAGAGGATCCAGATTCAAGTCCCAGTTCTGCTACAGATTACCCATTGTAACCCTGACCAAGTTACTGTGCTTCACTGACCCTCTTCTATAAAATGAGGGGGTTGAACTAACTACATCACTTTTGAGTTCCTCTCTAGCTATTTCTATTTTGCACATGTATTTATTTACTTGCTGGTGTATGTGTTGTTTCTCCCTACCAAAATGTAAACATGTTTAAGGATACGGGCTCCTCGTTTTTGCACTTGAATCCCAAGTACTCAGCATAGTGCCTGGCATAAAGTAACTGCTTAATTAATGGTAACTGATTGATCAATTTGGCAGGGAGTGGGGATGATAGAGAAAAAAAAACATGCTTTGTTGAAAATTATGAATTATAGAATCTGATAAAAGAAACTGAATCTCATTTGCTCATCCTTCCTGACCTCCTTAATAAAGCTAACTGCATCATCTCTATACTGGACCCATCCTTTCCTAGATCTTGTAGAAACTAGGAAATAAATAGAAGAAGGAAGGAAGGAAAGGAAGAAAGGAAGGAAGACAGACTCGAATTCAAATCCAGCCTCAGACATTTGCTAGCTCTGTGTGACCCTGGGCAAGTCACATAACTATGTTTCCTTCAGTTGTTTCATCTGTAAAATGAAGATAATAAAAATACCTATTTCCCAGGGCTGTTGTGAGGATCAAATGAGACAATGATTATAAAGCACTTAGTACAAGGTCTGGGACATAATATGCATTAGATAAATGTTAGCTAATGATGCTTTCTACCTGTTGGGTTTGAGGAAATGATGGGACACAAAAGTGGAGATGCTTATGCTATAGAAAAGAGGCTAGGATGGATGTGGGGGTTGGGGAAAAATGCTGTAGTCAAATATTTGAAGTTCCGCTCTGTTAGAGGGATTAGACTTACTCTCTTCAATCTCAGAAGACAGAATTAGAACCGATAAATGCAATAGGAGAAAAGGTACATTTGAACCTTGCATGATGAAAAACTTCCTAACAATTAAAACTATCCATAAGTGAAATGAGCTATCTCAGCAGGTCTTGTAGCATAGGCTGAATGGTGACTTGTAAGGAATATTGTAGAAAGGATTCATGATTTAGATGAGCTCTGAGGAGCCTTCCAAATATTAGATTTTTACCATTCCAGAATATATGATTTAATAAGCAGGTTTATAAAGTACTTTGGCTAGGACTTTTTGGAGTTTCGCCTAGATAACAGCCATCAAACTTGAGAAATAGTACGGTAGAAAGAGCACTAAATTGGGAATTAGAAGCCGTAGATCCAAATCTTTCTAATATATTACCTGTGTAGACTTCCAGCAAGTCAGAAATAAGAGGCAAAAGGAAAAGAGACCTGAGTGGCCGTCCAAGCCCATACCTTCTCATTCTTACAAATGAAGAAACAGAGGCCCAGGGAGGCTGAATTATTTTTCTCAAGGTCATACAGATAGTATCAGAGATTTTGAATCCACGTCCTGGGACTTTCTGTACATACTGCGCCTCGGTCTCCTTATTTGTGAAATGAGGGAACTGACTTAGACAAGGTCTCAGTCCTCTAATCTGACAGGTTCAGCCCATCTAGTTCTGAATCTATAATCTTAGGTGACCTTTAGAAATGTAATTTGAAATAATGATTTTTGACTGGACCTCTGATTCAATTGGAACAAAGAACTGTCCATGAGGAATCTCCATCCTTACAATGTATAGTCCACATCCACTATACATCCACAATGTACAGTCTTAGAGAGCTGTCCAAGGGTATCAAAAGTTTGAGTGAATTACCCTGAGTCTCACAGAATTCCTGACTCCAAACCACTACACATTTATGTCTCTCAATACTAATGATGTTACAGAAAGCACAGAAAAAAGATAGGCTGTGAATTTTGTTAGATGGGCCTCAAAGCATGACTCAATAATAATTCGAGGAAATACACAGCTCTTCTCTATTCCCATTCGTTCCCTGGATTATCTGCAATCACCTTGGTTCCTTGAACATCAAGATTCAACAAAGATTGAATTGGCTTTTGCCAACAAGAATTCCAAAGAGTTTTCCAAAATAAATCCATGAGATACTTCAAAAGAAGGATGGTTATCCACCCCTTCACGACTCACTTCTTTTTCCACAGAAATCTCTTGATGTTCAGAGTAAGGGCCTATGAGCCCTTGCCTGATAGTGCTTCCTTACAAGTTGATAGTGGTTAATAAAATATTATTGTGCTCTCTGTAGATGTGCAGAAGTACCCAAAATATTCAGTGAAACAAACCCTATCAAATAAATGTGAGAGTGCAACAAAACGAAGTTCACCTACATTTCCCTATTTAAAATTTTCTTGGCAAAGATAATGGAGCGGTCTGCCATTTCCTTCTCCAACTCATTTTACAGATGAGGAAACTGAGGCAAATAGGGTCACACAGCTAGTGAGTGTCTGAACTCAGCTCTTTTTGACCCGAGGAGTAGCGATCTATCCACTGTATCAACCACCTGCCCCTACATTTTAATGGTTTGCAAGGAGGCAGATGGTGGAATAGAAAAGAGCCTGGGTATGAATTCAGAAAGCCAACTTTTGGATCCTGGATCTGCCTCTTAAAAGCTATGTGACCTAGGTAAGGAATAGAACCTCTGTCAGTTTCTCCATCCATTACATGGGGATGATAATATATTACCTAAAAGCTAGGGTGGGCAGCTAGGTGGCCCAGTAGATAAGAGTGCTGGATCTGGACTCAGAAAGACCTGAGTTCAAATTCAGCCTCAGATATTTACTAGCTGTGTGAACCTGGGCAAATCACTTTACCTTTGTTTCCTCATCTGTAAAATGGCTATAATGATAGCACCTTCCTCATTTGTGAGGATCAAATGATGTAATAATTGTAAAGTACTTAGCACAGTACCTTGCACACAAGAAGCACTATATGAATATTATTAATATTATTGTAATTATTGACAGGGGAGTTCTAGAAGATAAATTTAGTCAACGAAGACAAATACTTTTCTAGAGCTGTAAAGTGCTATATAAATGCCACCAATTATTAACATTAGAGACAAGAAAAAAAACACACTTTAAAAGGTAGTCTTCAACAAACACAGACTTGCAGTTTTTAAGAACAAGTGTTCTTAAAAGTGTTCTCATCAGTCTACAAAAGACCTATTGCTGAGTTACCTTGGTTAGGGATTAGATTAACATCCTTGCATTTTGTGGAGATTATAATTGTCCAATCTGCAAGAAAGACAGCTGAGGCAGAGCTTTGAGCCAAAGGCACTTTATTAAAGGGTAAGTGGTCCCCTCCAATGAAGTGGACCTCAGATCTTCCTCATGATCTGAGATGCCTCCTTCTTCCAGGGCCTTATTTTTCTAGCACTTGATACCAGAATTGACACTTGAACACTCTCAGAGGGCTACACAAAATACTGAATCCTGTTGGTTGATAGACCTTGCTTTGAGGGTCAAAAAATGATATGTCAACCAAAAAAAGTATATAAGCTATATAAATACACAGACACCTACATAAAATATCATCAGTGGTGTCTCGGGTTGGGTGAAGCATGGAACATGGGACAATACAAGGAAGGGCAGATAGGAGGAAGAAGTAATCGAAAGCAAACACTTTTGAAAAGGGACAGGGTCAAGGGAGAAATGGAATAAAGGGGTACAGCATAGGAAGGAGGGAAATATAGTTAGTCTCTCACAACATGACTATTTATGGAAGTGTTTTGCATAATGATACATGTGTGGCTTATATTGAATTGCTTGCCTTCTTAGGGAGAGTGGGTGGGGAGAGAAGAGGGGAGAGAATTTGAAACTCAAAGTTTTAAATGCAGATGCTCAAAATAAAAAAAGGTTTTTGCATGCAATGGGGAAATAAGATATACAGGCAATGGGGCATAGAAATCTATCTTGCCCTACAAGAAAGTAAGGGGAAAAGGGATGGGGGGGGAGGGGAAGGGAGGTGATAGAAGGGAGAGCTAACTGGGGAATGGAGCAAACAGAATATATGCCATCTTGGAGTGGGGGGGGAGGGTATTAATGGGGAGAAAATTTGTAACTCAAAATCTTGTGGAAATCAATGCTAAAAACTAAAAAAATCAAATAAAAATGGGTTTTATGGAAAAAAAAATATGGCTACCTGCTCATGTTGGACAAAAGAGAATGGTCCCTGTAATTCAGTCACCTCCACCACACTGGGCTTGGTCACCATAACAAGGAAGAACAAGGAAGAACAAGGGTGGAGGGCCTCTGGTTAGCTTCCTATGATTAAGCAAGTGAACTTACAATTTGCAGTTCACAACTCTGGGGCCTGATATACAGAACTTATAATCACCACCCATATGGAATCCTCTCAAATTGATTGATACCTATTGGAATAGAGTAGGGGTCCTATTGAATCTTATCTCACAATTTAAAAATACTAGCAACTAAGTAGCATTTCTCCTCCAAACTGCAAGAACAAATGCCAATCATGGCAAAGCTCAGTCTCGCACCCACTGTCAGACTACAAGGACAAGGTACTGATGTGCTTTGCTAACACCTGTGGGTGCTTGGGGCCCAATCACCTAATTCATTTGTCCTCAGCATTACAGAGTCGGAGCTTCTCTCTAAATTATTTATCAATAGCAAGACAAATAGAAACATAGCAGATGCAAAAAAAAAAAATAAAGCAAAATCAGGATGTTTCCAGTTCTGCTTGCTTGGAGGTATTTTCCTGCACTGACTCCAGGGCCTTTCATATTCACCTTGTTGACACAGAATTATACTCTTTGATGGGAATTGGGCACCAAATTCCCTATCCACTGTGCTCAAAGCACACCCTTCTGAACTCTAGTCATCTACAAGGAAAGATGTTATCTCAATACGTGAGTCTATCTCCTTAAAGCTGTCCTCACTTTTTAAAAGAACATAGAGTAATTCTCCAATGACATAGCAGTCTGATCTTTTTCACTTTAGATTTAAATACTAAAATTTAAATGCACAATAAGAAAAGAAAAAGAAACATAAACTTAAATATTGAAACTCAAATACAAATTAGAAAAAGAATTAGAAAAGAAAAAAAAGCATTGTCATGTGCACGAGAGAACATAAAAGAGGATTCAAAATATACAGCCATGAATTTCAATTTCAAGAAAGCCTACATATAATACTATTCATTGTGTTGAGACCATCCATCTTTTCTTTGCTTCCTTGTAAGTTTTCTTTTGTTTTCTGCTGTGCACTTTTTACTTTGCTCTATTTTTCCCCTTCCCCCACCCCCAGGAGGCTACAATTAAGCACAGATATATTTATATGTAGATACATACATACACATATACACATACATATATAGACACACAAATTTATTACATATATATATTACATACATATATCCTTACATATATCCAATTACATATACATATACTTAGATACCTATAATCATACTCATATATAGACATATACATTCATATGCATCTATGTAAGACCATACTACACTTATTTGTCCTCTGTTTCTCGGGAAATGGATAACCTCTTCCTTCATAAATCCAAGTCTTTCTGTATTTTTCCAAGTTCGCCAACTCATCATTTCCTAGACTACAGCAATATTCCAACCTTATACTGTCAAGTTATTTTAAATAGTCCAAAACAACATTGATGGATATGGCTGACACACAATGTAGTCTCCCTATTTTTCTCTTTTGATTTAATCTATTTTAGCCTGGCACCCTGACTTCTAACAAAAATGACCATCCGGAAAACAGCCATGAGCCTAAAGAACCAAGTGAAAAAGTCCTCTGGAAAAGAGAGCTGACATAAATGTCATTATTTTTAGCTCTATGGAAGTAGGTAAAATTAAACTGGCCTCCTTAAGAAGTTCTGTTATCCATTTTTGCTCTCTCTTACCTCAGACAGAAAATTATAAGCTACAAGTTTAGGATAAACTGGGAAGGTAAAGGAATACTAGAAATTAAAATACTGCAAAGTGACAGCTAACAGCACAGGAAAGAGATGGCAGAATAAGCTGCTCTAAGGCAGTCTGAGGCCTTGTAATGTAGGGACAAGGCCAGGTGAATAAGAAGGGGTGATAGAGAAGGAATCAGGAAAGATTCAAGTCTCACCTTGGACATTTAATAGCTGTAGGAAGTGGCCAAGGCCAAGTGTGAACTTCTTAGTGCCCCTCAGGGACTTTCTAAGGTTAGGAGTTTCAGAGGTATTTCTGAGATGCAATGAAGCACGCAGCTTCTACAGATCCAGAATCAATGAATGAATGAACTTAAAAAAAAAAAAGACTGGATTAAGGGAGGGGGGAAGGAAAGGAGGGAAGAAAAAAGGAATAGAGGGAAGAAGGAAGAAAAGACAAAAGGAAGGTAGAGAGGAAGGGAGGGAGGGAAGAAAAAAAGAAGGGGGGGGAGAAAGGAAGGTAGAGAAGGAGGGAGGGAAGAAAAAAGAAGGAAGGAAAGAGGGTATTAAGAAGGAAGGGAGGGAGAGAGGAAGGGAGGACAGAAAAAAGGAAGGAAGGAAGGAAGGAAAGGAGAAAGGAAGGGAAGAAAGAAGGGAGGGAGGAAGGAAGGAAGGAAAGAAGGAAGAAAGGGAGGGAGGGAGGAAGGAAGGGAGGGTGGGAGGGAGAGAGGGAGGGAGGACAGAAAAAAGGAAGGAAGGAAAGAAGGAAGAAAGGGAGGGAGGGAGGAAGGAAGGAAGGGGGGGAGGGAGGAAGGAGGGAAGGAAAGAGGAAACCAAGTATTTATTAAAATTAAGGACCTCATATCATTTGCTTTCACTGTCTCCTCAAGGACTAGGATATCTTGTAGTTCTGATGCTTCAGTGATGAATGAAGAATGATGTGGCAAAGAAATTCCTGTAAAATAAAAACTAAAGGCAGCCGGGGAGGTGGGGTGGGATCTACACTAAACGCACGCTCTGAACCCATTCCAAAACCTCAACCAAAGATGAGGGGTACTAACACACATACAGAGAGGCTCTCAGACATTCAATTCCCAGTCTCTACCAGAAGCACACACACATGCATGCATGCACACATGTGTATACACACACACACACACACAAGGACATACATATGCATACAACACACTCACAAACACACACTCCAGCACCAGCACCACCAGTAACTTCCATTCTTGGAATCCTGGAATATATAACATCTTAAACTCCTAGCTCTATACTATCTCCAGACCTAAGGCCTGGGAGAGTCCTAATCCTTTGACTGATATGACACATTATCAAGTGAGAAACTTGAGCAGGGTCACATTTCAGCAATAAAATTTAACTGAGAAATTAAAAAATATAGGGAAACCTTTATGAGCTAAGAAAAAAAAAATAGGGTGTATTATGGAGCTGTTAAACCAGTGCTAGAAATAATTTATCATAACAAAGAATTGTAAAGAAATAAATGCACTTGTACTGTATAATGAGGTTTTAAGTCAGTCTCAGAGGGAAGAATCAGTATCAGCCTTTCAAGGTGGGAATTAAAAAAAAACAAACCTGAGAAATATCTAAAGAGGCAAGGGGAAGCCTCGCATGCAGTGGGTAACCTACATGCAGCAAATCCAAGTGGGAATGCTAGAATCATTCCAGCAGTGTCTTAGGAAGCTATAATGTCCTTAATAAAAGCATTTAAAAAAAAAGGCTTAATTAAGATTCTAAACTCACAGCTCCAACAATACTAGCCTATAGAAGCATTAACAAGCTTTGCTTGATGAATTTGGGTCAAGGATAATGTAGGATTAATAGTCTCATGATCCAGTACCCTGCAGGCAAACACCATGAATCTTCCTGGTCTTCTGCCACACCTACCATAGTTTAGCCACTTGCAAATGTAGATTTGACTACAATCTAGATAGCAGGGAGAACCAATATAAGGTGGAAGTTCTCGGTAGAGACCAGACCTGAGATTTTTTTTTTTTTGGCACAAATAACTCATAGGTCTGGAAACATCCTTTACCCTTGTGGATCGCACCTGTTCTGCAACTTCAAACCTTGGGGAGTTACCTCATCTAGAGGTTAAGTAACTTACCCAGGGTCACATAGCCAGTATGAGTCTGAAGTGGGACTTGAACTCATATCTCCTTGGCTTGAAGACTGGCCTTTCCACTGCCCCACACTGACTGCCATGGAAATAGCACAGTGCAAACTTGGTCACATGCTCTGTACCAAGTATTTTAGCACCAAGTAAACTCGATGCCAACTCAAAACGAATGTGGGTCATTATTGAGATAAAATGTATCTTTCACACTCTGACATGAGCAGTAAGAAAAGTGTGCCAAAATTTTCTCTGGAAAACTGGGAAAAAATGATCTCTGCCTTAGGAAACAGATACAATACAGTAGAAAGTGTATGGAATTTGGAGGCCTAGATCCTAGGTTTGAGTCTGGGCTCTACAACTTAACTAGCTAAATGACTTTGTATACTTGGCTTACCCCTATAACTCTAATTCCTCATCTTTAAGATGGAAATAATACCCAGGGTGCCATTATGAGAATCAAATATGAATGGATGTAAAATGCCATATGGGTGTCAGCTATTATTAGAATGACCTCAGAGAAACTAATTTTTCTGCCAATAAAATAACCCTTGAAGACCATGTAAGTTACAATGGGGTTACAATTTATATAAATCTCTAGTGAAGGGACTCTCCATATTAATGAAACCATAAATTCCTGAAGTATTGAAGCACTATTATTAACATTATCATCGATATCAAATGTCCATTATATTAAACTTGGTTGTAGATTAACTTGTTTCTTCCAACAAACATATTAGGGATTAAATATGACAGACAGCATTGGTGCTTCAGAAAAGTAGCAGGACAAATAATACACAAATAGATCTGTGATCACATCAAATCAAAAGTACTTTCCATTGATACTGATCATAGCCAGTCCATGCCTGCCCATCCTCTTGTCAATGACCTCCCATTAGTTTGCCATAGAGAGGTATACTCAATGTGCTCAAGGACTGACTTACTTTCTCCTGACACCATGAGAATATTGGTGGAGCACCTGGGCTGTTCCCATAGCATCCTTCTCCTCCTTGCCACTTAACTAGTCCACCTTCTTTTACATATATTAGCATTAAACAATAGTCCTTCATTTCTGGGAGAAGTTCCTTCTGTTTAATTCTAACCTGAACTCATTTACTATTTGTGTTATCTCTTCCAGACATATGTATTAATGAATCAGCTGGCCATCCAACCTTGCCATATATCCTTGCAAGTGTTGTAACCCATAAAAGAAGATACAAAATCAACCCCCTAAAATTGTCTACAATTTTGTTATTAATGAAACTCACTGATCAGGAGAAGGTATAGAACTTCCATGTATAAAATTCAATGTATAAAATATTTGTGAATTGACTTATTAAGACACACCCAAGACATATGTGACTAAAACTATAAAATATTCTTTATAGAAATGAAAAAAAATAATTGGAGAGATATATATTGTTCATGATTAGATCGCACCAATATAATAAAAATTATAATAAAGCCCAAGTTAACTTAGAAATTTAGTATAAAGCCAATCACACTGCCAAGGGATTTTCCTAAAAAACTACACAAAATGATAAGAAAATTAATTTGAAGGAATAAAAAGATTCTTCAAGGAAAATGTTTTTTTTTTTTTTAAAGTAGGAATAAGAAAGACTGGAATTGTCAGATTTCAATCTAGGTTTTTAAGAGTAATCATCAAAACTTTAGTGGTTAAATAAATATAAAAGTTGGCCACTGGAACCAACTAGACAAGCCAGAACTTGAAGATCTCAAAATAATCACACATAAGACAAGTTTTCAGTAAACCCGACAAAATGCACTATTAGATGAAGGACTGTCTGGAACAATGATAATATTTATCTCTCTTGCTAATACCATGATGTTGCTGGAAGGACAAAATATTTAGTAATAGTAGTAGTAGTAGTAGTAGTAATAGCTGCAGTGGTAGTAGTAGTAATAGCTGCAGTGGTAGTAGTAGTGGTAGTTATCATGGTGGTGGTGGTAGTGGTAATAGTGGTGGTAGCCATAGTGGTAGTGGTACTAGTAGTAGTAGTGGTGGTGGTAGCAGTGGTAGTAGTAGTGGTAGTGGTAGTTATGGTGGTGGTGGTGGTAGTGGTAATAGTGGTGGTAGTCATAGTGGTAGTGGTACTAGTAGTAGTAGTAGCAGCAGCAGCATACTATTCATGTAATGTATATTCATGTAATGACAAGTTTGCATAACATTTTTATTACCCATCAAGTAATAGGTATAAAAATGCTTTGAAAACATGAAATTCTATGTAAATGTGAGTTTCTAGAATCATTATTTATTATGTGTAAGTTCTTTGACTAAATCCTGGATTTGGTTGCCTTGTAAAATATTCTAAAAATTCCCAACGTCTTGTTTCTTTTTCCAGAGATTTTAAATTGCTATATCAACCTCTTTTCAATAAAGTCAGTGTTTTTTTTCCCCAAGTTTAAGTTGTCAGACTATTATTATTTTTTTGATGTAAACTTCCTTAGAGTACATCAAGCCCACGCTTCCTACAAATTTTCCTTCTAGCATACACACACACACACACACACACACACACACACACACACACACAGAGAGAGACTTCTAGTAAGGCAATGAAAACCACACAAAATATTTGTTAGGTCACTTACTTGTGCCTGTTATTTCTTACCTTTATGGGAAATTTTTGGCATAAAAATGAATGTTCACCAATTACTGTCAAGTATATGTTGTATTGTTTCTCATCTTTGCTATAAATCACAATTGTGCTTCCTAAACTGTTTGAATGCCCAAGGATACTTTCTTGCCAGAAGGTTGAACACTCAGGATAAGCAGAGGAAAGCATGAAAATCAAAGGCTAACCAAGGTAATAGGTTCACAAAACCCAAAAGCAAAATTCTGTTCAGGGAAAAAATGGAGTCTCCTAAAAATGCAATATTTGGGCCTCCCTCCTGCTTCAGAGTTCATGGAAGATGAAGAACAGGGAAAGTGATTTAGACATATACATGAATTAGGATCCAAAAATACCGATGAACTAGTGTGGGTCAATTGCTTTAGATTAGCCCCTCTCAAAGGGCAAGGAGAACATTCCAAAAAGATGTTATAAGCCTCATAAGATGTGTTGTTGTGTCAAGAAAAGATACTGTTGCTGAACAACCCTAAGGCCAGCAGCTCTCTTACTGGATGCTGTCTACATCCAGGTAATCATTATTCTGTTGAACTCCTTGAAACATATTTTTTTTTCCTCCGGAGAGAGAATATTCCATTTCAATCTGAACCAGGTAAAGCTTTCATGGGTGGGGAAGAAAGAGAGACGTTCTGCTATCCTGTTTCTTCAACCCTCCCACACCCCACCATTACTGAACCCTTTAATCACTGGACTATTTCGGGGAGGGGGAAGCTTCCTGAAAAGTGGATTCTACACACGTGGGAGCGGGAAAGAGGATTTCAGAAGTGACTGCCACTTCTTCCAAACTTGATGACTATCTGGTTCCTACCTACTTCTCTTAATGTAAATTCTACTGAGATTTTATGAATGGCTCATTGGGAAAACTGAAAATGTTATCAGCAGGCAATTTACATTGTTTCAGAGAAATTGCATCAGCGTAAGCTTTTGCCTACACATCGCTAACAACATTAACTCTGCACTTGACTAATGTCAGTTTTCATTCTTTCCTCTAGCATACACACAGAGTGGGGAACAATGTTCTTTGGCCTCTAAAAAGTTAGTACTTCCTGTATAGATTAGGTCACATAAATTCCAGGTGCCAGGTCATCAAGGCACCTAGTAACTGACCTTCTCTCTGTTCCAGACACATGACATTCCATCTCCCAGTTCCCATTTTGTGACTTCACACAGGCTCATTGTTTGGGTTTTGATGGCTCAGAGCGAGGGTAAATAGCAATTGTTTCTGTTCTGGCCAGAAATCCTGAGTGCCTTACCCTCCCAGACTGGTTCTTTTACAAAGGCAAACTAGGCCATCTTTTGCCTCAGTCCTTGTCTAGGCTTTGATTACTGAATGGGCTTTGCCTCAGAAAAGCTGAGTCCTTGGAAAGACCTTAGCTCGAAAAGGCCAAGGTTTCCCACTGCATCCAGGGCCATCCCTAGTTGTCCTGACCCATGTCTCGCCACTGGACTCTGATGACTGTGGAGGAGAGAGGAAGGCTGATGACTTTGCACAGGTCTGCCTCACTCAAATCCAATTTACTTGCAAGTCCAGATATCACCCTTCTGATGTTCTCTTTGAGAACGAAGGGCAAACAACAGCAATGATTTTACACAGGTTGAGTATTTCTAGGAAATCTTTAGAGACACTTCCATGTAACCTAAGTGACTCCAATTTGCATCTCAGTCTAAGACTGAGAATCCAGCCAGTTCTCGCTTTACTAAAGTAGACCAATTAGCAGACAACAGACCTGAAAAATTACCCTCTCAGCTGGGCTCTGCTGTGGCCCTTCCCATCCTGGCCTCTGTACCCTGTAGCCAGAACAGTGCCTACAGCAGAGGACCCCTAGCACAGGCAGTGCCCCTGCTGCTGCTTCGGAGAGCTGAGCCTGGGCCAGGGGTCCTGCCTGTGGGAGAGGCCAATTCCTTTAATGTGAATTTGCATAAAGCAAGAACTGTAGGCTAATGCCCTATGGCAATATACTGCCCATTTCTGCCTTTCTTTTGTATTTCTTACCTGAAATGCTAAAATAAAATTATTAAATTGGTAGAAGGGACTGCAGACCAGCTCCTAGATCCAAAATAAATCTATCAGGCCATGGTACAAAGACTTCCTCACCAAAAATGTAACAAAGAAAAGGTTTATCATTGAAATATTTGGATTGAAACCTTCAGGATAGTGGCAGTAGCCACTAAGTAATTGATTTTTTTAGAGTCTAGAGAACTCTTTGAGCTAAAGAAGTGAAGAATGTCAATGGCGAGATATTGAATATAAGAATATATAGTGCACGGGACTACTAGATGTCTGTTGGTTCAGAAAAACAATCACTTGAATAAAAATATGACACATGACCCTTAGGTAAAAGCATCGTGGAGGTCTCAGTAGCTTCCTGCTCAAGCTAAAAAAGGTTCTTTATATGCCACATGCCCAGAGGGCCAACAGCTCAACTTCAGGTAACTCTACTTGGGAGCAAAGTCAACTCAAACTGCCCTGGGTCTGGTCCATAGCATCTTGTCTCACAGTGACCCCAGCTGGTGGTGTAGGAGTATGGAGGTTAGAGCTACTCAAGATCCCCTAGCATTCTTGCCCACGAAAGAGTGATTCAAAATACATAAATTACATAGTCTACCAAAATCTCTCATTAAATTATTCTGAAGAAAAGTGTGATCTAAAAAGTTGCTTACTTTTACAAGACAGGCCATAGTAAATCCAGTAGTCCTAGTGGAAACCTGAGTGAACATAACTTCATGACAACATTGGGAAGGGAGCCCTTTTTGCAAAGATAATCCCATGGCTCAGTATGAAGAGCAATAGATTAGTAGTCAGAAAACTCAGGTTCAAATCTTGCCTCAGATATTTACTACCTATGTGACTTTGGAGAAATCATTTTGATGGGGTTAGGCACTGACACTAGATGAAGCATTTGCCTGAAGCCATAAGCCTTTCATTATCACTAGGCCCAAATCTCTGGGTTACTCTTAACCTAGCCTAGCCTTCCATTGTCTCTGGCTACTTCCCACCCTTGATCCTATCAAAGTGTCTAAGCCCAGATCTGTTACCCTTAAACTAGCCTAGCCCTACATAGTCTGTTATCTCCAGGTACTCCAGGTATCTTCAGCTACTTCCCACCCTTAATCCCATTCTATTGGTTCCAGAAGTATGACCTCACCCCAGTCCCCTCAAGCTCCTCCTTAGACTCCTCCTCAAGACCCTTCCTAAACCCCTCCTCCCATCACCCCAGGCCCACCCTAGATCCCTCCCACAATCTTTCTGTATATAAGTTTCATCTTGCCTCCATGAGGTGCTCAGATTCAATCTAGCTCAGTAGATTGAATCTGGGTGGCTTGTGAAAATGGGAGCATCACAAATGGTGAGATTTCTTAATATTCAACCCAAGATGGCAAACCTTTAATAAACTTTTGTTTTCTCTTTGGCTGAGAAAGCTTGAGTCGAATTCATTTGAGCAGGACCCAGTATGTTGGCATTTTGGGGTTTTGAGCACCCCTAAAAACATGGTTCCCTAACTTCATCAATTTCACCTGTTTGGGCCTCAGGATTCTTACCTCTAAAAAGAAGGCTCAGAGGAGAAGGACTCTAAGGACTGAATATATAACCTAACCCTGCCTCGGGCAGCTAGGTAACAGTGGATAGAGCACTGCACTTGGAATCAGGAAGACTCATCTTCCTGAGTTCAAATCCAGCCTCAACCACTTAGTAGTAGCTATGTGACTCTAGGCAAGTCACTTAATTCTATTTGCCTCAGTTTCTCATCTGTAAAATGAGCCGGGGAAGGAAATGGCAAACCACTCCAGTATCTTTGCCAAGAAAACTCCAAAGACTGATAGGACTGAAACAACTGAACAACAGTAATCAGTTCATAAAATCTCCAAAGAACCAGAGACATTCCAGGTTGTAAGTGGCCCAGTTTTTTCTTTAAATCTTGGACATCTTGGTACTTATTGTGGATCTCTAGATGAATTCTGGATTTTCAAGACTCCCCTGATCTAGTTGACTTCTTGATAATGATGAGAACCATTAGACATACTAGTTTCAGTCTGACCTGGAGCAGAGAATCAAACTTCATACTATATAGGGATATTACAGTAGTAAGTCAACCTTTACAGTTTAGAGCAAGATCATATTCATCTATGTAGTCGCTTTTTGTCTGGACTGTGTTTATCTGAAGGTCTTACAGGGAACCAAAAGACATTGCAACTATCCAAATGCCCAAGTCTCAGAGATGGCATCACATAAATGGTATTCACATAAATCCTATATTCTATTTCCCAGGCATATTAATTATAAAGTGAAGAAGAAAGGAAGAAACCATAACAATACTTTCATTGCGCATTTACTATGACCTTTCAGAAACTTTGATTAATTACAGGAATTCTTACTCAGATCCTCCTCCCAACCCTCATTCATTTGCTAAAGGAGTGAATAAATCCAATTACACAATAATCAGTTGCAAAGTCACAAAGCATTTCTCTTTCCTAATAAAGGAAGTTCTTTTAGAAAGTCAGTGCATTCTTTAAATCATTGCTCACAGTAAAAAAAAAAAATCTTTACTATAAAAATTGCAACAGAAAATTCTTATGAGAAGATGCTGTGTAGTTATGTCAATATTTTTATTTCAATGAAAGATACATGGACTCAGAAAATGGATGAAAAGTGATTAAAAGTTTGTGTTTCTGCTTTGCTTTCAAGTTTTAGTCAGTCCATCAATAAGCATTTGTTAAATAGGAACCATATTTCAGTCACTATGCCTGGTGCTAGGGATAAAATGAATGGAAAATAAAGTTTGACATTTTTAGAGACTGAGATTAGCATACTATGGGAATGTTGAAGGCACTTAATGAATGCCTGTTAAATTGACTTGAGCTTAATGAAGGACAAACCACAACCTATGGAAAAGACATCATTTCTGCTACCCTGACTCTTTTATCTTGGCTTTCCTCACAGAGTTGAAAATAATTTGCTCAATCCTTTCAATTATGTCTAACTCTTTGTGACCCCATTTTGGGTTTTCTTGGCAGAATTACTGAAGTGGTTTGCCATTTCCTTCTCCAGTTTGTTTTAAGATGAGGAAACTGAGGCCAGCAAGGTTAAGTGACTTGCCCAGAGTAACATAGCTAGTAAGTATCTGAGGCTGGATTTGAACTCAAGAAGATGAGTCTTCCTGACTTGAGGCCCAGCACTCTGTGCACTATGGAGCCACCTACCTGTCTTGAAAACAAATAATACCTCAAATAAGAGGTATACAGGGCTACTTGTAGTGGTAGCTACTGATCACTGCAATCTGAAGTCAACATTGGAAGCTTATTGGAGAAAAGAGGGACATGAAAAGAAATAATGGGCTATGTTTACTGATCCTTTCATTTAGCCCCCTTGTTGTTCTCCACCCTCCATGACAAGTAAGTTTTTGTTACCTATTATTTCACATTGTTTAAGAAAAGGAAAACAAAAAAAGAATTGTTACAAAAAGAAAGTAAACTAAAATGTTTGTGTCTGGGACAACAAAATAATCCACCATCTTAAACTTCCAGGCCCATCTTCAGGCAGCTATGGTTGTGGTTGCTATTCAAAGAGTCAGGATGAAGAAGTAAACATGAGTTTATTCTGCACACAAATTGCAAAGAGAAGGAAGAAATTCAGGAAGGCAAATATTCATGTAAATATGGGAATTTGTATACCAGGAGAATTTGATAGAATGAATCAAGCAGATGATAATATAGTGGGAACATGATGATAAAAGTAGATATAAAATTGGCAAGACATAATGACACCACTGCCATAGCATTGTTCCGTCACTGCTTAAGACTCACCTGTACATGAGAAATCATCTACACGGATATATCCTGGGATACAGTCACAACGATACGATCCCGGCAGGTTAACACACACCGTGTTAGCATGGCAATAATGCATCTTAGCAGCACACTCATCAATATCTGAAGGAGAAAAAGAGAAAGAGACCTATTAGTGAAGCAGCCCAATGACAGTCAAGAGCACGATGATTTTGAATGAAACAGAAGACAAGGATCCTTTAAAGCAAACAAAATTGGCTTGACATATTAAGAACAAAAGCTGAAGTGTAAAACAGTGCATGCATAGGACTGATTTTCAAACAAACAAAAAAAAAGTATTTTTAGAAAAGTGTAAGTCAAGCCATAGTTGCCAAGAACTGATAACCTAGGAAGTAGGGAGGCAGAGTCTTCATTCTACACTTTCCCTCTTAAAACAGAGAACTCTTTAAAAACCCAAAGCCAAGGAGAGTTGTGTCCAGGGTTTTACTATGTGCTAATTAATATTTATCACATGTCCACCATCCATAGCATAGTTTTGTCTAGAAAGATCAAGGGAATAGGTACAACTGTACTTGTCTTTCTTACTAAGACATGTTTTACTCTATATGCGACAAAATGCTGTCACAGAAGGGCTCATTTTGCCCATGACAGTCTGTTGATAAAGCGGCTGGAGTAGGCATGCCCACAGACATGATGCAAATTACTGTACAGTCATTCAGCAATCCTATGACACATCCTGTGGGATGTTATAATGGGATGTTCCAGTCCAATTCACTATTATTAATGGAGGAGGGGAGGGCTATTTATGTTCCTCTCTCTGGCTTTCATGATGAGAACTGAATTAACTACCAATTGGGAATAAGTTGAAATATATTCTGGTTGTAGTCACTGTTGAAAATTAGATTATATCTATTCTATTAGTAGGGCAGCAAGGGGGTAAAGTGAATAGAGCGTTAGCCCTGGAGTCAGGGAGAACTGAGTTCAAATCCAGACTCAGATACTTACTAACTGTGTGACCCTGGGCAAGTCCCTTAACTCTTTTTGCCTCAGTTTTCTCACCTGTAAAATGAGCTGGAGAAGGAAATGGCAAGTCATTCTATTATCTTTGCCAAGAAAATTCCAAATGTGGTCATGAAGACTCAGACATGACTGAAGTGACTGAACAATGATAATGACAACTCTAGGGGTCACTTTGAAAAATCTACATTTTGCAAAGGAGGTATGGAGTGAATTGGTTGGTTGACTATATATCTATAGATCATCATTGTGACACTCCTTAAATCTTTAGTCTTGGCTGCTGAACATTGAAACGGGCAGACTGTGTATTTGGGAAACTTCATTCCTTTTTTTCTCTAAAAGGAAGTCTTTTTTTAAAAATTTCACAGTAAAAAACATCATAGAGGAGGAAAAAAGAAGATGTAAAGGAAAAATAAAGAGGAAAACAAATAGGGGAAAGAAAAGTAAGGGGAAGAAGTAGAGGAGGAGGTAAAGAAGCAATGAGATGTCTCCTTACAACAAGGTCTTCAAAGGCAAGTGCAGAGTTGGGCTAACTTGACAGAAACCTGATTGTATTTATGTAACATCCAAACAATGGGGACACGTTGTTTTGACCCCTTAATTGAAAAAATGGCTGAACAAGTTGTGCTATATGATTGTGATGGAATGTACTGTGTTATAAAAAAATGATGAGCTCATCGATTTTGGAAAAAATAAACAGACATGCACTAAATAATGAAGAGCAAAATGAGCGAAATTAAGAGGTCATTGTATACAGCAACAACAAAACTGTTTTAGTAACAACTTCCAGTGACTAAGTCATTTTGACTATTATAAGTACCCAAATTAACTACAAAGGACCTATGAAGGAAGATGCTATTTGCATCCAGAGAAACACACACACACACACACACACACACACACACACACACTCACACTCACACTCACACGTATCTAATGGTAGCAATTCCTATGGTGGCAGGGAGGGGAAGAAAAAATGGGATAATGGGATAAAAGAAATTTACATGATAACTTTGCTATATATTCAAATGGAATAGCAAGTTGTACATAGTAGATTTGCAGTTTCATGTGCAATCATTTTTTAAAAAAATTCTACTATATTGTGGAAATGCTTGTTTTGTTTCATAAGTTAAATTTTTTTTTTAAAAAGAAAGAATTGACTGGTTTCAGGGTCATATTGGCAATGACCTTTGAACAGCTATACTTGGTGACCCACAAAAAATTGCAAAACGTTCTTTCAGGCACCTAGGTGGGAATTAGATCTTGGTAGTTTCTTGTAAAGAGAGAAAAAAATAATCTGTGGAGTTTCAGGTAAGATTTGAACATCAATCTGAACTTCTTGCTTCTAAATAAAATTCATAAATGACGACAAATATTTAGCTAGTTTTATGAGTCAGTGGAGACAAACACAATTTCCATCCTAGGGCTGGTGAGCCTCTCTAGCTTTAGATATCTATAGACTGACTTTATTGTCTGCAGATCTCTCAAGTTAAGAAAAGAGGGGTTCATCCCTAGTAGACTGGTTACCAAATGATAACTTCTTTGGCCTTGATATGTCATGAACTAAAGAAAAGTTATAGCTGGGATTATAAGTAATACATATTTTACATATATCATTTTTTTTTTGAATCCTTATAAAAAATTCCTCAGAGGTAGGTAGTAGATGTCTTACTATGTATATCTGACAGATGAGAAAACTGAATCTTAGTGAATTTAGGTGACTTGTCTATGGTCCATATTGATAAGTATCAGAGATAAGATCAAAGCATAAGTCTCTCTATTTCCAGCACTGTTTTCAGCACAATGGGTGGCTCTTTAAAAAAAAAAAAAGTTATATTACATTTTAAGACCTTTTCTTACAGCAGCAACCCTATGAAGATAGGTTGTATAAGCATCAATAATTCAGTCAAAATTTATGAAGTTCTTACTATATTCTAGACATTGTACTTTTAAACACTGAGGACAAAAAGTAAGATAGAAGCATGGTCCCTGCTGTCCAACCAACATTAAAATGAGAGAGAGAGAACAAGGAAAAATTGTTCAAACAAGATATATACAAGGGAACCTCAGGGGGTAAGAAGCAGAGTTGAAGGAATTCAGTTATCATCTTAATTAAATGGGCAGGGAAAGGACTCTGGCTCAAGTCGGCTGTCATCACCCTAATGATATTTCCACTATCCCATGCTAGTATCATGATACTGTGCCCTAGTCAGATAACCTCTAATGTGATTTTCAAAGCCTAGAGAGGCAGCATGACATAGCAGATTGAATGCCAGACTGGAAACCATGAATACCTCAGCTTTCTCTGCACTTATGTCAGAAGTGTCAAATATGGAGCCAAAGGGCCTCGTGGTCCATAGGTATTTATGAAGCTCCTATAAAGTTCCAAATAACAAAACACAAAAGATAGTCCCTGATCTCAAGGAGTTCACAGTCTAAGGGGGGAAACAACACACAAACTAAGTACAAACAGAGGATTTAAAATTCGCCATGAAATTATTTTAAACGAGTTTTTCTGGCACATTTAATAAGATTTCAACTTGGAAATTTCACTTATACTGCTACATTTTGAGACCTACTGAACCTAGCAGTTAATTCCTCAGTAACATAATGCCTACTTTGCTCCTGTTGGTCAACCACCTGCACTTGGGAGAAAATTTCCTTTCTGTGAAGGCTTAGGACCACAAAAGACAAAGAACTTCATGATCATCTGAATCACTGAATTTCAGAGTTGCGAGGGATAGCAGTAGGCATTTACCCTCTGACCAATACCTGAAAGAAACCCCTTCATTAACAAACTCAAGTAATAGTCATCCACTGGGTCAATCAAGCACTCTGTCCATTCCATTTTCTATGTATTAGGAAAATTTCCCAGACACTAAACCTTAATTTATATCTTGGCTACTACCACCCACTGGTCCCGATTCTGCCCTCTAAAACAACAGAGAACATATCTAATCCATTTTCTACATAAAAACTTTTCACAGACTTGAAGAGAGCTAGCATATTCTAATCTCATGTCTTTTGTTCAGCCTAAATATCACCAGCCTCCATAAGATATGGGCTCAGGCCTTTCACTGTTTTCATTGTCCTTCTTTGTACGGTCTCCAGCTTACTGATGTCCTTCCTAATAGCCAGAACTGAAAGTAAGAGTATTGAGATGCTAGCACCCCCTTATTCCTGGAAACTCTTTCTCTATTCATGTAGTCCAAAATCACATTAGCATTTTCATCTGCTATATCATGTTATTGTTTCATATTGAACTTGTGTTGCATAAACATGTCTAGTTTGTTTTCTTTTTCTTTTTTTTTTTTCAGACAAACTGCCGCTTAACATGGCTTCTCCATCTTGCATTTGCAAAGTGCAGAATTTGTTAACAGATATACAAGATTTGACATCTCAGGCCTGTCAAGATCTTTTTGGGTCCTAACTCTGTTAAGACCCCTCACTTTACAACTAAGGGAACTGAAGCCCATGGGGTTAGGTCTTGCCCCATTTCATGAATAAGTAGTAAGCAAAAGGGCTGAAATTTCACTCTGGGTCTTTTGACTATACAGTTGATTCTATCTAGACTACTTTATTCTGTCTCATTCTGACACCTATAGATATCATCATTTTTAAGGGAGGGGAGAGGAACCTAGAGTTTAGGGCCAGAAACTTCTGGCAAAATGGCCCTTCCAACACGTTAAATGAAATGATACTAACTTCACAGCAGTGTAGGTATTTTTACATGTCTTATGTACTATAGGACTCCATTTTCATTTCTGACATCTGTTGCCACTCATTTACTTTGATGTCACTTTTGATGTCAACTACAGCTCGAAAAGGAAAATGAGGACCGGAGCTAGCATGGTACCCAGAAACCTAAAAGACTGATTTGGGGCATCCATGAAACATCAGAATGTCCTCAAATGCTGAACTCAGTCAATGCCACTCTTTGAGCCAATTTCATAGGTCTATCCTTTATTGAATCTCCTCCTGGACCTTAATTAAGTTAAAGCCCTTTCACACAGTCACTGACTCATGAAAGAGCTCCCCAATGGATCAAATGGCCAGAATGATATCTGGTGTTCTTCGTCCATGGCTTCATACTTGTGAGTCTCAGGCTTCCTTTCTACTACTTACAGCAAAATCCCACCTTTCATCTCAAATACACTCATTCTAGCATACAAAAAATAAGCTCTATCCCCACCCACTAGACCCTATGCCCTAGATAGAGCCACGTAGGGTTGAATAGGATAGGATATATGATCAAGTTTGCAAGCTATTATTTTAAAAGAATTTCAAAGCTAACATAAAATGATTTCCATTCAGTAGGGGCATAGGGCCCTCATAAACCCATGGAAAAGAAAGCATTGTATAACTTTATGTAGGGGACAGAAAAAGTGCCAGGTTTCTTACAGTAAATTCATTGCTGTGCCCCTTCACAAAGGGCAAGAGAATAAAGTTGGATTTTACTGATAAAGTTGTATAGCCATAACAAAACTCCCCTCCACTTTTCCCTGGACCTTAGACAATAGGCTCTAACTCCATTGTCAATTGATTTCCATCCCCTTCCCCAAGGGGTACAAGGAAAGATTTCAAGGAGACCATGAACTTAGATGAGAAACAATTACGTCTTTATTTTCAGTGACCTCTAAGAGAAATTTAGTATTTCCCTGAATTATTTGAAAATATCATTCTGAGAAATGGTTCTTAGGCATCACCAGATGCCAAAGGGGGCCCTGACACAATAAAAGATTAACAGCCCCTTCTCTAGGCCATTCCATAATGCCTGGAACTGGAGAGAGATGGGTTGGCTCTGTGTGATCATGGTCAAGTCAATTAACCTTTCTGGGCCTCAGTTTCTTCATGTATAATAGGAGGGTGATGAAATAAATGACTTTGAGGGTCCCTTTTGGCTTGAAATCTATATTTCTTTGACTCATTTAAAAATGAAGAACCCTTTCAGGCCTGCCTCAGAGAAGGTTTAATCTTTAGCTAGTTGGCAGCAGCTGCCAGAAAGGTTATCAACATGGATGGCCACTTCTGGACTGTGCACACTTGACAACTCATAACCAGCCTGAATCCATAGGCTCATTTCCCTCAGGCCACCAGACAGCTGTTCAAAGGCCTTGGCCTGGCCAGATTTGAAGAAGTGACTCATCTGTAACAAGCTTATTTGATTCTGAACCATGTAAGCCATCTCCTTGTTATGTGGGATTTTGAGGCCCTTGGAAAAAATATATATTTTCAAAAAGCAGATGTGGGGAAGGCTGAGAAACTCCAGGGAGAATTTGCTACATTTGTTTATCCAATCAGTACCTCTCTAAGTCACCTGGGAGAGACCATGGAGGCACATCAGTGCTGTACTGCTGACTGCCCCTTTTTAATAGGTTTTCCAGTTGGTGGCTTTAGCAATTCTGTTTCTTGCATAACTAACTATTTACTGGCATAGATCCAAGCAGAAGAGTGCCTCCAAATAAAGCATATATGTTGACTAATATATCAGAAAATTAGCCTGACACAATTTCTCTTTGCACAGTTTCATCACTTGGCTTTTGGAGATAATAACTAAAGCATGGAGAACTGGAAGGGATTGGGGACAGAGTTGGCAAATGGGGGACCTTGGGATTACTAGGAGGAAGAAAGTGAGGAACTGGCAATAAATTCAACTTCTAAATGGGAATGTCATTAACTGGGTAATTGCTAAAAATTGATATAAATTATCCTAAAAGTCCTTGGTGCCCTGCAAATAGTTTCAATAAAACTTTTGATAGAGCCCCAGAAACATACTGGATTATATTAAAAATCACAATAGAATTAGCAGCTTAAATGGAGGATTTTTTTTACAAAATAATCTTGAGAACAACTTGGAACAACTGAGATATTAAAAAAAAACCTATGACCAAAAGTCAAAATGGATGTTGGAATTTTCATAAATGAGAAAACTAAGGCTTAAAGAAAAAATGTGAGTTGATAAGATTAAAGAAGAAAACTACCCACAGTGGTAAAAGGGAAGATGGGGTTTATATCCCTAGATTCTTCCTCAATAATGATTCCATTCTATTCTGAACAAGACATATCAGGAAAAATCTTGAGTTTTAGATTTAGTCTGCTTAGGGCAGATAGATCCAACTACCCTTTAAAGTTCCAGAAAAGGCTCAAAATTTTTGTTCCACTCATCCACCCTTGTCTTGTAAGTCACCCCCTGCCCCCTCCACATATTGATATGGAATTGATTCTCTCAAGATTGTTAAATCCATGTTCTAGGAAGAAGGATTTCATCCAAAATTCAGAAAGGATAACTTGTTCCTCAACAAAAGATTACCTCTCCTTCAATATCTGAGGTATAGGGACTGGCCCAGTGATTTTAATTATATAGGAAACTCCAAGATGGGGTTAAAAAAACACCCTGTAACAATGTGGATTGGCACCTTCTCTGCAACTTAGAGTCTTAAAGAGTTGTCTAGAGCACTGATGTTAAGAGATTTGTCTAGTGATACAGTGTGACAATTTGTCTGAGCCAGAACTTGAATTTAGGTGGGGTTTTTAGATTTGAGGCTAACCCCTTATACATTATGCCATAATGCCTTTCACATCTGAAAAAAAAAGACATTCACCTTAAAGGAATTTCCATTACCATGAAGGAGTTGTTTTTATAGTATTCCTGAGGGCCACTCTACCAACTATTAGGCAGCATGACCTTAGACAAGTCACTTAAGATTTCTAAACCTATAGGAGAAATAGTCCTACATGACTTAATGCAAGTGGGGAAGGAGGGAGACCAGAATGCTCTCTCCTGATGTCTGTCTTATCATTCCACAAATATGGCAAGGATGTTCTATAGATGTGAATCTCAAAGAACTACAATCTTAGAAGGATTCAAGTTGGAGCAGATTTCGAAGGCTAGGGGTAAGGTAAGTAGTCTGTGTCGTACTAATTAACACTAACTAGTGTAGGAAGCATGTTATAAAAGACATCATTTGTCTTAAACAAATAAGTGGTCCTACAGAGATAATGAAGAATAACAGACAGCCCAAGTGTTGTAGTGATATTCAGAATTAAAAAAAAAACATCAGAGATTATAATCCAGATTCTCTAGGAAAGATTTATGGAAGGACATGCATGTAACTCATGCAGGATGAGGAGGTGCTGCCTTGTGATCCATACCACTGGAGAGAGTACCAACATCATACTCATCAATAAAATCACCAACCTATTAAAATAACCAAGTATTCTTAGTTTTTCCCCCAAATACTGCAATTCTAACAGTCTTATGATCACAGGATCTTGGATCTAGAGCTGGCAACCTTCATGATCATCTTATCCAATAGTCCCATTTTACAGATAAGGACAATGAGGTTTAGAGAAGTCAAGTGACTTTGTCCAAGGTAGTAGAATTTCAGAATTGGAAGGGAATTCAACAGCATTGTATTTCAATGAGCATTTCAATATAATACTCATGATAACATGCAGATTTATATATATGGAGAGAGAGACAGAGAGAGACGGAGGGAGGGAGACGGAGAGGAGAGGAGAGAATTAAGCCTTGCCCTGAAGACCTTTAATGAAGGGGAACTCATCATATCTCAAGATAGCCCACTCTATTTTTGGAACAGTTATTACTGTTTTCCTTCTCCCTGAAATCAAACCTTAATTTGCTTCTTTGTAATTTCAAGCCACTGTTTCTTTTTGGTTTTTTTTTTTTTGTTTTTTTGGTTTTTTTTTTGGAGAGGGGAGGCAAGGCAATCAGGATGAAGTGTCTTGCCCAAGGTCACACAGCTAGTAAGTGTCAAGTGTCTGAGGCTGCATTTGAACTCAGGTCCTCCTGACTCCAGGGCCAATGTTCTACTCACGGCACCACCTAGCGGCCCCTCAACCCATTGTTCTTCATTCTAACTTCTTAGGCAAAACAAGTCTAACCTTTCTCCCACGTGACAGTCATTCAAATACTTAAACACATATCTCATATCCCCTGAGTCTTCTTTTCTCCAACTCCATCAAGTGATTTCTTGTATCACTTAGATTCAAGGCCATTCACCATACTAGCTGTCTATCTTTATAATATGCTGTCTAGCTTATCTCACCATAGGCAGAGATAAGATTTGAACTCAGATCCCTGGACACCCAATCCAGAACTCTTCCCACTACACCAAGTACCTCCAAGTATACTAATTCATTTGGCACTTTTGGGGTCTGTGGCATTCCAGGGATATTCTCTAGCTGGGCCATGTAATAATCTTGAGTCTAGAGCTCCCTCCAATAGGTGTCTCCATTGTGTTTCTATCAAAGAAAGCCATAAGCCTAAAGATAGGACTTTTAAAAAATGTATTCAATGATCTCAATATGCATCTTCAGGCAAACACTGACCACCATGAAGGCATGAGAGAGAGTAAGAAAAAAGCTGACGTGAGCAAGGGCCAGTGCCTGGAACACACTGACTTTTCTGTCCATGTCTGATTTTCCCACACTATCCAGATTCCAATTTTTTCTGTCTCGCACTCATTATCATCCAATGGCATTTTCTCCCATATGGCCTCCTCCTGTAACATAGCCTAGCTTTATGCCCTATATTGCTTCTCTGACCTTTATAAATCAAATTCTCACATTTGATCATTTTAGGACCCAACTGCCCCCAGAAACAAATTGAGCCAAGGTACCCATTGCTGGTAGGAATCTAAACCACAGGTGGAGTCCGACTCAATTCATTTAGTGCTTCAGAAAGAGCCATGAAAGATTAAGCATCTGATGAAAAAAAGGGTTTTGGGTTTTTTATTTGATGCTGTTAGAAATTTCACCTATAAAGCACACAGCAGCATGTATCAGATCAGGTACAATAGAGCTCAAATGATGATTCATTCAGAGGGACTTTTTGTTGTGTTTCAAATATTCAAGCTCATCTTCCAGTGCTCTTTGGAGATGGTAAAAATATATGATTTATGTTGCTCTCCCGGTTATTGAAGACGTTTGTTTTCCTTTTTAAAAAGCATACTTATGGGTTTTGAAATAAAACCTGACATGGCATAAAGATATTTAACATATAACCAAGCAACATGGAGAATGTGGTTCACAGCACCAACAGACACACGTATGGGGAGGGAGACGGACTTGGAAATCAGCATCATTCATTATACTGTAGGGCATGGAATGGCTAGAGGTCAGAAGAACTCCCTTCAGAGATACTTAATGAGCTGGCCAGACATGGCATGCCAGAGGGAATAGAGGGCCTGCCTTGGAATTAAGAAGTTCTGGTTTCAAACCCTCCCTCTAATTCATCCTGGAAGTAGAATACTGGGCAAATCACATAAATATCTCGGTATCTCAGGCAATTGCTTAATTCTATAAGTCACTGGAAAGTTGCTTATCTGTATTGTTGGATAGGTTTTTCCATACTAAGGATTTCCTACACTGATAAAATCACAGGTATACAGAAGAGGGGGGGAGGGGAGGAGGAGGAAGAGGAGAAGGAGGAGGAGGAAGAGGAAGAGGAGGAGAAGGAGGAAAAGGAGGAGGAAGCAGTGGCATTTTTTCCACTGGATTTTCAAAGATCTTAAAACTAGAGGAGACTTAAATGATCTAGTCCCATCCCTACACATTTGAGGTAGGCAGAGCACAATGCACATTTCAAAGGTGACCAGAAAGGTTCATGATCATAAGATTATAGATTTACAGCTAAAAGAGACTTGAAAGGTAACTGAGTTCGACCCGGCTCACTTCACAGGTGAGGAAACAGACCCAGGAAGGCTGTGACTTGCCCAAGGTCACACAGGTTGCATAGAAGGTGGAAGGTGGGTCTTGGATCAAGGACCTCTGATTCTAGAGCCAGCATTCTTTCTACTACATTACATCACCACCCCATGAGAGGACTAAATGCTACACCGGAAGCAAAATAATTTCTGAAAAAATCTTTATTCCTCCCAAACAGAAGCATGTAAAAGGCAAAAAAACAATTTTTACAGGACCAAGCTTTCCCTGTATTCCCATATAGCTACCGCCCGTGGAGGCTAATGGGACTTGTCTGCTCATAATAAAAAGGCAGACTGTGTTCCCCAGGCTCTAAATTGGCTCCTGTTGTGTTGACCTTCATCACCTAATCTGAGCTTTTTGCAGATTCTCTCTCTACCTGTTCATTACTACAGTTCCTAAGAAATATTTATGAAAACTGCCCCATGTTTTTGTACTGTCCCTTGGCACCTGTGTCAAAAAGAGTTGGCATCGTAACCTGACAGAATCTGTAGTCTCGAAGAAGCAGGCTCTTTATTCATATGACAAAGCAGGCTAGGGCAAGTCCTCAATGAAATGGGTAGGGGATGACTTTCAGAGGAACACCTTCACTTCTCAACTTCTCAGAGACTGGACAGTGAGAATGTGAATACGCTAACAACATATGCAATACCATGCACGTCGATACAGTTAGCCCTTCCACATCACAACTTTTCCCATCCAGGTTTTGATCTATCACGGGGTGGCATGAGAAATTAAATGGCAATTTGTGGGGAGTTTTGTAAAAGCCACAGGTGATGCATGAAGGCCAGCAGATGACACAGAATGTATGACCAAATGCTTAACCCAACAATAAGGTACTGTAAATACCCCATAAAAAAAAGAAAAAAAATTCAGACTTCTTCTCTGGTATGAAGAAAAGGCCAACACATTTTATGGGTATTTTCCAGATTGTATTTTCCAGATGTTCCTTATTTGATCCACCCAGCTCTATAGTCTAGACAAAGAAGGCATTATTTCCATTTGAAATATAGGGAGAATAAGGTTCTACTACTCTTCCATTTAGCTTTTAGACTCATGTAAAGCCCAACCCCAAATAATCTTTAAGGCCTTATTGTCCATTACTTCCCTTCACACACGGGGTGATCCAACTCCTCCCAAAGGCTACCTTTTTAAAGGTCCAGGAGCTGAACTTTCTAGGAACTCTCCACTTTGTATCAGCAGCTCTGCTTGGTCTCCATCCCAGGCGACATCATGCCTTCCCAGGATAAGCTGATTACCTGACACCTAACCATCAAGCTGATTGCCTCTATTTTTGAGACTCACCATTTCTTTCACTCCCTCTGTTTCCTCTATTCTCTGATTGGAGGGCTGGAGGGTAGAGCACTAGAATCTTCCCAAAGCTTTACTCTCCTAGTCTGATCCATGAGGAGAGGGAAGTTCAGAGAGGGGAAGTCCCTGGCTCGGGGTCAGGGGCAGGATTCAAACCTAGATCTTCCTGGTGCCAATCTCAGCACTCTAGCTAACACTCTGCCCTGCTTCTCCAGCTTAATTCTTTCTGAAGCATAATGTAGCTATATTATGACAGGAGTCCTAAACATTAACATTGTCCACATGCCTACATGTTTTCATGGGCTGCCTAAGGAAAATAATGCGATATTCTTATATAATAATTATGGCTAACATTTATGTAGTACTTACTATGTGCTAGGTACTGTGCTAATTACAAATATTATTTCATTTGATCTTCACAACAACCTTGGGAGGTGGGTGTTATCGCCATTTTACAGATGAGAAAATGGAGGTAAACCGAGGTTAAGTGACTTATCCAGGGTCAAACAGCTTGGAAGTATCTAAGGTCAGATTGACTCCAGGAATGGTAGTCTATCCAATGAGGCATCTAGCTACCCCATCTGGCATCACCCAGGATGTTGGATGTCGTGAAAATATACTGCTTGCCAAAACAATCTTGAAGACTGAAAATGAAAGTGATCCTCAAGTCCTTTAATAAATAGTAAAATTAGCCTGTTCTTCATCAGCTTTAACTATGTCACTTGATGATTGTCAGGATTGGTAATACATAGAAAATGATTTTCTCATATAGGACTCAATTTCAGAATCAAGCACTGCCATAAGCCTATTTCTTTCTTTGTATGATCTAGGTTTAAACTGCACTAATTTTTATCCCAAATTGCAAAAAATATTCTAGAAGCCCACTCCATACTTTTCCTACAAGCCCAATATTTCTGAGTGCACAGAATAACCTAATTATGAAGCCTTTTCTAGTCAGGTGGCACACACACACACACACACACATATATATATACACACACACACACATACATATATACATATATATACACACATATACATATATACACATATACATACATATATACACATATATATACACACATATATGTGTGTGTGTGTGTGTGTGTATACACACACATACCAAAGCAGTTCTGATTCAGGGTCAGGTCCCAGGAAGAATCTCTTCGCACCAGAATCTTTCCCAGAAACTGGAAAGAACAGTTTCTTCTGTATTGCTGAGACCAAAAACTGTGGGCTGGTCCCTAAATGGACTTTTCTTTACACATTAATACTTGGTTAGTCATTATGAAGAAAATTGACTAGAAACCCAACACAGGAGTTCTAGCAGGCCCCTCCCTCCCCCGCCCAATCTCTCCTTGGAAGAGAAACTGGTAGAATAAGACGCCATCATCAGATTTTGATAGTCCGTTTTTATCACTTTGATTGCAATACAGGCAGTTAAGCTCTGGGTTCACAGAGATAAAGAGAAATCAGTTTTCAGAGTTCGTTGCGGGGACTAGAATGGCAATGAATGTGTCCATTCCCCCATTTCTTCCTGGCTGTTTCAACTACTCCCTTCTTAAAACAAAACAATAACAAAACAAAAACAAAAAAACCTCCCACTATCACATATTAATAAAATACCAACTTTCTATAGTCTTTGGCCAAATTTTTAAGCTATTCACCCCCATCTCTAGCAATCAAAACAAAGTACCCAAGTTTTCAACTTTTAATTACGATGATTCAGTGTCAGATTCGGATCAGATTCACTGTTGCCTCAAATTAACCAGTGGTTAGATATTGGGATCTGAATTAAATAAACAGAATTCTATGGACCTCAGAGTACATAGTTAATGAAGACAATCTAAGGTCTAGAAAATCTTTCTGTAACTTAGAAACTTACTAATAGGATCGATATTAGAGCAGTTGGAGTTAGGCAAGAATAGGGATTTTGGTTCAAGTATGCTCTAGGAAGAACTCTGTTATGATGAAATAGTTGCCTTGAACAGGAATTGACACTGCTCCCTGTTCCAATTAATTTCATGCACTATAAACCGGCATATCCTAATATTATTCAATAATGTGTGGCCTATGGTCCTTGGAAACCATTTCTTTTGAAAATGTATTTTAGTAAAAAGAATATATTGCCACAAACATGGGGGTAGGGCGATTGATCTATAAGGAGGAAAGTAACATCTGTTACCAATAACCCTGACAAGGGCATTAGTCCTGAAGCTCTCCCCTCTCTCCTCCCCATCTTTCCCAATTGCCAGTAAACAACCTGTGTGAAGCAGGGTAACCCAGTCTTCTGGGTTGGGGATATGAAGTTGGCTGTCATGATGTGGAACTGACTGGTGTAAAGATGGAAGGCCAGAGAGCCAGGTAAGACTTTTGTGTGGCAAAGCAATACAGCTCTCAGGATTCAGGTTAGCTGGATGGCTTTCCCTACATATATGTGTTTCAGGTCCTTTCTATCCTTCTAGGGAGAGTCTCTTATGGTGGGTCTCCTATGGTGCAAACTGCTGGAGTTCTTAACACACTGCATACATTGAAGACTTGAGCAGTTCTGAGGCTGAATCACAAGGTCAGTGACAGCTGCATCCTTAATGGTACCTTCTCAGGTACTGTCTCTTTTCTAGGACAAGCCAATGTTAGAGAAAATGGAACCAGGACAGATGCCTTTAACAAAAATCAGAGCACCTTTGTTAGATCACCAGTCCAAGATAAAGGAATAAAACTCTAACCTAGGATATCTAGGGAAAAAAGGGAAAATAACAAGTCATGTCACATTTTAAGATTTCCAAAGTACTTCATATGTGCTATATCATTTGATCCTAATAACAATTGTGTAAAGTGGGTGTTATTATTAGACACATTTTAGGGCAGAGATAGGTGAACCCACTTGCCCAAGGTTACACAGCTACTAAATATGTGGGGCAGGATTCAAACTCAGGTCTTCCTGATTCCAAGTCTATTTCTCTATCCATTGTTCTACCCTGCTGATGAAAAGACAGATTGTTAGGGATCCTGCTTCTACTATGCAGTCTGCTCTGTAGGCACTGTGGTCAGTAAAAGGAGGGACGAGCACCTTTCAACCTAGTTAAGGAGAATAGAATCTAACCCCTAAAATTCATAAGACACATAAGGCAGTATGTGCCAAGTGTCAAATGAAAGGAGTAGCCATCTTCTCAAAGGTGGAGGAGATCAGTGTTTGGTCTGGGGAAACTCAAGAATAAACACTAGGGGGTTGGAAGAGCAAGGAATAGGACATAGGAACCCAGGCAGGTATCCAGGGAGTGTCTCATGATCTGAACTATGAGTACATGCAAGAGAAATGAAAATCTGTGTGGGTCTATGAAGAGTGTGGAAGAATCAGATATGACCAGCTATTAGCCATAAGTAGCCTCAGAAGAGGACAGAGACTTAGTGACCTTGTCAGAATCGCTGGCAACAGCTACTGCTACAAATCTCATCTGCTTTCCTGATTCTAGTAACAGTGGGCAAGAGGAAGGAAAATGAGGTTTTTACCTCCTCAATGTAATGGATTAACATTAGAATGCCTTGGTTACATCCTTTCCAACTGAGGATTGCTGCACAAGTTTATTTCTATAGTAATTACAAAAATGGCCACTTGGTTCAGTGGAAGGATTGCCAAATTTGGCATCAGAGAACTTGGGTTTGGATCACAGCTATACCACTGTGTGAACTTGGAAAAGTGAGGCTGTGCCTCAGTTTACTCATCTTTAAATGAGCAGCTTGGGTTAGATGATCTCTAAGTTTCCTTCCTTCCTTCTGTTTATATGATCCTATGATTTCTACTGTTTCAGACATAGCCCCTTCTTGAGAGGCAATTGACCAGGATGTGTGGTATGGTAAAAAGAAGGCTGGATTTGGTTCTAATCCCACTCAACCATATATGGGACCTTGGGCCTCAGGATCCTGTTTTGTAAAATGATGGAGCTGATCTAGATGACCTCCAAAAGCTCCTCCAGCTCTAAAATAATCCAGCTTCAGGAAAATCTAAGAAGTCCATTACAGCAACAACTTGCCTAAGGCCCAGCTTTCACATTAGATGTTCCTTCCACTTCAGGGGAATTTCCTTGACCTTAGAGGAAAACCTATTGTCTACATTATGAATGCATTCACAAAACTTCTACTGATACGCCATCTGTCTGTCTCAATATCACTTTGTCTCTCTGTGTCTGTCTTCCTGTCTCTCTCAGTCTTTGTGTATGTCTCATATCTTGTATGGACAGCTCAAATGAACAATGAGTTGAGAACAAAAACACACAGGAGAATGGGCAAGGTTGTCTTCGGGAAACTGTCAAGTTCTTTTAATGACTCTCCAAAATGCTCCATGAAACAAAGCCCATCATTTAAAAATTTAATAGCATTCTTCAACTTTTGTTTTATCATTTCAAGATAAGGAAAAAATAGTAACAGAAGAATTAAAAATGAGTATCACACAAAAACCAACAGGAAGGTACAAAGTGAGTGCAAGCGGATATGAAAACATTGCATATAGGGGAATACCAAAGAGGAGAGTAATGATGTCATCTAAGAAATAGATGACTGAAATAGAGTATGGGCTACTCACACACTAGAGCAAGGGATAAACTGTGGATAGCCTTTGTGCTCCAGCAAAGTCCTTTAAAAAAGGAGAAAACAGGAAAGCCCCCAGCCCATTGATTAGATCTCCTATGGGGAGCTTATGGAGAAATGTGTTCAAGATTTGCACAGGATGGGCCAGCATGGATAGGCTGCATCTGTATCCCTCACTAGTGGATACACTTAAACAATGAGGTCATGGATCCACTGGAAAACTATTTTTCTTTTCCTTCTTGAGTATGAGTTTGCACCTTCCAATTGTGACCCATTCATTCAGCTGAGCCATTTGAGAACTCTTCACAATCCATTTAGCTCCCACAATGCAGGACTCCCCATCTGGAAATGTCAGAGACATGACTAGTCTATTACCCAAATGGTACTTGCTTTACCACCACCTTCAATGAGCTGCCACTCTCTCTAGACATGATATGTCTTTTTTATTCTTTTTTAAGCTTCTGCCTGATAAAGTACTATGGCAGATACACTTGTAACAAGTAATTAAAAAGCCCTTCTAAAAGAAAGAGAAGAGAGAGACAGAACCTTGTAAACTGAGGTTCTTACAATAAATATGTTTTCCTAACCTAAAGTGCTTGCCTACAACAAGCTTGATGGCTTGATAAATACTTTAATGGAAAACACTCATGCTGTGAAAAAATATTATTCCTGTGGCTGGGGGGAGGGGAAGTAGAAAGGAGACAATGTTCACTGCTCTTAGGAAGTCAACCACACGTTAATAGGATGGTTTTGTCAGTTACAAAAAAAAAACAAAAAAAGTTCTTTTAAAAAACACACAGTTGGAATTTATATTCACTGCTTAGCAAATGTATATTTAAAAAGAAACATCGGGGAACTGAGTCTGTGGGGAAGCCTGAAGAATCAAAAACATTTCAGAACAGATTTCAAATGGATAGCAGCTACTTGGACAGTAAGTTCATGCACACAATGTGCTCACACTTGTACGTGCACACATACACATACACACATACATTCACATCCTACTGCTTCTGAGAAAAATGCATTATTTATTTAACAAAGAACTTCTGGAGATCTTCAATGAAGAGCAAGCAACATTAAGATTGCCTCCAGGTTTTTACTGGTCATGATGCCACTCGTTTAGCTTTCAGATGATCAGGATGATGTGGAGGTTTCAGTAGCTCATACAGATGTCTTCAGGCTCCAATCTGTTGAGTCAGCCCTATTCTCAGAACTATGCCATCATCCCAAACTGGGGTGATTTTGTTATTGTCTCAATTTGGCATTTCGTCTGCTAAGGCATTAGGCAAGCACTCACACAAAGGTCAGAAGTGGTCCAAGGACCCTCTCAAGGTCTCTATGAAGAACATTAGTATCTGTTGTGAGATGTGGGAGATACTGGCAAAGGACCACCCAGCATGACATGCTTGCATGAAAGAAGGTGCTGTGCTGTATGAGCAAAGCAGAATCACAGTAGCACAAAGGAAATGTGAAATGCACAAATCTCAAGACATCTCCACCCCAAGTGTTCAGACTATTTGTGCCCAACTTGTATTGGACTGATCAGACAGTTGAATACACTATACCTTGACCCCAGCATAGTGAGGTCATTGGTCTTCATTGGTCCTCTTCCAGTTCATCCAGAAGGATGAAAAACAACACTGGCTAGCTATCCCCTGATGGCTGGAATGAACTCCCTCCTCACCCCTGACTGTTGGAATCCATAGCTTAATTCAAGATTTGGCTCATGTGCTATCTTCGATAGGAAGGCTACTCTGATCCCCCAAATTGTTGGTATTCTTTCCCACTTCCAATTCTCATGCATATACTACCACTGCTGCTGCTGCTGCTAACTACTACTCCTAAAACATTTTAGAGCCCTTTAAATTCCATTGCATATATTACCTCATTTTATGCTTAAAACAACCCTGTGAAGTAGGTATAATTATTGTCTCTATTTTAAAAATGAGGAAGACAGAGGTTAAGTAGCTTGCTTTGGTATTTGAACTCAGGTCTTTCTGACCCTGAAGCCAATGGTTTATCCACTATGCCACCTAGATGCCCATATATACCCACCTGTTTATATGGTATATTCTCCTTAATAAGATTTTAGCTACCTGAGGACAGGGCCTATTTTTTCAATCACTAGAGCCTATTGCAGTCCCTTGAACACAGTAGACACTTAACAAATGCTAACTGAACTGGGTTAGATTGGATCATTGCTCTCTACCTTGAACCAACTCTCTGACTCCCTAGTATACTCTCCAACATTATCAAATTCCTCATTTCTCTGGCTTGGTATAGCTAGAGTAATAAAGGATCCATGAATAACACCGATGCTGGGAACTGACTTAATGCACTGTCACCAAGTTATGATTTCTTTATGAGCTGGTTAACTTTTTTCTTCTTTTTGAAAATATTTTATTGATGCTTTATTTTTGTATGCCATTGGCATTTCTAGATATGTCTGTCTGTCTCCTGCCTACCCTTCCATATACACATATGTACACATGCACACACAGACACATGTACATATGCACTCATACCTTCCCTTGTAACAAAGGGAAAAATGTACTAAAACAAAGTATTTCTAAAGTACCCCTTAAAACCTTCCTCAGAGTATGTATACATTGAGGGAGCTGAGGGCCTGTCAATACTACTAAATGAACCATAGCCTAGAAAAATAAAATAATTACCTAGCATGTGAGATTGCTAAGTCATTGTCAATGGTCTTTGGAAATTAGGAACAGGAAAGGTACTAAAGGACTGGACAGAAGCAAATTATGTCCTTTTCTTTCTCAAAAAAGAAAGAGAAGAGAATTCATTCAAGGATAGGCCTGTAAGCCTAACTTTGCTTCCTGGTAAAAATCTGGAGGACTTTATTAAATGTGTGGTTGGTAAATACCTAGAGAAGAAATCAATGATTACTAAGAACCAGTATGGTTTCATCAAAAATATGTCATGCAAGAACTGATGCTGTCTGAATGCTTGTCTTCTAAGGGAGGACAGAAGGGAGAGGCGACATGGTTTGGAAATCAAAACTTAAAAAATTATGAATGTTCAAAATTGTTTTTACATGTAATTGGGGGAAAATAAAATATTATTGAAAAATATATCATACCAAACAAACCTCATTTTCCTCTTTGACTGAATTGCTATACTGGTAATTGGGAGAATATTACAGCTTATGTAGACTTTACCAAAATATAGTCATCAACATTAAAATTAAACAAAGAGGATAATTCAAAGATGGTAGAGGTAGCTTTGGATTCAGAACTGGTTGGATGGGAAAACCCAAAGAGAAGCCATTGATGGTTTAATGGCAACTTGAAAGAAGGTCTTTAATAGAATCCTCTAAGTTATTTCACCTGACCCTGTACAATTCAACATTTGTATTAATGAGCTGAATAAAAACATAGATGGCAAATATATTTGCAAATGATGCAAATATAAGAGATATAAAATTAACAATAACAATAATAGTAGTATGTACATGATTTCTTAATGTCTGCAAAATGCTTTACATATATCATTTGATCCTCAAGGCAACCCTAAGAGATAGGTGCTATTATTAACCCCACTTTACAGATGAGAAAACTGAGTCAGACAAGAGTAAAGTGGCACATCCAGGGTCACATAAGTGATTGAGAGAAAAATGAAGCAAGAACAACCTATGGACAGGAGGGCAGTGGTTTTTCATGGCAGGAGTTTGGGATTCTTGAATGGAATAAGCAGAAGGAGTACTTGTTCTAGAGGATAGAGGGAGGTCTGATTAAGATGTCATTTGATTGAATGTATTTAATTACAAATAGATTTCACAGGAGTCTAGGAATACAGGAGAAATCAGCCTTCTCATAGTATATGATTCCATGAAGTGAGCCCAAAGGAACAGACTTGATCATTTCAGAGGTCTAATAAGGACCGTAATTTATAGGGGTAGCTATGAGAATGTAAACCAGATTTATTATTGCAGACCTTAATTGCATAATTAAATGTAAAACTACAATGCCCTTTGGATCCTTTGTTCCAAGAGGGCTACAAAGGCCTGATTTCTGTTGCATTCATTGTCGCTCTTTTTTTGTCTTTGTGTTGTCTTGTTTTGACTGTGCATGGTGTTCTAAGGCGATTTCCTGGGATGTTTGTCAATAGCTTTCACACTGTTATTTGGTGCCATGATGTCTAATTATAGGTTCCAGGACTGTTTGCAACTATGAAGTTCCAAACCCAGGAGGAAGAATGCAACAATCTTTGGTAAGGGGTTAGCTGGCTTCGAAAAACTTTAGGATTTGTAGTTCTTTATAGTTTGAGAAGAGAGGAAATTGATGCAAGATCAGCCTGCAGATGGGAGGGTGGAAACCTTTCATATATGGGTTATGGAAGGAGTGTGTGGACTAGAAGAGAATGAGAAGGAAGGAAGAGAGAGGCAAGGGCTGTTTCATGACAGCAGGGTGACCTCGGCCAAGACTTCAGCAATTCCCTTCTTCAGAGCATGAGAGGTG
This sequence comes from Trichosurus vulpecula, assembly GCF_011100635.1. Taxonomy (NCBI): domain Eukaryota; kingdom Metazoa; phylum Chordata; class Mammalia; order Diprotodontia; family Phalangeridae; genus Trichosurus; species Trichosurus vulpecula. Next base: position 233,694,119 of record NC_050578.1, on the reverse strand, counting down.
ATTATGATATGGTCAAATTAAGAGGTATGTGACTGTGTATTTGGTTTTGTGTTTGTTTCAAATTGGGAGAGGGAGTGAGATTGCTCCACAGCAGGAGTGTTGAGAGAAAACCAAATATGAAAAACCTGCATTTCCTACCATGAACCTCTCTTATGTCCACTTAGTTGTGTTTTTGAAAAACTCTGTTAAAGACTACATTTATCATATTTAATATCATTTCTCATAAAACACTGATCATGTCCTTACATAGCTTGTATTGGAGAAGGCATGGGAAATCTCTGATCTCAGCACAGAGCTGGCAGTTCTAACCCTAGATCATCTTTTGAGAGTCTTACTCGGTAACTAGGGACTTAGATGCAGAATTATTGGGAATTTTATAAATCTGCCCCAGTTTAAAAGAAATTGGATATTACCTATATATAAATTATACTGGATTTCCTCTGATGTCCCTTCCAACTAGAAAATCCTGTCATTATCTAATTACTTCTATCAATTCAGACTGTAACTCCTTCACCACTTAACAGATGAACTCATGGCTACTCTAGCCAAAAAAAAGAAAAAAAGAAAAAGAAAAAAACATCACCTGGTGATGCATATAAGCCTCTTTGAGTCTTGGATAAGACTCACATAGGCCATTACTGGACCTTGACTGGAAGAATTCCCAACTTAGTAGAACTTTCCAGAATTAACAATGTGGTGGCAAACCTTCAAGAACTGAAGATCACCTCCATCTCCCAATGAAGCAATAAAGCAGAACTACAGCAAAAGGAGCATGATGCATTCAACTGGGAATCAAGACACTTGGGTTCTACTGAATGCAATTTAACAAGTATCTTTGGTATCATCAACACAGAAGGCTTTTGTTTTACATGATTAGGGCATTACCTTACCAAGGGAACTCCCAGTGAGAAAACGAAAATTATCTGCAACTTATATCTTAGAGAATGATCTGGGGCACTGAGAGTTTAAGTGACTTACCCAGGGTCACAAAGTCAGCATATCAAAGGAAGCACTTGAATCTAGGTATTACTGATTCCAGGAAAGCCAGTTACCCAATGCCCTGCACTGCCCCACCCCTGGCATTGGGGATATGGCAGGGGAAAAATAGATCCTACCCTCAAGGAACTTATTTTTTTTTGGTTATATACAACATGTACACAAACAAATATAATATATATTGTAATATATATATGTAATTTGCCTAGGGAGAGAACACTAGACATTTGGGGGACCCCTAGTGCTGGCTCTGCCATGTACTCGATGTGTGGTCCTAGATTAGTGATTTCACTTCTGTGTACCACATTCATAATATAAGAAAGTTAGATCAGATGATCTCTACTGTCCCATTCATCTTTGAGAGCCTACTGGTTTATAGAGGAAATTCTTCATATCACACGTTTATAATATGAAGCAATTATATTTCAGGGAACACTGTTGGACTTGTTCAAACCATAGTATAACTCATGACATTGGTGTTCCTTTTATCAAAACGACATCTGTTGGGGTGTCCATGTCAAACAAGATATCAAAACCTACATCTAAACGGAAGAGCATTCAAACAATTGTCCAAAGCTTTCCAAAGACCATTTTAGGTATATTGTGAGTAAATATGATGTAATATAATGCAATAATATGAAATATAATATATAGGCAATCAGATGGAACAATGGATAGAACATCCAGCCTCAAGTTAGGAATCTGGCCTAACATGCTCCCCAGCTGAGTGACCCTGGGAAAATATTTAACCTCTATGAGCGTTAGTTTCTTCATCTGTAAAATGGGGATAATAATAGACTTATCTCATAGATTTGCTGTTAAAAGTACATGAGATTACATTTTTAAAGCACTTAGCTTGGCACACAGCAGTTGTTTGATAAATGCTCATTCGTCTTTATTCCTCTTCCCATATTAGGCATGACATAGATCAAACATCCGTATAAGAGCCTGGTTCTTCCAGATGTTTGAATTATACCTACTCTACCACCTTCCTTGATTATTCTTGTACAAACCCACTGAATTAAGTTGAGAGTGTTCTTTGTTTGGACTTGAAATTATTCAAGGAATTTTACCAAATCTTCACATCCCTTTTCTAGTAAGGATCAGGTCTGTGAGCACTTGACAGAAATTTTTAAGTTTCTTTGTCCTTCCATATAAATTTGGGTTCAATTCTTCCTCTGAAAGCATCTGGAAGCCACAGAAGGCTGAACGTGATCTTAAAGATGATCATAAGTAATAACATAATTAAAAACCTCAAATAACTAACACCATATGTTATACACAATGTTAACCTCATGCCAACCCAAGAAGCAGTTTTATCATTCCCATTTTACAGAGTTGAAAGTGAGGATTAGAAATTATGACTTGTGCAAGGTGACACAACTGAGTTTCACATTCAGCATTTGAACTCCAGACCTGAGAACTCTATGTCCAATACTTTTTAGAAATTAGAATTTTGCTTCATCATCTCATGAAACTTTTCACTTGAAAAATGGGGAAACAGGACCAAAGAAGCAAATCTTGGCTATTTAGCCAAGAGCAGTACCTGGGCCTGCTTATTTCTAGTCCCTTATTCCTTCCTTCTACCACACAATTTTGTTACCCATGACCCTAAGGGGTAATGGTTTACTAGTAAAACAAGAAGCCTTTGACCTCAGAATGGTAAAACAAAAGATCCTTGAAGACAGATGTATCTATCTTTTCTTTTGTCTTTGTATCCTTCATGCCTAACTCAGAGCTTCACATGAAGTAGGTGTTTATCGAATCTGGGGTTAGCAAGGTGGCACAGTGGATAGGGTATGGGTCCTGGAGTTAGGAAGACCTGGGTTCAAATCTAGGCTCAGACACTTACTATCTGTGTGACCCTGGGCAAATCACTTAACCCTATTTATCTCAGTTTCCTCATCTGTAAAATGAACTGGAGAAGGAAATGGCAAACCATTCCAGTATCTTTGCCAAGAAAACCCCAAATGGGGTCACAAAGAGCCGGATACAACTGAAAGGAATGAATAGTGACAGGATAGAATTAGACAGATGAGGAAGAAGGACTCAACTGTGAGGTGGTGGAACAATATATCATCTCTACAAGGCATCCGAATATAAATCAGCCTCATCAAGGATAAATGGAGCATGACATTATATAACAGTGAAGGTAAGGGTCAGAGGTAAAAAGAGGAAGAAACCGTCAACTCCTGTGGGGAGGATAGTTTCATCCTATGCATCTTTCTCAAGAACAATCAAAATCTGTTCTACTATGGTATAGATGTGTGTGTGTGTGTGTGTGTATGTGCATCCATGTGTGTGTGTGTGTGTGTGTGTGACTGACCAAACCAACTCATAAACCACCCTGCTACAGAGGGTGCCATGATAAACCATGTAGGAAGTGGGAAAGATACATGCTGAAATCTCATATCAGAAAGTCAAAATCGAAGGCACAGATAGACACCAGTTGATTCTGCACAGATATTACAGATATTAGCTTCCCTGGCAGAGAATCTTTTTTTTTTGTTAGTTTGAAGCTTATCTTAAAAAAACACGGAAAATATATTTGGCCACTTAAATGGAAAATGGACCTCTCGAGACTATTTCCCACTCCTACGCATTGGCTATAAGCTTTGGAAATAACCCCATTTGTTCATGTAAGTTCCCTTTCTAACATAACAGAGTTATTTAAACCAGAGTAACATGAAGGTCAATTTCCAATGAGTGGGAAATTCCTCCAGGTACATTTTAAAAGGCTAGGAAAAGATTTGAAGGTCTTGGTTCTGAGCTCTTCTAAATGAGGGGAAAATCTTCTGGGTAATTGTGATATATTTCCCATCTGCAAAGAAGGTCTTAAAGAAGGGACAGATTTTGCAATAGGACTGGCTATATCAGAAGCCTGAAATGGACACCATGAAATTGGCTTCACTTCTCAGGAGAAAGAAGACCTACCAAGCCTAGGCTTATCCCTGAATAAGGCAGCAGACTTCACCTATGGGCCGGAGAACAATCGACTGAATGAAATGGAGAGAACGTTTTGAGTTTACACCCTCACCCAAAGTGGCCCAAACATTTCCTCTTTACACACACTCATAAGATAACAGGATGAAAGACTGATATCTGGAAGGAACTTCAGAAGATATCTATTCTAGTCCAATTGGACCATTTTATAGATGAAGATGCTGAGACCTAGGAAGGGGCCTTACCAAAGTAACTTACCAAAGGTCATATGAGAAGTAAGTATCAGAAGAAGGATTTGAATCCAGGTTCTCTGGCTCAGAAGTCAGTGTTCTTACGATATATTAAAGCCCTTTGCTGGAACAAGCTGATTTGAACCAAGGGAAGGGGTACTTCTTGTCTTTTCCGTGGCACATTGCTTGAGCCAGGGGTTTGTATGTGTGTGTCTGTGTGTTGGAGATGGGGAGAGAGGGAGGGAGGGAGAGAAAGAGAGAGAGAGAGGGGGGGGGGGAGGGAGGGAGGGAGGGAGAGAAAAAAGGAACACGAACCCTTTCGCAATCTGATAAAGCCTAAGGATGATCACCTCACAGAATAATGTTGTTAAATATATAAAATAAAATACATAGGATTACAAAAGAAGCCAATTATATTGGAATAAACTATCAATATATATTTTTAAGATTATGGACCTAGGTTAACAACCCCTGCTGAAGACTTTTCTTCAGTTTTTGTGATTCCTACGTGGCTCCCATGATTTTATCTCATTGTCAAGACCCTCACCCCAATTCTTCTAGTGGGCAAGACTAAATGGAAGTCGTATAATGGAAAAAAGAACACTAAATTTGCTGTCATTCCACAACAAATTCATTTCAACCTGATCCCCCAAAAAGCCATTAATTACTTACCGTCCTGGATGAAAGAGATACAAAGATGAAACAAGACACAGTCCCTAAAGCAGTTTACGATGGAACAGGAAGGATAACACATATATACACACATGTATATATATATATATATATATATATATATATATATATATACACATATATATATACATATATATATATATATTAAAAATTGGTAGTCATAAAGGCAAAGAGAAGACTTGGCCAGCTTTGTCAGCAGAGAGCACTGAGAGATCACAGAGGTGAGCTGGACATTGAAAGTAAAGGATGTCAGCTGTATATGTAGAGGAAGTGTTTGAGGTACAGAGAATGAAGAGCAAGACGTAGTGGAAGCAGCTAGGGAAGGTCTTTCTAGAGATAAGGGGCAGGAGACACACAGGCTAATAGCAAGTTTAATGAAAGGTATTTCTTAGGGGAGGGGAGAATTGCCTTGTATGTAGGCAGGAGGGAAAGACTTCCTAGAGAAGTAGCCTGGAAATGCTTTCCTTCAGAATTTTGTCACCTGCAGACCTCTGAATAAAAACATTACACGATCTATCTCTCTCTGCCTTGATTTACAACTCACCAGATGTTCCGCAGCAGTGTTCCCTAAAACGAGCCTATGTTTATATATAACTTTTTTTTAACAAAGTGAAACTGATTTCATTGCTATAGGCAACTCCCTATGGATGAAATTCCCTTTTCCCATACTGGTGGGCAGCTAATTTAAACTCAGAGAATTGCCTAAGTGATGAGTGCTTAAGGGGCCTTAACCAGAATTACACAGCTTCTTTGTGTTAGAGGTGGGAATTATCCCAGATCTTTGTGCTTCTGAGGCCAGTTCTCTATCTGCTATGAAGCACTGCCTCTAATTGTCCTTAAGTATGTCCTTATGGCATAAGATTTGTCATTCAGTGTGATTTGGTTCAGCATCTCTAGGTTTTTGTGACACTGTTCTGCCGTAGTTCTCCTCCTCCCTGTCTGACCTCTCTCTCAGTTTTCTTTGCTGGTTCTTCATCCAGGTCATGCTGTAGCTTTCTCCTAGGTCCTTTTCTCTTTCTCTACTCTTTTGCTTCATCTCATCTGCTCCCTGAATGGGTACAAGTATCTCTATGCAAATCATTCTCAGATCTATATACCCAGCCTCATTCTCCCATCCTGAGCTAGAGCTTGCATCACCAACTGCCTACTGGACATCTCCAACTGGATATCCTATAGGCATCTCAAATTCAACATGTCTAAAACAGAACTCAATTTTTCCCCAAAATGTCTCCAGTTAGGAACTACAATTAAGGCCACTGCCATTCTCCCAGTCACCTAGGTATGACATTCTATGTCATCTTTGACTCCTATCATACTCGCTGCACTTTTCAAATTGGTTACCAAGTTTTGGCATTTCTAATTTCTCAATCTCTTACACGCATTTAGCTCTCTTCGCTCACACAGCTATTAGGCAAAGTGATCTTCCTCAAATGCAAGTTTAACCATTACATCCTTCACACACAGACACACACACACACACACACTCACATGCACACTCAATGAACACTTGTGACTCCCTATTACTTTTTAGGATCAAGTATAAAATCATGTTTGACTTTTAAAGCCTTTCACCATCTTACCCACTCCTTTCTTTCCAGCCTTCTTTACTCTTTATTGTCCATGAACTCTATGATCAAATGACACTGGTCTTACTGTTCTACACAAACAATATTCCATATGCTGTTTACTATGGGCCAGGCACAGTGCTAAATACCAATCCTGATCTTATGATCTGCTCAAAGCAGGCTCCACCTGGGCGGGTAATTAGTGAAATTCCCACTCACGGAGAAGGATAAGTCTTGCTAGGTCAGGGCTAATGAAATTGAGACTCAATGTGTAGAGAGCTGATCTAAAGGTCAAGACAATTCCATTATAAAAATGACTATGTGTTGGTGATTTCCAAGGACCAAGATGAGCAAGAAATCAAAGAGTATCCAAAGCCACGGAATTCTGCCATTATTTAAGGAACCAAAATATAGCAAAAATCTTGAAGGTAGTGCTTTTTCAGAAATCAAACTGTTTCCCAGAAGTTTAGGTATTTTTAACCTACACGTTTCTTTGTCCCCCCTCCCCCCCACCCCTGACAGTCAGTCAATAAACATTTATTAAGTACCTACTGTGTGCCAGGCTGTGCTAAGCATTGGGAAAACAAAAAGAGGAAAAAGTCCCAGCCCTCAAAGGGCTTACAATTGATTAAGAGAGATAAGCAAACAAATATGTGCAACCAAGGATACAGGATAAATAGGAAATAATTGAAAGGAGGAGGGCATTGAAATTAAGAGGAGTTGGGAAAGGTTTCTTGTAGAAGATGAGATTTTAATTAGGACTTAAAGGAAGACAGGAAAGCCAGTAGGTGGAAGTGACGAAGGAGAATATTCCAGGCATGAGGGACAGTATCTGTCAGGGGTTCTTAACCTTGAATTTGTTTATTAGAAAGATGGATAGACAGATATCTGTATTTTAATATGTTTTCCTTTGCAATCCTATGTATCCTATGCATTTGAAAAGCATTATGAGAAGCCCATAGGTATCACCAGGCTGCCAAAGAGGTCCATGATGAAAAAAGGTTAAGAAGTCCTGGTTATATCATCCTAAGCAGAGCCCACCATCTCTGCTATCTCAGTAAACTTCACCACTGCCAGCTCCATCCAATTATCACAGCAACACGTAGAAATAAAGTGCCTTCCAGAGTCATGCCAGAAACAGCTAGGTGGTTCAGTGGATAGAGCCCTGGGCATGGAGTCAGGAAGACAGAGTTCAAATCTGACCTTAGGCACTTACTAGCTGTGTGATTCTGGGCATACAACTTAACCCCTGTTCTCCTCAATCAACCAAAGCAGAAAATGCCGGACTGCTCAGGAATCTTTGCCAAGAACAGTATGGTCCATGGGGTCACAAAGAGTTGGACATGACTAAATGAACAGCAACAAACAACAGGGACAATAACAGCACCCATCTTGTGGGCAGCTAGATGGCATAGTGGAAAAACCTCTGGGCCTGGAGCCAGGAAGACCTGAAACTCTGATACTTATTAGCTGTGTGGCCTTACACAAGTCACTGTTTGCCTCAGTTCCCTCCTCTATAGAATGATCTGGAGAAGAAAATGGCAAACTACTCCAGTATCTTTACCAAGAAAACCCAAATGGGGCCATGAAGAGTTACTGATACGACTACATTACTGAAATGACTGAAAAACATCAGAGTCAAGCCACTCCAGTCTTTACATGACTGGATGAAATGGAAAAAAAAATTGCAAAGAGAATCAGCAGCCAATGTTTCTCATGAGGAAGTAGCAATGGGGATACTTTCCAAATCTTGTTAAGATCCAGCTGTTAATAGAAGGTGTCACTGTGAGAATGTACCAATACATCACCTGTCAATTCATGAGTGTGACTCTATCCACATGTGTCTTTATCAATAGAAATGTAATTTGTATGATAAATTGGTTCACCACAATTTAGTGCCTGAGCACCCTGAAGGACAAAGCTTTAAAAACAGCTCAATGGAAAGGGAAATAACCATAATGTCATGGCTGGCTATTTCAACAAACTTACCTGCTTCAACTTTTTTTTTTTCCTTTTTCATTCAGATGTTTTAGCGGCAAGTTGCTGATGTTTTTCTGCCCTGCCTGAAGTCCAAAAGAGGCCAGCAAAGCAATTCAGAAAACCTTAAAGCTGTATTTATTTAATAACAGAACTTCTGGACCCAAGTCAAAAATACAAGGGCCTCCTCTTTTTTTTCTCTTAACAATTATTTTATCATTTAATATTTTATTTTTTCAACATTGATTTCCACAAGGTTTTGAGTTATAAGTTTTCTCCCCATTCCTACTCTCCCCCCACTCCAAGACGGCATATATTCTGATTGCCCCATTCCCCAGTTAGCCCTCCCTTCTGTCACCCCACTCTCCCCCATCCCTTTTCCCCTTCCTTTCCTGTAGGGCAGGATAGATTTCTACACCCCTGTTTTCAGAGCTACTTCTACTCCACTATCACTGCAAGCTCTGCCACAGCAGTGTTCCTCCTACCCCAAGAATCGCCAACCAGGTTCTTGACCCAGATCCAAGCAGTGCAAAGCAAGAGAACCCTGACTCGGTGCCAGCAAAGCTCTCCCTGCACTGCTGTTCTGGTCTGCCGCTTGATTCCTCCCACCTTGTGAGCCAGGGACTCCAGAAGCAGCTGACATGGAGCTCTGGAAGCAGCTACAGGAGCTTCCTGCTGCTGCTGACACCACCTCTGCACCACCACCTTTGCCACCCCCAGGGCTGGTTGCCTGATTGCTCTCTAACACAATCTAGCAGTTTACCCACTAACTTGCTCTGTGGTCTTTGGTATTTGTGGGTTAAGAAGTCTGGTAACTGCCACAGCTCAATAATTCATGGCCCTAAGGCCTGCTCTGGTCAACTCCTGGTCTGGTCTATCTTGGCGAGAAGCCCACACTGGGCTGGGCTCCTCCCAGCACCATGCAATAGACCCTTCCCAGTGACCATCCAGGCAGTCCTGGGCTGGAGACGTGCTTTCCTCTGCTATTTTGTGACTCCTACAGCTCTAGAATTTGTTCAGAGCCATTTTTACAAGTGTTTGGAGGGATTTGGGGGAGAGTTTAAGCAAGTCCCTGCTTTCCAGCCTCCATCTTGGCTCCAACCCCCTCCCCCAAGGGCCTCCTTTTGAATCTAATTGAATCACAGAAGCTGAAAGCTGAAAGGAACCATAGAAATCCTCAACCACCTGCATTTGACAGATAAGGAAACTGAGGTACATTGAGAAGATGTCTAGTTAGTTTTAGAGTTCAAATTAGAATGCAGGTCCCCAGTAGATTTTTTCCCTAGCAGAATACAAGCTCATTCTTTAATTATTTTTGTCGTTTTCTTCTCGGTAAAACCCAAACTCCATGAGAACAAGGATTGTTTCTTTTTTTCTCTGTATCCCCAACACTCAGTTATGAGTAAATTTTTGTTGAATGATTGATTTCCACCAGATTATGTTCTAATAATGTGTCCTTACAGATGACTCTCAATGGGCAGAAAGCCCCAATTTGCACAGCAGATGAGCAGTAAAGCAAAAATTATGAGATATGGAGTCAAAGGACCTGATTAGATTCAAATCCATAATTCTGTAACTTACTACCTTCATATCCCTGAGAAAGTCAGTTGAGTCCTATGAGATTCACTTCCCTCATCAGAAAACTGAGGGGCTAGAAATGCATGGTCTTCAAACTCCCTTCTAGTTCTAAATTCAACTACTTAAGCAGAACCGAAAGTGGAGAAGCCCCATGCTTTCTCCATTGAAGATGTCACATTTTAATGATGCTTGTCAAGATTAGAAAATCGCCATAGAAAACCTTCATTCTCTGATGACCACAAATACAAATACCAGAACAACTAACAAGTGCCCATTCCACCTCCCACTCCAGAACAAGGAAGTGGGCAAAGTAGCATTCATCATTGCCATCTCTCTTCCTTGGTGGTTAGTCTCTGTTCTGTATCACTGTATTTCTCAAATGTGCATTTCACGTTAACAAAGAAAAGATGAATCCTGGAATTGAAGCTTAAATATCATAAAAGATTCCCATAGTCATCAAATAGTCTGTGCCCTCTCAGAAGGCATTGTCTTCCTCCTGGACAGGAAGGGGAGAGGAAGGGTAGATATCTTGTTAATATAATTAAACTACTTAATATGTTCTCCCCTGATTTTTTTACCATGTTGTTTTCTAGTCCCCCCTTCTGCCCTTGAAAAGAAACAATTAAAGAGGGGCTGCACTACCCAGAAATTGGAAAAGATTCATCCACAAATGATTCCTCCCCACCCTACCCCCAATCTAACTGTGTATGTCATTTAAATCCCCTAGAACTGTGTGATAGATTCCAAGGTTAATTCCTGTCTTTTATATTTATAGGTGCCTTTTAGTCACCTTGAACATCGACATGAAAAGTGGACTTTAGTAATATAATGAAAACCATTTTCATTTAGCTAATACACATTTTACCTTTGGAATCTGGTTAGATCTGATTTTCCTAATGGCCCAGGATGAAGACTGGGTTACCATATTTAAAAGGAATAATTCTTTCCCCATCACTACATATACTCTGAGCAATTATTTTAAAATACCTGGCTCTCCCAGCATTATCTTCTAGGGTATCCACACTGTTGGGGGAGGGAAGAGAGACTTTGTGTTCTATTTTTATTCTTTAATACTCTTACCCTGTTCATGTCTTTCTATCTCTGTTCAGTGATATTAATGGGCTTACTCTTTCAAATCCACATAGATGCTATCTTCAAATGATAAATTGGAGCAAGCTACCCAGATAATTTATCTGGAATCCCTGTGCCCCCAGCAACCTTTTGCCATGTCGTTTTGAAGGACTTTGGACCTATTTGGGAAATTAAATGCTGGTGAAAACTTCGGAGTTTTTTTCTTTTGGTCCACACTATGTCTCAGAATGCTTCAAATGTCTAAAGAAGCCTTGGAAGGACATTCTATAACAATTTCTAACATGTACCTTTGAAATAAAATGAAACATGTGACCTATTAATAGTGGTCCATCATCCAAAATTAATACTCTCCCACTCTGCTGCTGAAATAATTCATTCACTTGACCAATCTACACAGCATAAAACAGCATGTCGTTAATGGAAAAATACTGGTTCCTGTGGGTGCGCATTTGCTGGAGCATAGCTGGCCTATTTATGACTTCCTCTGAGATTATTTACACTGCCTGGGCTTTCTCCATGTATCTTTTCAAGCACATATCATGAGTCATTGTCACTCGTAATATCTGTGTGCTTATCTATAAACTCCCCGTACTCGGGCATATAAAAGCCACAATACTGGACTTTATTTGTGCTACAAAAATTAATCACCTACAGCAAAATCCTTCCCCCCATTCCCTTTTCCCCTTCAAAAAAAAAAAGAACCCTATTAGGCCACAGCAAATAGGAGTTAGGATAAAGGGTATGTGTATGTATGTACATATATGTACGTATATATGTACATATAAATATATATATATATATATATATATATATATATATATATATACACACAACCACATTATTCTGTCAAGTTTTAAGCAATGAAACCCTAAAAGCCACAACCATATGGATGCAGTGATTCTTTGAATTGGTTTTGTGTTGGCTTTTGCTTTCTTCAACAAGTTTTAGCTGATCCTGGTATTCAAAGTAACCTTTCACGTTCAAACAATTTCATAGAACATCAACTTTGGAACACACATAAATAATACTAAGGTAAAACGAAGGAGTCTTCTTTGATCTTTAAAAAAAATCACTCCATTCTCTCACATCTAATGATAACATTTGTCAGGATAATAATAAAAAAAATTGAGGATAAATGTCTCTCTCCAAAAATCCTGGCCATTTCTTGTGATTTATTACACTAGTTACTCAAAGAATCATTTTATTTTTTGCTTTCCAGACCATACCAGCATTGAATTCTGTAGCTATAACTTAAAGTGAGTGAAAAGAGAAGAGGGATTATTTTTTTAATTTTCCAAAAGTGGATCAGAAAAAGGCTTCATTTTAAACTTTGTTCTATTCTGGATATGTAGTGAGAAATTTAACTCTAATTGCTTGGCTTTGGGCTATGATGCCAAATAAGCAACTTTAATCCTAATGCTTTCAACAGCAGAACCTTTTTTTGTTTAGGTTGTAACCATTAGATTATCATATTCCAAAATCCTCCCTGATTTTTTAAATTTAATTCTGAAAATACTACTCAATGAGTTGATGAGCTCTATGGTAACTGTCTTTGCTATGTCTCTTCAATAATAAAGATTTTAAAGATCATTTAATCGATAGATACATAAACAAGAATCCTCTCTACAAACCATTCCAACAAGTGATCATGTTGCCCCTTTGCTGAAGAACTCTAGCAATGGGGAAATCTCTAACTTCTGACACAGCCTGGTTTACTCTTAGACTGCTCATACTGATTTTTCCCATTATATCAAGACAGCGCTTCTCTACAGCTTCTACCCATCACTCCTAGTTTTGCTCACCAGGTTTAAGGGGGAAAGTCTACTCCCTTTATTACATGAAACTCTTCAAATACAGCTATCTTATCTACCCACCTGACCAATAATCCAGGTTAAACAAATCTAACTCTTTAACCCATTGTCATAGCATTTCTTCCAGTACCCTCAATAAACTGCTTGATTCTCTCCTAACATATCCCAATGTTTTAATACCCTTCCTAAACCTTGGTGCCCAGAACTAAACACAATAATACAGATGTGTCTGATCAGGGCAGAGAAGAGTAGGCTAGAACCTCCCTCATTCTAATTATGGACCCTAGTTACATTAAATTTTTTGGCTCCCATATAATAATGTTTACTCATATTGAACTTTCAATCCACTGAAAATCCAAATTATTTTAAAAAATTGTCTAGTTATATTGTCTCCACCCTATGCAGCTGATATTTTTAGTCCAGATGTAGGATTTTGCCTTTATATTGATCAAATTACTCTTCATTATTACTCTTCAAAGTCAGGATGACTTCTGTTTATAGTATATGTATAAATATACTGAAGTAGAAACTAGCAAAAGGCCATTGTAAGTTTTTATTCCCATATTTGAGTAAAAGTTTTAGAAACTAACTGAGCTGATATGTGCCCAGAGTTGCATCATGATGACAATCAGAATGAGTCCTAATTAAAGGAGTCCCAGGTAGCCTAGCTGGGAATAGCCAGTGAAAGGAAAATACCCAGAGATTTTACCTGAAATAGTAAATAGTAACCTCAGACATTTAAATATTCCTTTCAGAATATAGAGATGTACTCACAGATATACTCATACAGCAAAATGTGGAAAAATAAAGTTATCTGGTTCTAAAGCAAACTGTGGCACTCACTATATATGTATATATATATATATATATATATATATACACACACATATATACACACACACACACATATATATATACATACACACACACACACATATATGTATAGATACATACATGCATACATATATATGGTTCTCTTTAATACCAGCTAAAAAAGGCCATATATTTGAAGCAGGAATTCTTAAGCTATGTGTGATTTTTTATTTTTAATATCCATTTTCAATATAATTGGTTTTCTTTGTATCCCTGTATATATTATTTTATGCACTGCAAAACATTATTCTGTGAAGGAGTCCATAGGCTTCGCCAGATTGTCAAAGAGATTCTAGATAGACACAAAAAATTTAAGAATCCCTGATTTAGAGGCAGTTAAAGGGGAAAGAAAAAAAAAAGAGGAATTTCATTCCTACTTCTCCATTTCTCTGCTATATCCATGATGGATTCACCCTCCCCTTATCTGTTAAATATGCACTGTAATTTCCAAAGGGGAAATGGGCAGCTTCAGAATAGAGGAAAAAGCCCCTGCTATGAAGGTGGCAGAGCTTATTATGTTACTATATTGTCAAGGTACCATGGACAGTTCACTTAATCGATCTCTTTCAGTTTCAGTTTATTTATTTTTTAGGACGGGGATAAGAATATTTGCCCTACCCATATCATAGGATTTGGGTTAGGACACAAGGAATTCTGAGAACAAAATGAAAAGAACAAAGCTTTACATGATTGTAAATAGTCCTCTATTCAGCTAACTGAAGCACAGCTAGAGGAGAAACATCTTAGAGATGAAACATCCTACCAGCAGTTCTTTGGTCATTCCCAGACAACTACGCAGGAACCTACAGCCCAGAGTCTTGAAGTCCTGCTCCTTCCATCATAGATCTAAATCACATTTACAAGAGAAATCTAGGATGACAAGAAACCTACGGGAAACAAAATTTTAAATTCAAGCCACTACCCTAGGTGGGGATGTTTCAATACCAATAGCTCACATTTCTGTATTACTTTAAGATTTAAACAAATCTTCATGCCTTTGCACAGGCTGCACATCACATCTGGAATGGTTTCTCTCCTGTGGCTGCTTCTTAAAATGCCTAAAAAAGCTCAGCTAAAATACAGTGTTCCACATAAGGCTCTTCTTGTACTTCCTAATCATTAGTGGTATTTCTCCCCTCTAAAGTCACGTGTTTAATTTGTATATATTTTGAACATACTTATTTGTGTAGATTTTGTTTTCCCCAGGAGAATATAAGTTCCTTGAGGGTAGGCATATTTTTCTTTTTGTTTATGTCACCAGCATCTAGCACAGTTCCTGGTATAATAGACATTTAATGAATATTTATCTAATTGAATGAAAGCACCCTTGTGAAAAATTTGGCAGTTGTATCAATTCATTTTGTAGATCATAAAAGGCATATGACTTCCATATTATCACACAGCAACTAAGTGTATGAGACAAAGATATAAACTTAGGACTCCAGAAGAAGAGGAGAAGGAAGAGAAGGAGGAGGAAGAGGAAGAGGAGTCAAAGAGCAAAGACTAGCATTTGGAGAGAAAAGTAAGAAAGCTAACTTGCTGAAAGAAAAGACAGAGAATCCTAGACAGAGACTCACTGATACGTGCTTTGGGGATCTAAGGGGGCGTATGTAATTATGCAGTGACTTAGGCAGAAGGCAGGGTATGAGCAGCTTCTCACCATAGGGAGCAAGGAAAGGCCTTCAGAGGTACTTGTTGGTTCCTTACAAAGAGAAATGAGATCACTCCCCTCCTCCTAGAAGGGAAGAAGGGGAGGATGGGACACCATTATAACAATTAGGAAAACAAAATAATTGATTTTCAGGCACGAAGTCAGAAGTTGGCTGCTAGCCCAAAGAAGGAATTATCCTCTCTCTCATTCTGGAGTTATCCATATTTTATACAAAGCAGAAAAAGCCAAAACACCTGTTTTCTAAAACGTGCCTTTTATTGCTTCATTGACCACATTGATGGGTTATTGTACAGGCTGGAAGGAGAGTGAACGTGCCAGGTAGAACTGTTTTGTCCCCAAGCAGTCCAGCTCTACGGGTTGAGGTGGCAAGAGGTCTAGTTACTTAAGTGGATTTTCCTGTGGTAACTATGCCTGTTTTCTTCTCTGTTCTGCATTTCTATGTATGAGAGAGCATGTGCCATAGTGGATAGAGTCAGAGACCTGGACTACAAAATATCTGGGTCTGAATCTCACCTCAGACAATTACTAATTCACAAGACGCGACTCTGGCTGCTCCTTGAGCTTCAGGGCTTCTCATCTGTAAAATGAGGATAAAAATAGCACCCACCCCATTGAATTGGTGTGAGAATCAAATGAGATAATCTATATAAAGTGCTTACCTTCAGGAACTATTAAATTAAGCCATAATTATTATGGGAACAATAATGTAAGCCTGGGGAGTCATAAAATACAGGCCAGAGGAAGAATTGGGCAGAGACAACATAAAGCATTTTTCCTACAACAACTCGATGTTCTTCAAAGCAACAACTGGCCTTTCCCCTATTTTTTGATTGCATGTATGACAGGAAACCCAGGACTCTTGCTAAAGAGGGCTCACGGGATCCAAATGCCTTGAGCCCTCAACAGCCTGCACTATCTTATTCTCCTGATTATTCTGACATTAAGGTTCTATGATTCTGTGAATGTCCTGCAGAGAGATGGGACAGAAAAATCAGCTTGGCATATACAGAATGGCCTGTGACCATTCATTTTTAGGAAATGACATACAATGGCCAATACCATGGCATCTGGTAGAATTCTATATCTGCCTTTTTCAGAAGAAAAATATGATGCTCTAATCTTAGTGGCACAGAAAGAATTATTTCCTCTACCCAAAATCATATGTCATTAAGTAAGCAACATTACTATCCTCTTTGATAACAATATCAATAGCGATGAGAGCAGTGTGGTGTGACAATAACAGCTGGAATTTGTGTAGCACTTTCAGCTTTACAAAGCTCTTCAGATACATTATCCTATTTGATCCACATAATAACTCTGTATGATAAGTGCTATTATGATTCTCATTTTACAGAAGAAGAGATTAGTCCTATGATGTTCTAGTGGATAAAAAGCTGGTCTTGGAGTCAGCGCAACATGGGTTCAAGTCACACCGCTAACATATTGACTGTGACTCTGGACAAGTCACTTAACTTTTCAGCTCCCCCAAGCAATTCCTTAAGGCTAGAAATTATGGAAGAGTCATAGAGCTGCTTTAGAGGAGACAACTGCCACAATGGGAGTCTTACATTAATGAAACCACAGATGAAAGAGAGAGAGACAGAGAGAGAGAGAGAGAGAGAGAGAGAGAGAGAGAGAGAGAGAGAGAGAGAGAGAGAGAGAGAGAGAGAGAGAGAGAGAAGAAGAAGAAGAAGAAGAAGAAGAAGAAGAAGGAGAAGGAGAAGGAGAAGGAGAAGGAGAAGGAGAAGGAGAAGGAGAAGGAGAAGGAGAAGGAGAAGGAGAAGGAGAAGGAGAAGGAGAAGGAGAAGGAGAAGGAGAAGGAGAAGAAAAAGAAGAAGGAGAAGAAGAAGAAAAAGAAGAAGGAGAAGAAGAAGGAAGAAGAAAATAGAGAAAAGAAGGGAAGGAAAAACAAGACAAAAAGGAAAATGCCAACATCAATAACTTTATGATCACCAAACTTTTCCCTTGCCATAACTCTGTGACATGGTTTAATCTTGCTTCTACACATGCTTTGCAGATCTTTATGTGGCAACTGTTGGTCAATGACAGCATTATATCCTCTACATTCTGTTTCATTGATAAAATACCTATTTTATCTGCCTATAGTTAGGAGGGAGCCTTCAGGGAGTATTTATTAATAAACAATTTTAGGCAAAACCCTATTACCAGCCTTAAAATTAATTTGAGTGTTTGAGGGGTTGGTATTTCTTTTTTTAAATATGGTACCATGACCCCTTCAAATTCCTCCCTGCCCATTCCACATTTCAAAAAAATGCATCAAAAATAATAGATATTTTTAAGCATTCTTTTATAAGGTATATAAGTATAAGGCCAAGCCAATCTGCCCTGATTCATTTGTTTCAAATAAGGCTCTTTTTGGAAGTAAGACTATTTAGATTCAGTCTGTGTTACTTCACTTTGCACATTTTATATTCCAGCCAATAAGAATTACTTACTAAGCTCCCAAATTTGGAATGGCATTTGCCATCTCCATGCATTTCCATAGGCTGATCACTATGCCTTCATTGCCCTCTCTCCTCACTTCTACCTCTTAGAATCCTTAACTTCCTTCAAGGTGCAGCTCAGATGCTACCTCCTATAGAAGTCTTACCTGGCCTCCTTAATAATCAACACTTTTCTTTTTCCTTTCTCAAATTATTTATATTAACCTGTGTACTTGTTTTCATACTCCCAGAAAAATATAAACTCTTTGAGGGCAAGGACATCTTTTTAAGTTGATCATTATATACCAAATACCTTGCACATAATAAGAATTTAAATTAATGCTAGTTGACTTAAATGGAAAATGAGTATCACAAACTCAATCAATCACCATATTAAGGAAATATCCTACCTCTAATGACCATTACCTATATGACTTTTGGAAATTTACTTAACTTCCCTGAGTCTAATCTATAAAGTGAGGGCAAGAGACTTAATGACCCCTGAAATCCCTTCTGGCTCCAGACTGTGATTCCTTTTGACAAATCTTCTAAAATATGACATCAACTAAAGTTTGAATCACAGTGAAGAAAGAGGAAAGATCTTTTTTTAGGCTATAAACAATGATACTGATCATGAATAATTCAATATGCAGAAATTAATTTCACACTACACACAGGGTTTATCAGATCAATTAGGTCAATAGATTTACTGAGTCTCACAAAACTTTTCATCAAGGCCAGGGTATGTTTCTAGGTTTTCTATTTCCAACATGGCCATTTAAATTAGCAGGAGCAAATCAGAAGATAACATGTCCAAATCATATTTACCATTGATTCTTTTCCTCTTTCCCCATTTGTGTCACAGATGCCACCACTTCCGCAAAATTTGGGATTCTTTTTTCCACTCCTTCCTCTCTTCCAATTCCCAGTTACAGCCAATGATGGGCACCTGTGAACGTCTCATCCAAATGAGTCTCATCTATCAATTTTTTTTCCATTCCCAATGCTCCAACTGCAGGTTAGGTCCTCATTACCTATTACTGGAATACTGAAATATCCTTCTGACTTCATCCAACTTTTAGTCTCTTGCCTCTTTCTAATCCATTCTTCAATACAGATTTATTTTCTCCAAACACTGCTTTTATACCTCCATTGCTTAAGATGCTCCAGTGGCTCAACATTATATACTTAACTTTGGATTCACTTTCTCCCCATCTGGAACCTTCCTGTCTAGTTAACCTTGCCTCCACATGCTAACTTCTTATTTCTCTCTCTGCACAGCGTATACCTTTATGTTCTGACACATTGCTGTACCTTTACTCATGATGTCTTTTCCTACTTTTCCACCAATCCATTTCCCATTTGGAAGATCAGAGTTTTTGAATTGTATGGGTCCTCAGAGGTCATCTAGTGCAGCACTATTTTTGATATGAGAAAACTAAGTTAAAGAGAGATCATATGACTTATCTACCCCTGGTCACACAAGTGGTATCAGATATGGAATGCAAACCTAGGTTATTTGATTCTTACATCAGCTATCTTTTGACTGTACCACTTCTATCCATTGATTAGCTAGTAGAAGATAGAAGGAAGGCTATATTAGTTGTTCAGCACCTTTGGATTAAATCTAAGTAAATTTAAAAAAGTAGTTCCTTTTCCAATTCATGTTAGTTGATTCCTGATTGTGTAGTTGAAGACTAAGTCTGAGCAGGGAAGGGGCAAGTCCAAGATTCTAAATCACTACCACAATTCCAACTTCTTTAAAATTATTTGAATTATCCCAAATGCCATCAAAAGTAACAACTCTCTTCCCAAATCCTGGGCATTATCTTCAAGTCTATTCAAAATATCTACTACATTTGAAATTTTTGTTAAAATTATAGAAATAATTCATTTTTTAATGATGGTATTAATGCATCAAACAGTGAAAATCCAAAGAAAGGTTATGAATTAAGCAAAGGAAAGCACTAAGACCTTTGTGCACACCTTACTCAAGCCTAAGCATTTATATCACTAGTCTT
The DNA here is from genome assembly GCF_011100635.1 of Trichosurus vulpecula. NCBI lineage: Eukaryota > Metazoa > Chordata > Mammalia > Diprotodontia > Phalangeridae > Trichosurus > Trichosurus vulpecula. The sequence continues at coordinate 233,674,224 of NC_050578.1, read as the reverse complement.
CTTCTGGACTGGCCCCAGACAACTGGTTGATTAAATGGGCTTTTTCTATTCTAGTTCACCCTCTACTAAGGTTGCCAGCTGGCCAAGAGAGCAGTGGTTTGGCCAGTAATTTTGTCACCCAAGTCTATTGCTTATTATTGATATGTCATGGTATGGCCATTAATTATATTCGTTATTTGCTTGCTTTTGGTAATGCTACCCTCAACTGAAGTGATTTGAAGTTCTTGATCTGGCACTTTTCCTTTATGTCTCTGGAATATTATCCCCTGGTGTTTATCCATGTAGCTCGATAGCATACAATTTCTGTTGGGACATCTGTTCCCCCCTCATGCTCAAAATTTGTTTTCCTCTAAAATATGGAGCTCCCAAAATACCTCTTGGAAAGATAGGCAGATGTCAGATTGTCATGAGATTTAAAAGTCAAACAAAAGGTTCTACTCAGTGTAACTCAACAAAATACCTCATATGTGCAAAGCCCTATAACTCACCCTACCACCAGTTCATTCCACATAACCTTTAACCTGAAATACTGAAGACCTGGAAGCAATTCCATGTCTTTATCTGCCTACCAGCCCCAACACTGATGTTCTGTCCTTAGGTAAATGCTTTCAAATGCTTTTGATATTTTCTAGAATTTTTGCTATTAATACCTACATGGAAACAGACAGGGTTACAAATAACAAACCTGGCAAAGTTACAAGAAATCTTAAGTATCTATAAGAATAGCTTGAGAATCGAATCAGTATGATATAATGAATAGAAAGGTAGACTAGAAGTCAGGAACATCTGAAATCAAATCCTCACTCTGGAATTTACTTGACGTATGACCCAAGAGTCTTCTCTCCGAGCCTTAGTTTCCTGATTTGTAAAATGAGGGAGCTGAACTCTATTACCTTGAAAAGTCTTTCTTGCTCTAAAACCATGATTCTATCTTGGATTTTTAATGAAATGGAAGCCAAGCAAGGCTTAATTTTCATGTTCTCTTTGTTCCTTTACTCTTTACTGCTGGTTATCCTGAGACTCCCTTTGTTTTCCTCTGTCTTTTCTTTTTATTTAGTTAGTGCTTCAGTTTTATCTCTGTAGAGACCTGAGGGTCCCAGAAGTTTCTACAGATGGATAGAGATGAAAGAGAATTTGTGAGTCACTTGGAAGGAAGACCAACAGAGGGGGTCAGGAAAGTTGTACTAGAAATATACTCTGGACCAAGAACTGATGTGGCCTGCATACTCTGACACAGAGGGTTACCTGCCTAATTCTTCTTTTTCCTGCCCTGGAGGTTCAGACTTTCTGATCACAATGCATATAAGCTGTTACTGCCACTGGATTGAGACTATGGGGTTTCCTTGAGATAGACCACAGCAGGGACTGTGACTGCAATGACCAAGACAGCTACAAACCAATGCTACAGGAGACATTCAGATGCTTGGACAGAAATGGAAACAGGAACCATAATGAGAAAGGATCTTGAGTAAGGAGACCACCAGCCACCCATATGAATCTTACTGGGAAGAGGAGTTTGAATGGAAAAGACCATTTTAATTACTCAGGTAAGCAGAAACAGTCCATTGGAAGGGTTGCATTACATTTAAATCAGCAGTGAAGCATGTAAGAAAATATTAGTCAATTCTTTTGCTTTAGAAGGTTGAAGAAACACCAGGACATGAATCAGTAAAGAAGAAAGGCAAGAATAAAGTTCAAGTATTGATTTCAAAGACCATCTTAGCAGGAGAGGATTCTGGGAAGATGGTGGAGTAGGTCAGAAAATTTCAAGCTCTCAGGATTTTCCTCCACAAAAGAGATAAAACAGCACCTCTGGGTGAACATAGAGCTATGAAAACAATTAAGAGTAGGGGCAAAACAGGGGTTCTCTTGGGACAATCAGAGAAGACATGAAGAAAAATCCCAGGACTGGATTTCCTCCCTGTGAAGAGTAAACATCTCCAGGCTAGGGTTCCAGTTAACAACCAGCAAGCTCTGGGATTAGCTGGGTTGGGAGGCTACCTAGGCCCTACACAGGAACGTTTACCCTTGGGACAGTGAGGGAGTTGGGCTTCTGACCTGGGGAATATCTAGGGAACCTTTGCTGATGAGGAATGCCAAACCCAGCAGTGCTTTGGAGAGCAGTAGGGACTAGAAGGAACCAGCATATAGCAAGTGCAGTGGGGAGGAGGTGCTACTGGCCATGGGCATTTACAGGAGGTTGGAGGTCTTGGTTTGAGTTCAAGGTCAGATGGGATAACTGAAGGGTCAGAGGCCAAAGGCAGCATCCTCTACACCCTAGGATTAGAGATGTTTTAAAAATTAAATTATTACAAAAAATCATGGGCAAAGGAGAAAGAATCCAATCATAGAGAGTTATTCTGTGAATAGAGAAGACCAGGGTTTATCTTCAGAGGAGAATACGCTCTTCTATCCCAAAGAATAATTTCAAATGGTCACCTGCCCAAAAAGAATTCATTGAAGAACTTAAAAAAAGGACTTTAAAAATCAAATGAGATTGAGGAAAATTAAAAATAAAAATAAGAATAATACAAGAAAAACAAGAAGATTATGACAAGAAAGTCAGCCAATTAGAAAAGGAGATCCAGAATCTTAAGGAAGACTATGACTCCTTGAAAATCAGAATTGGGCAAGGGGAAGCCAGTGAAGTTACAAGAGATGGAGGAATTTAAAACAAAATGTAAAGAATGAAAAAAATAGAAGATAATGTGAGACATATTATAGAGAACAGATCAAGAAGAGAAAACATAAGAATAATTTAAAGAAAATTGTCCTGAAGCATTAGAAAAAGAGGGGAAAGTAGAAATAGAAAAGAATCCATCAATTGCCACCTAGAAGTGATCCTACAAGGAAAACTTACAGAAATATTATAGTTAAATTCCAAAACCCCCAGATCAAGTACAAAATATGATGACCAACAAGAAAAAAAATGATTTACGTATGATGGTACCACAATTAGAATCACACAAGATCCAGCACTGGTGACACTAAAAGACTGCAGGTCTTAGAACACTATATATCGAAGTGCAAAAGAGCTGGACCTCTGGCTGAAAATGTCATACCCAGCAAAGCTAAGCATAATTCTGAATGAAAAAAAATGAGCATTTGATGAACTGTCAGACTTTCAGGACTCTGTTAAAAAAAATAAAAACAAACCCTGAACTCAATAGAAGATTTGACATGGAAGAGACAAGAGAAATATAAGGTATATACCAATGACCAATTGTGAGGGACTAAATAAGGACAGCATATTAACTTTTTATGTATGGAAAATGTAAAATCTATGTCCAAGATTGTTACTAATGATTAGGTAGCTTATAAGAAAGATGGGGGTGGACCTGAGTATTATGTGACTTCAAAAAGTAAAACCATTAAGAACAGCTAAAAGAGTAACATATAAATGAGGTGCAAGAGGAAGAACCAATACAAAAGAATTAGATGGGGGTGGGGGGCTGTTAGTTCTAGAAACCTATTTTCTTTGGGAATGGGTTTAAGAGGGGAAAATACGTACATATCTAGAAGAGTCTACTATATTTGTGAGAAATAAAATTCTAAGGGGATTGGGAGAGGGGAAAAGATAAAGGAGGGATCTTTAGAGGGGAGGGTGAAGGAATAGGTTAAAAGGAGGATATGGAAGCATCTTTAGATTTAGGGGAATGGGAGGATAAGGGAGGGGTGGCTGGAGTGGGTTTAGGTTAAGTAATCAGAGGGCAAGGTAGCAGGTAGAAGTAAAGTAGATGAGTTAGGAGAGATAGGAAAAAAGATATGCACAAACAAAAACAAGATTAGGAGGAGAATTTCTTAGGAAAAATATATGTTTATATATGTACATATGTATGTGTGTATATGTATACATGTATGTATATATCAATACCTATATATAAATACAACCATGCTTAATTGTAGCCTTGGGGTGGTGGGTAGGGGGAAGGAAGGAGTAAAAAGAACAAAGTAAAATGTGCATAGCAGAGAACAAAAGAAAACCTACATATTTTCTTAAAATTAATTTTTTAAAAATATACTATCTTAGGCATAGACCAACATCTCACACCATATACCAAGATATGGTCAAAATGGGTGCATGGTTTAGACATAAAGGGTGATACCATAAGCAAATAAGGACAGCAAGGAATAGTTTACCTGTCAGATCTATGGAGAAGGGAAGAATTTATGACCAAACAAGAAATACAGAACGTTATGAAATGCAAAATGGATAACTTTGATTATATTTAATAAGTTTCTGCACAAACAAACCAATGCAAACAAGATTAGAAGGAAAGCAAAAAACTGGGAAACAACTTTTTACAGCCAGTGTTTATTTGATAAAGGTCTCATTTCTCAAATACATAGAGAACTGAGTCAAATTTATGAGAAGTCATTCCCCAATTGATAAATGGTCAAAGGATATGAACAGGAAGTTTTCAGAGGAAGAAGTTAAAGCTATATATAGTCATATGGAAAATGCTCTAAATCATTATTGATTAGAGAAATGAAAATTAAAATCATCCTGCGGTACTATCTCACAACTATCTGATTGGCTAATATGACCAAAAGAAAAAAAAAGAAAATGATAAATATTGGAGAAGATGTGGGGAAATTAGAACACTAGTGCATTGCCAGTGGAGTTGTGAACTGATAAAACCATTCTGGAGAGCAATCTGGAACTATGACCAAAGGGCTATCAAACTGTGAATACTCTTTGATCTAGCAACACCACTACTAGGTCTGTATTCCAAAGAGATCAGAAAAAAGGAAAGGGGTCCACATGTACAAAAATATTTATAGCAGCTCTTTTTGTGGTGGCAAGGAATTGGAAATTGAGGTGATGCCCATCAGTTGGGGAATGGGTGAACAAGTTGTGGTTTATGAATGTAATGGAATACTATTGTGCCATAAGAAATGATGAGCAGGTGGATTTCAGAAAAAACCTGGAATGACTTACATGAATTGATGCTGAGTGAAGTGAAAAGAACAGGAAAACACAGTAGCAGCAACATTGTGCAATGATCAACTAAGACAGACTTAGCTCTTCTCAGCAATACAATGATCCAAAACAATTCCAAAAGACTCATAATGGAAAATGCTGTCCACATCCAGAGAAAGAACCATGGAGTCTGAACGTAGATCAAAGCATACTATTTTCACTTTTTTGTTGTTTTTTGTTTTTCTTTCTCATGGTTTTTCCCTTTTGTCCTGATTTTTCTTTCACAACATGACTACTGTAGAAATATGTTTAACATGATTGTACATGTATAACCTATATCTGATTGTTTCCTGTCTTGGGGAGCGGACAGAGCAGGGAGAGAGGGGTCAGGGGACAAAAACTTGAAACTGAAAATCTTATATTGAACTTTGAAAACTATCTTTGTATGTAATTGGAAAAAATAAAACACTATGCAAAAAAGAAAAAAAGAAACAAACACTATCTCCCCCACTTTCCCTTCCTAGAGACTATAACCTTAAAATAGGATCCTGGACACACAAAAAATATACCTTATTGAGGGTGTGTGTGTGTGTGTGTGTGTGTTTTGTTTTGTTTTCTCATATCTAGAAGAGCCAGGAGGAGGAGGTTTAGGAGACAACTGGAAGGGTATAGTGCCATATAGGAGAGTATGACCTGTTTCCTTTCATTTTCGCTCTGTTCAATGAACTATATCATCATAGTATGTGAAGGGACTCTGAGTTCCCTTCCAATTTTTCATCTATGATTTTATGATCCATCAATTTTGAGTCCTATGGATATGGCATAAGACACCAGAAAGACAGAATGGAATTTCCAGTTCTGTGTATGGAGTAGTTATGTTGTGCTGTGCCATAATATTATGAGCAATATTACATTTCACTCTCTAGCTTTATTATGGATCTATCCAGCATTGCCCCTGGAAGCTAGAAATTTGGTGAGGGGAGAAGGAGAGCAGATTGAACATTCTCTAAAAGCCAGCAGAGTTCTACAGCCTTATAGGAAGGATAATCACACATGTACCAGAGAAATTGTTGAAATCACCAGGCTAGTGACTCAAATAGAGAACAACCTAATATTGTGCCCTCTCTCTGGATAATTAATACAATGGCATGCTACCTTTATCTACATTTAAAGACTGCAGCACCCAGGCAGATAGGAATGACCTGCAGGACAATGAACTTCTTAGGTACCAGGAAATGGTGCACACAGTTACAGGTATCACATTTACCATAGCAGCTGATGTTCTGATTTACCTTCTTACTTTCAGTAAGAAAATTCACATGTATTCAGTCTTGCCCATCATTCTCTCAGGCAGGTGAATGACAAGAAAGGAGCAATGATCACTAACAGAAAAAGGTAACTAACATACACATAAACACATCCCCATACACACCTTTAGGTGAGATTTAATTTATAATGCAAAGGAAACTACAAACATTGTATAGGGCTGGAATAGATTCAGGAAAAAATGATGGCGATTAAATTTCTAGTTTGTTCCCAATTCAATTAGTAAGCATTTATTAAGTGACCAATATGTACCAAGCACTATAGTAATGGATACAAAAGCAAATATGAAACAATCCAGGCCCTCAAGAAGCTTACATTCCATTAAGGGAATGGAACATGTACTCTGACATTTAAACACAAAGTATGGGCAAACAAAATTCAAAGTAATAGTTAGAGAGAGAAAACATTCACAACTAGAGGGCATAAGGAAAGGGGTGGTACCTCAACTGAACCTTCAAGGAAGCTCAAGGCTCTTCAAGGCATATATGAGGAGCAAGGCCATTCCAGGTGTAGGAAATAACTCATTAAAGGCACAGAAGGAGAAGAGAAAATGTATAAGAGGAATATTCAGTGGGTTGATTTGAAAGGAAAAGAGAATGTAGGAAGATGTATAATATAAAACAAAATGGGAAAAGTAGCTTGGAATCAAATAATGGGGAGCTCTAAATACCAGAATAAAGATTTTATATATTAACTTAGAAGCCATAATGAGTCATTGAAAATTTTAGAACATAATAATGGCAGATATTGCATCAGATATAGAAACTGAACACTAAAATTTTTCTGAAGCTCCTCACCATTATCCCTCAATCATGTTGTCCGCAACTTAAAAATCTGCAGCTAGTTCTGTATTTGCTGTGATGCAACAACCATGTGGGCAACGGACAACTCAAAACTGCTCATCATGTTGTCAGCAAGATTAAATATGGGGATTCAGTAGGAAGAGACAATTTAGGTAACTTTGACATTACAACTGAATAGCAATCGAAAGAAGGAAGACTAGGAAAGAACGAAAAGCAGTATGGTTCAGAGGAAAGAGCCCTAGAAAGTCAAGAGTGCTGGGATCAAATCATGGTTAGATTCTTAACTGGATGACTGACCTTGGACAAATCATTTCTTCCCAGACTTCATTTTTTTTCATCTGTAAAATGATGGAGTTTGCCTAAATTGTCTCTAAGGTCCCATTCAGATCATGGGATCATAGGTTTAGATCTAGAAAGGACTTTAAAAAGCAACTTCGAAATCTAGCCCAAACTCCTGATTTTACAGATGAAGACGATGAGGTCAGAGCAGTTGAAGCGATTGGCATAAGGTAATACAGGTAGTAAGCTGCAGAATCAGGACTTGAGCCCGGTTTCTCTCCCTTAAAATCCACTGTAACTCATTTTTGCCCTGACTGAACAATCTATGATTTGGCTCAGTATACAACTAAAGGCCTATTATGCGTAAAGCCTTGGCACTGAAGGGAGGAGAAGTCATCAGAAAAAGCTCACAGAAGTGCTGCTGCTGCATGTGTATTTGAATGGAAGGCAGAGCACATGTTAGTGAAACTCTGACTCCAGCTGTATTGCTAACTGAAGAGGTACACATATGGCTAATGACATATATTCTGAATAATCAACAAAAAAGCAATGTTTTGCTTCTGAGACAACACAATTAGGGCCTGTTCTTCCTTGCTGATGTAGCCCGAGGCAGCCTTATCTCATTATAACGTTGAAGCATTCAGTTCTTACACCCTTTCCTTTGGGCTCCTCTTTACAGATTTCTTTGGCATGAAAACTGATTTTGTTCTCTCCGTGTAAATCTCAGTCACACTTTATATTTTGGGTCCTATTACAACTTAACAACCTAACTTTAGCCTGCTATTTTAATGTATAGATCTCTGTCCATATAAATAAAAAAGGGTTGCTATTACATTACATTCTTCCAAGAAAACTCTGAAGATCATTCAGGCCAAAGAAGGCTCTCTCTCGATAAGTAATTGATGTTAGAAATGAAACTACAATTCAAGGCAGAGTTCCTCTGCCAAGAAGAAAATACAATACAGTGCTATTGCTACAAACTATAAATAAAGCCCAATGACTATATGTACAGGGTAGTGATAATAAGAGCCCTGGGACTCTTAGTGTTCTAGAGCTTCCTCCAATCCCCACAGCTCTTTGTTTCAAAGAACAATGGGCATAATTTACTTGCAATGTGGTCCCAGTCTAGGCCACCATGTTTGAGTTTAATAAATTCTTAAATTTATTTGGATGCTGGATGCTATTGGCTGTTGGCCCAACACCCAGGGGTTTCCCTGGCACATTCCAGACCCTAACAACTTCTACTCCACAACCAAACAAGTTAATATACATAGGCTTGATAAAGATACCTTAATTACCAGTTTAAACGTATTCTCCTCTGCATATACCAGTGACAAATCCCATGTTATCAGAAGATAAAGCAATCCTATTCCCATGGTAATAAGGAGGCTGTCACTTTCAATTTCTTTTGCTCCTCACAGTGCAACAGCTACTTCTTGCAGGGTTACTGGCTCATCAAGGCAAAGACTAACTGAGCCATCAGCATCCCCCAGACCCCTAGTAGATGCTTCAGAAGGCTAGATTGACAAGAGAGAGAGACATGTTCATTCAGACAAATCACACAGTTAAAGGGGAAGGACTCAAATGCTTTTCCTTGCTGTTCACCTCTACAGGTCATACACAAAGCTCTGGGATTATAAACATTCACTCCTCTTCCTAGGGGCATGCTTTGATTTCGGGTCTCTCCCTCCCACAGCCACCCGCTGGGTGTTCTATAGCTTGGAAATAAAACACTGAGGGATGGAAGAGCAGAAATTGAGTCGGCCTGAAGAAATGACTTGATCACACCATATTCAGAAGGCAAAACAACCAGTCACACTGTGACGGCAGGCAGATGATTGGACAACGCAGTGAGCTTGCCCCCAGAGGACACGATTTCAAAGGACATGACCCATGTCACAACTGGAATCAAGTCTTCATCTCAGCTACTAAGCACTGGTGTGGGAGGCACCCTCCAACCTCAGTGTCCTCGGGTTTTTATTAAGGAATTGAAACGCCTCAGAACACACCACTCCAGGAGTTAAGGTCTATACTATAGGACACCCATGGTTCTGTAAGTGATGTAGCTACCGAGTACCAAAGAGCAAAAAGATCTATTGTCTACTAGCTAGCAAGTTTTTTCTCTTTTAGTTCTCTCTCTCTACTGAGGAAGGGAAGCCTTGGGGAGAAGAAGATTAAAAAGAGTTATTGATGTATAACTTCCTCCCTTTGTTCTTCTTTTCAGAATAATCCTTGATACCTGTTCTATTTGGCCCCTGGCCAGGGTCTGTGTTCCTTGGGTGTCAAGTTAGTACAACACAAGAGGCTCAGTCCTACCAGTAAAGGAACCTATTTAGAGTATATGCATTCAGCCTACTTCAATTTGATCCAACAAATAATTTTTGAGTGCCTGCACCAAGAGACACAGTTCCTGGTTAATAATTTTATTAACTATGCTAGAGGATAATTAATAAAAGGGGTCAGTGGCATTCTCAAATACCAAAGACCTCTCATGGAATCCACTCAATGTTTATATGTCCTTGGTAAACTGGGTGTTCCTGAGGGTGGAAATCAACTCTGATTGGCTAACGAATAGTGAGAGAATGAATATTATAATGAGAGGTGGGCTTACTCTAATGAGGGTCTGGGGGATGTGACTCTGATCACTCAGTTTTGGTCAAAGAGACTTATCTATAGCCATATAACCCTGTATGAGGTAATCTAGACAAAAGGGGAATTCATTTTTACCCAGACCTGTCTTACTAAAACACAATTGGCCTTGAATCCATCAATTCACTTAAACTAAAATTTCTTTACCTTTTGATCAGATCTAAACTTTCCCAGTTGGGTGCTTCTTGCCCAGTATTTCATCTTATTATCAGCCCTGCACTTCAAAGGCTGTCTGAATACCCTACAGAGGTTGATTTCTAAATGAAGAAAATAGAAGGGAAAGAAATCTTAGTCCTAATCCAATAAATGTTTATTAATACAGGACAGAAATAATCATTTCTTTCATTATACACAGAGGATAGAGTGCCAGGCCTGGAGTCAGGAAGACATCTTCCTGAGTTCAAATCTGGCTTCAGATACTTACTAGCTAGGTGACTCTGGGCAAGTAATTTAACCTTGTTTACCTCAGTTCCTCATTTGTAAAATGAGCTAGAGAAGGAAATGGCAAACCATTCCAGTATCTTTGCCAAGAAACCCCCAAATGATGTGACAAAGTGTTGGACATGAGCGAACAGCAACAACAACTTTCTATGCAAGGGATATTTTGGCTTTCATTATCCCATTCAGATTCCTTGGGAACTATTTAGAAAATAAATGGTACTCTGACTTTCTGAAAGAGTAACTGTACATCTAGCCCCAGTAGGTTTTATTCCTATTTCCAAGACCATGGTAACTCAATCTCAGAGGAAGAACATGTATATCTTGAAAAAGTTCCCAACCAAAACGATTTTAAAAACTCTTTAAATAAATGTTTTCTAATATTTAGAGCTATTTAATTATAAACAGGAATAGTTCAAACAAAACAAAGTGCCTAGGTCTGTAGGAGATACCTAATAAATGCTTTTTGGATTGAATTATGAAATAGGCTGTAGTGAAATGAGAGATCACAGAATCCTCAATTTAGGAAGAGACCTTAGAATCTGAGAAGTCCAACTCCAACATTTTAAAGATGAGGACACTGAGGCTCAGAAAGTGTAAGTGACTTGCCCAAGAGCCACACAGCTAATGAGTCTCTGACATGAGACTTACTTAACTCAGGTCTTCCTAACTCCAGTACCCTATTCCATACACAATGCTGTCTCTTTAACTTCTATCACCAAAAACAATCAGGCAGAGACTAGATGATCTCTGCAATAATATATTGTGTATGGGATGTTTCCATTGAGTGGGAGGTGGGACCAGAGAGCATCTATGTCTTCTACAAGTCTAAAATACTGTTATGTGACATCCCAAGTTCATAGATCTAGAACTGAAAGGAAGCTCAGTATCCAACATTAAGTCCAACCTCTTCACTTTACAGATGAGCAAATTGAGTCTCAGGGAAGTTAAGGGACTTGCCCAAGATCACCCAGGTAGGTAGTAAGAGCCAGAGAGTAGATATTAACCTTGGTCCTGCGACTCCAGAGTCAGCACTCTTTCCCCTGTACCTGTTGAAGATGGTATAATAAAAATAATAATAAGAAGAAATAATAAGAAAGGGATTGACTGCTCTACAAGAACTGATATATCTGTAAGGCAAGATTCATGACCTTGAAGATGACCATGAACATGCCTGTATGGTTCAGAATCGCAAAGTATAAGAAACTAGGCCTGGGGCCTCATACCTAGTTAGTGAAAGGGTGTGGGCCTGCCTCTAATCAGGCCTCCCTTTTTTGGCCCCATCTGAGGCCTATTCAATGCGCAGAGAGGATCTTTCACTTACTGATTGCCCTTACAACTGAATACACTCAACAAGTCTTTCAATTTCCACTGTGTAAAGAATCCAACCTTTATTTGGTCACATATAGACCCTGACACAACACCAAATGGATTGCACCATTTTCATGTAGTTTTATCCATCCATAAAAGAGAAATCATTAAAAAGTGACCTGTCATGCATTAATTCAGAATGGTTTCAAAAGTATACCTTAAATTTTCATGAAGAACTATCTGACATTTTCCCCATCTATCCAACATATGGGTAAAAATCCCCCATAAACCACTATGTTATTAATTCTAGTACTTGAGATCTGAGTTTAAAAGGCTGCCCCCTTGGTGATCCTTAAGAGGAGACATATGCTGGAAAGCTCTCTTTCAGATGGAATTTACAAAAATGGAACAGTTTTGCAGGGACGATTCAAATGATCCAAAAGTGGATCCCATTGGGCTTAAAATCTCAAAGTCTTTTCTTGCTAGGAAATCAGCAAAATCTGTCAGACTTTTGTTTCGGGGTTTCATAATCCGATGAGGTTTGTGGTTGTTTTTAATAAGCATGAAAACATTTTAATCAGAGATTCAGAAAAAAATGTAACAACTCCCAATGAGAGAGTGCTAGTTGTTTTATCATCCCTAGGAAGAAGCTCTCTAAGGGAAAGACAGGTGGTTCTCACTGGGGTTTTGGTCTGGACCCATGATTTCATCAACACTGAAAACACATAAAGCACATTGCTAATTCTGCAATGGGGAAGGCAACTTTTCTGCAACTTTATCTTTGAGAGTTGCCTGAGGCACTGAAGGGTCAGGCATCCTACCCAGGGTCACCTACAGTAGATGGCAGGGGCTAGATTTCAACACAGATTTTCCTGACTCCAAGGCCAGCTCTGAATCAACTATACCATACTGCCACTCTGCCATTATAGATAGGACAAATATTAATCAACCAATCTATAAGCATTTATTAAACACCTACTATATTCTAGACACTGTCAGGCCCTGGGAACCCAAAGACAAAGATGAAAACTTTTCCTGACCTCAAAGAACTTACATTTAAATGAGGAGGTGATATGCACATATAAAAATATGTACACGTTTTGCACCAAATAAATGCAAGGTATTTCCAACTGGAAAGGCTTTATGCAGAAAATGGCACTTGAGTTAAACTCTGAAGGAAATTACAGATTACAGAAGCTGGAGGTGAGGAAGACGTGTATTCCAGGAGTGGGGGAGAGACTGCAGAGAGCCAAGCAGACAGGAGAGGGAACGTCCACATGTGAAATCACGGCTGCTCTATGGAGTGATGTAAAGGGAGGAGTGTATAATAAAGCTAGGAAGGTAAGAAGGGGCCCTGCTTGTGAAAAGCTCTAAATGCCAAACAGAAGTATTTGTTTTTGACCATAGGATCAATTGGAAGTCCCTGGAGTTTGATGCACAGTTGAATAACATGGTATTACCTATGCTTTAGTAATATCTCTTTGACAGTTATGTAGTAGAAGAGAGCAGAAACTTGGGGCAATGAATTATACCCATTTTACAACTTGCAAAACTGAGGTTTTGAGAAGGGAAGTGACTTGTCCACGGTCACTCCCTACTCCCTGCCCATCTTCCTCCCCCTGACTGCCCCCTGCCCCATGCCTGCCCCACCTTCAGGTATGGAACTATGATCAAATCAACTCTGTTATTGTTCCTGAAAAGGATGTGCCATATGGCTCCACTAACGGGCAACTAGGTTGTGCCATAGTGCACAATGTGCTGGGCCTGGAGTCAGGAAGACTCATCTTCTTGACTTCAAATCCAGCCTCAGACACTTACTAGCTGTGTGACCCTGGGCAAGTCACTTATCCCTGTTTGCCTCAGTTTCTTCATCTGTAAAATGAACTGGAGAAGGAAATGGCAAACTAGTCCAGTATCTCTGCCAAGAAAACCCCAAAATGGAGTCATGGAGAGTCAAATACCACTGAAACAACTGAACAACAACAATTTGGCTCCATCAATAATTCTTGCAATGCTCTGGACAAAAGAGCCCTTCACTGGCTACTAGTCCCCTTTGTGTGTTGTCTCCCCCAACTCATTTTAGAGAATTTACTTACCTTCTCAAGTTTCACATCTCTGAAAGAAAGATAATGAGACTTGTTCTATCTACCTCATGGAGTTGCGAGGACCAAATGAAAACATGTATCAGACAATGATAAAACATTTGTTAACTATCTATTGGATGCCAGGTTCACATGACCTACCAGGCACAAGACATATAAACACAAAGAATGAAATAATCCCTACTCTCAAGGAGCTTACATACTATGTATGTATGATGCTTGTAAAGTATAAAGCATCACTCAGATACTAATAAATCATTCATCCCACTCATAGGGTCAACCTCTAAAACAGGCTTCTTGAACACATCTGCCTTTACTATCATGAATGAATGAACAAATGAATGGAAACAAAAGCACTTATTAAGCGCTTACTATGTGACAAACATGGTGCTAGAAACCCAGCCAGTGGGGAATGTCATGTTCAATGACAGGTAGTCACTGATGACTTCTCTTCTAGGATCTCCTGTGAAAGGAAGGCTCTTTGAAATGTACCATAAATGATTCTCTCTAGCTAAAAGATTCAGTGGGTCCAATTAACCACAGTTAATGTGACTGGTATCTGGAAGAGATAAATTTTCCAGATCTTTTGTTCAGAGTGATTAGGCCTCAGTACATACAGATTTGGGTTGATTTTTCCTTTTTTTTCTTCTTCTTGTAAATGATCAGAGTAGGGATACTACAGCAATGCCAGTTTTCTCATCTTCCTGAGTTCAAATCTGGCCTCAGACACTTACTAAGTGTGTCACTCTGAGGAAGTCGCTTAACCCTGTTTGCCTCGGTTTCCTCTTCTGTAAAATGAGGCAGAGAAGGAAATGGCAAATCACTCCAGTATCTTTGCCAAGAAAATCCCAAATGAGGTCACAAAGAGGCAGACACAATTGAAATGACTGAACAATAATAACTAAAGAACTATCCACGTGATATTCTTTTTTTTTTTCTATACCCAAGTCATCTTGCAGGTGTAAAAATGCTCTGGGGGTGTGTGTGTGTGTATGTATGTGTGTGTGTGTGTGTGTGTGTATGTTAGGTATGTGTTAGGTGTGCTTTCTGGAAGGAGGAGGTACCCCAAAGCCATTCTGCTAAGTAAAGACAGTATAAAAATGCAACACTTTTCCTAAACAATGGATTTTAACCCTCACATACAGTCAGGACCTTCATAAAGAACAAGTGCCAGTGTCTATGAATTGTAACCATCCTCTTGATTGTACTAGAAGATGGCCAATGTGTTCAGAGACAGGGGTAAGATGTTTCCCATTGGGATGAAAACTCACTTGAAGAAGGGCAAAGGCAGACAGCAGGGGAAATTAATAGATCACACATATTTAGAACTACCTTTTATTCAGGTTACTACTCAAGTTTCAAGCTAACGTTCACTTAACTATTTTGCATCTGCCCCTAAGGAGTTCCAAATCTCCTTTCTTTATACCTTTTACCTCAGGGGGATCAGCTTTTTTTGTGTGTGTGTGGCTGATCTGACTTTTCTTCTCAGTCTTTAGGCTCTCTTCTGTGAATTAGATGCCGCATTTTTTTCCCCAGAATATCGATGCTGTCAACACAGTAAGTCCTGCTCCAATTAGAAACCAAGCATTTTTATTCTAGGGAAATGAATACTGCTTTAAAAATGCAAGACTTCTTGAAAATCTAATGCCTTCCAATTGTGAATGTTTCAACTCCCCTCTGCATGTGGAAAGTAGGACACCTGAGTTATCTTGATGTCCAGAAACTGCGTTAAACAGTTCACCTGTTTAAAACTAGATTTGAGAAATAAGAAGTGTCATGCGATGTGGAATATAATCAGGAGCATACTGCTACTGAGCTGATATATGCTAATATCTGATTAACAAGGAGAGGGAAACAAATGTCTTAAATAGAACAAGGGAAGAATACTGGCCACCGGCCACTTTTGTACAAACAACTGACAAGGCACACAGTGAGACCTCTGGGCTGTTCCAGCTCAGCTTAGGCTTTAAAGCCTTGGGGCCAAAAGATCTTATCACCCTCTGTCCATAGAGGCTGCTTAAAATGAAAACTAGAGTCACAGAGTATGAAAGGAATGATGACCCAAGGGTTGGAAGGGAAAGTGGAAGCAATCCCCAAGCATTTGCTAAGCAAAAACAAAAAAAGACCCTGCCCTCAAGGTTCTTCCCTTCGAAAGCAGGGAGACTACAGTACTTAGAAAGCTAAATGCAAATGGATACAAGGTAATGTGAGAAAAGTGGGCACTAGCAACTTAAGGGGAATAAGCCAAGCCTCTTGCAGATGGTGGCATTTGAGACGGATTTTAAAGGAAGCCAGGCATTCTAAGGGTTGAAATGAAGAGTCACAAGCAACAGCCAGCATGAAGCAAAGAGGGTGGCAGATGACGTATTATGTGTTAGGAACAGCAAGTGGGCCAGGTTAGCCAAACCACAGAGTGTATGGATGGGAGTGAAATATAAGACCGGAATGGTAGGAAGGGCCAGGTTGTGGAAAGCTTTAAATGCTAAAGAAAGAAGTTCATATTTGACAAGATTGTGAGAGAATACCACTGGGCTAGAAGAAATGACGAGCAGGGTGATTTAGAAAAATATGGAAAAATTTGCATGAAATAATGAAGAGTGAAATGAGCAAAAATAAGAGAGCACTGTATATGGTAAAAAAAAAATCTTTTTCTAAGCAAAACTATGAAAGACTAAATTATTCTGAGTCATATAAATACTCAAATCAACTACAAAAGACCTATGAAGAAAGATGCTTATCTACCACTAGAGAGAGAACTGATACATAGAAGTATACACAACATGATTTTACACACTCATATACATTTATGTGTATATACATATTTGTGCATATATACACACGTCTGTGTATACATGTGTGTATCTTGTCAAATGATGGTCTTCTCTAATATGAAATGGGTAGGGAGGGAAGAAGACAGTTCAGAACTTAAAATGTCACATTTAAAATTTATTTAATTTTTTAAAAGTTTATATTTGATCCCAGAAGTAACAGAGAGCTTACGAGTATCTGTTGAGTAGGAGAGCCATACAGTCAGAACTCTGCTTTAGACAATCACTTTGGGGACTGGGTAGAGGATTATTATTTACTTCATCTCCAATCTTCCATATTGCGGAATTCCTTAGTCTCCTTCAAAGATTTCTTAAAATTATTTCATATAGATTTCACATGACCTATATGATTACCTGTATATGTTGTTTACTTTTCTCTGTATTTATTACATCATATTCCCATAGAACACAAGTTGCTTGAGGGAAGGGATTTCTTCATTTTTAATCTTTGTGTCGGCAGTGCCCGGCGTCATTCTTTACACTAGCATGCACTTTAAAAGTGCTTGTGGAATTCAACTGAATTAGTAATAAAGATGTTTGTTGTTGCTGAGTCATGTCTGACTCTGACGCTTCATGACACTATTTTGGGGTTTTTTTGGCAAAGATACTGGAGTGGTTTGCCATTTCCTTCTCCAACTCATTTTATAAATGAACTGAGACATATGGGAGTAGGTGACTTGCCCAGGATCAAACAGCTAGCAGCTGTCTGAAGCTGGATTTGAACTCATAACCAGGAGTCTTTCTGGTTTCAAGCCCAGTGCTCTATCCATTTCACTACCTAGCTGCCCATAAAAGTAAACATGAGGAAGTTGACTAGGAAGTTTTATTACTGAGAAGTTCTGAAGCAAAGGAGCCCAAAAGAATAATTTATCATCACAGAGATGAGGGACCCATAGATTTGTGTAAATCAGGACTAGAAGGGACCTTAAGATCATTTAGTCCAATGCCCTTATTTTAAAGACAAGAAAACTGAGGCCCAGGGAAATGTGACTAAGCCAACATGACACAGAATTAGTGTCGTTACCTAGGTATCCTGAGACTCAGTGCCACATTTATTCCATTATACCATCCATTGAAAATGGACAGATTCAATTACAGAATTACTAGATATATACAAATAAGGCTAGTATGAAAATCTTCTAACAAATAGCCCTTTGTTGTTATTGTTTTTGAAAATGGCTTAGAACATTCCCAATTACGGAATTATTGGGTCAAAGGGCATC
Organism: Trichosurus vulpecula; assembly: GCF_011100635.1. NCBI lineage: Eukaryota > Metazoa > Chordata > Mammalia > Diprotodontia > Phalangeridae > Trichosurus > Trichosurus vulpecula. The sequence goes on along the minus strand of NC_050578.1, from coordinate 233,656,341 downwards.
ATTGTTTTTATAACTTGTATTATGAGCTGTCACACTGAGTTGTCATACTAGTTTATCAATCCACCAGTAAAGAATGGCTGGCCATTTCTCCACAACCCCAATAGCACTGAGTTTCACAGCTTTTTATAATTTTTGCCAATTTGTTGGATATGAGATGGTACCTCAAAGTTCTTTTACCTTCAATATCTTTACCTTTTAATGAGATTTTTAGCATTTTGTCAATTTATGCTTTTTTAAAATTAGCTATTTATGTGCTTTGGCCATTTATTCATTATAGACCAGGACTTACCTTTCTAAAATTTCAATAGTGTCATACATCTTAGATTTTTTTTTAGACTGCACCTGTAACTTCATGATAGTAGGTAGTTTCTATTGAAGAACTTCCTCTTCCAATATAGATCTACCCTTTGTGGTGATTGCCAGTCTTAAGATATCATCTGGGTTATTTGGAATTTGAACAATTTATCCAATTTCACACAATTAATGGATATCATGGGTTAGACTTGAATCCAAATCTTCTTGATTCATGAGCAAGCACTCTCTAGTCACCCTACAATGTTTCATTTTAAATCATTTTAAATTTAGTATTCATTTTAAAATTAACAAAAGAAATTGAAAGTCCAGTTGAACAAAAGCTGAGAATTTTAATTTAAAATTGAAGCATGGCTATTGGTCAATACGGACAATTTTCCCTCCAAGCAAGCAAACATAAAATAAGCCCCACTTCTGGTCAGTGTCACTAGCTGATATACTGAATGGTGGTATAAAACATATATATGTATATACCACATAATCCATTTGGTGATTCATTTACAGACGCTTTCTTTTTCTCTTGGAATACAGTGGCATGTCAGGACACTTAATCACAAATGATTACATTTTGCTGGATTGTGAAAATGTCTTTTTCCCTAAATTCCTTTTAAGCTACTCTGCCTGTTTTTATTATGACTGGCAGTAAATTCTATGTTGAAATGCATAGAGTTCTTTTTAGAAAGCTCTATTACAGAATAACTGTCTAAGGAACAGCATTATGTTCTAAAATGAGCTTCAAGTTTTGCTTTGGATTTGGTCTGTGCAAACAAATCTTGGGTTACCAGGAAAATCAAAGAATTGTGAATCCATTACCCAGGGGATAAGAAAAAAAATCAATAATCTGTGACTTTTTTAACGTCTTTGGAAACCTATGAATAATTCCCTACTCATCCACAAAAGTAAGGGAATGGAGAGTCATTCAACAGCAACATGTATGCAGCCCACCTTTGCAAATATGAAAGAGTGCCATTATTATATCTACAACCCTAGTAATAAATGCATAAGACTTCCTAAAGAGATTATTCTTAGGTTATATTAATCCTGTAAGTGTGTTTAATGCCTAACATATTTGAAAATGTTATACCCCACCCTTCCCACTAGGATATAAGCTCCTTGAGGGCAGGGATTGTCAGTTTTATATTTGTATCTCCAGAGCCTAACAAGTACCAAGCTTCTAGTGGATACTTACTAAATATTTGCTGATTGAGTGATATTTAATTAGCATACTCTGTACAAAATGGCAGTGTTGAAGCTAGTGGAGGACAAGCTTCAGAACCAGAAACCTGGATCTGAGTTCTGCCTCTAATATTTATTGCCCATGGGACAATGCCCTCTCAGTGCCCCAAGGCAACTCAACTAGAGTGTCAGTTACAAGAAGGCACCTGTCTGTGTATGTGGGTGAAGTTTCCACATACAATTTCCTATATCAATGAAATCATTGAGTGTGGCACTTGTTTCCAAATTAATCCATCAAAAATCAATCACATTAAAAAGGACACATTAAGAACCTGCCATGTATCAGGCTTTGTGTTAGCCATTGATAGAATTAGGGACTAAACCTGTGATGTCATTGAAATAGTGAATTTCCTAGATAAAGAAACTCCTCTACAAATGCAAAAAGGCACTTTCTCCACAACTTATATTCTTAGGGAATTGACTAACTTAGCATTTAGCACAGTGCCTGGTACAAAGTAGATGGTTAATAAATGCTTATTGAGAAAGTAAAGCAGTGAGACTGGAAGAGGGTATGGGTGATGACTTTGCCCAACTCTGCCTCACTTAAATATAATTCAGCTGAAAGTCAAGATATGATCCATAATGTCACTGCTCCTCTTTGAAAATGAAGGATCAGCAACAGTGGCAGCTGCAGCAGTAAGAGGTTAGTTGACTTGTTCAGGGTCTCACAACCAGTATATATCAGAGCCAAGACTTGAATTCAGTGCTTCTTGGCACCAAAGGGAAGCTCTCTCTATTCATGTTTCTTTTGGGATACAAATAAAAGAGTGAGTCCCTACCCGAAATGAGATTACATTTGATTTGGGGAGGGGGGAGCGTGGTAGAAGGATACTGTGTTCAAGTATTTTAGATACTAGATGAATTGTCTCTATAGGCAGTCCTTTGCATTTAATAGTAGTAAATATAGTGTAAATATGATTAAAAAACAAACAAAGCCAGTTGGAAAATAGCCTTTGTCCTCCAGAAGCTTAAGATCTAATGGGGGAGAGAAAATATATATCTGCAAAAAATAAACCTCATATAGCACTAAGCAAAGGCCTTTCATTTTGGCAAACAAGTAGCCTCTGTCCTTGCCATGTGGGAACTTTTGAATCTGTTGAATCTATTTTCAGAGTCAACCTTTGACCCTCACAACAAACTATCTTAACTGTAGCTCTACTGAGAGCAATTAAGAATTCATGAATGTATGCCTGCAATCCTTGCTACTGGGAAGGTTGAGGTTGGCAGATTGTTTGTGCTCATGAATTCTGAGTTGTGGTTAGGCTAAAGTCAATCAGGTTTTTCTCCTAAGTCCAGTATCAATACGGCGAGTCTCAGAAAGCAAGGGCCCAGCAGGTTGCCTATGGAGAGACTCAACCCAAGCCAAAATGGAGTAAGTCAAAGCATCCAAGACAATCACTATCGGGTCTAGGCTGTAAGTAGTCACTGCACTTGCAGTCTGGATGAGATAGGAAGACTCAGTCTCAAAGCTTACACACACACACACACACACATACACACAGAGAGAGAGAGAGAGAGAGAGAGAGAGAGAGTAAGAGGAGTACTCTTTTTTTCCTTCTCCATGAAGCTGCCTGCTTCATTGTATAAGACAGCAGTTGAAATGAGCAGAGATTAAGACCTGGAAGGAACCTCAGAGGTGACGCCTTTTCATTTTACAATTAAGAGAATTGAGGTGCACAGAGGTAAAATGAGGTATCTAAGGTCACACAGGAAGTAAACCGCCGAGCAGGCACTGAAACTCTGGTCCTCTGACTCCAAGTTCAATGGTATTTTTCAATTCAACAAACATTTATTAAGCACCTATTGTGTGCTGAGGAAAAAGAGGCAAAGATAGTCTCTGCCCTCAGGACCTTATAGTCTAATGGGGGAGACAAAGAACACACAAACAAATATAAATTATGTCATTATTTATAATTAATATTTATAATTATTATATTATAGCATATCATATTATATCATATTATGCCATACCACATCATATCATATCATATCATATTAAAAATAAATACATATTTTTATGAAGTATTGCTTTGTAAATTGGCTCAAGTGGAAAAACTGCCAGTGGTGTATAGATATTACTTATCTCCAGCCTGTTCTTCTCTCTTCCCAGTGTCTTAAGGGTTGGTAGGATGTTTTTGGATTTGGGAATTTTTAATTTCTTAAATTGTTTCCTCAAGGTTGCGTTTTCTAGGAACCATCTCCTCCAAGTTCCTGCCTCCCCATTCTTGCAAATATCCTGGGCCCAAGATAGGGAAGGTTTAATCTTAAAGCAGAGAAAAAGAGCCTAGCAGGACCACAGACAGAGCTATATTTCTCTATCTTATTGGAGTTAGTCTCAGTTAAAACAAAGAAACGATTTAGCTGTGTCTACTGAGATGTATAAAAATAGATCCCTCAGTCCTTTGAGTCACACAATGTTGTGGGCAGTGGTCCTGGGTTAACCCTGTTCATTCCCAGGAATGTATTGAAGGGGCCAGCCTTGCCCCTGGTAATGGGGAAGCTGAGTTCTAGGGCTGAAGGGGCTGCTGGCCCGGGATCTCTAATGAACAGCAATTAATTGCAAAAAGACTGATAGTAGATAATCATTTCTGTGTGCCCCTGCAATAAACCTCACTTCATTCTGTTAAGTCTACCAAGTAATCATCGTTTCCAGCTCTTAATTGGATACTGAGCAGCAACTGCTTTTTTCCTCACAGCTGCCACTCAATGAATCAACAAGGATTTTATTAAGCATCTGCTAGATGCTAGTCATTGACCAAGGTGCTGGGGATACAGAGACAAAAATGAACTAATTGTTGCTCTCAAGGAGCTTACATTCTATCTGGGGAAACCATACATACACATATAACTGAATAAAAAAAACATATTCAAAGAAAATACAAAATAATGGAGGGAAAAGGTGGGGATCAAGAAAGAATTTTTGTAGGAATGGTACCTGAGCTGAGCACTGAAGGAAGCTATAGATTCTAAGAGGTAGAGGTAAAGAGAACAAGCATTCCAAGCAAATACACATAGGTGAGAGATGGGGCATCCTCTGCAAAGAACTGAAAGTAGATCATTTGTAAGTAGATCAGAGAGCAACTGAATGGGAAGCAGCTGAATAGTTCTGTAAGACTAAGCAAAATTATAGTCTCTGGTCTCCGGGTTTGAGCAAAACTTGTAATCACCTTCAGGTCTTTGTACAAAAATACTAGGAGTCCTCTGTTCTAACTTCTTATTTCATGCAATGAGAGCTTACCCAAGGTATCCATCACTACACATAAAGGTGTCCATTTTAATGTTCCCAATTACCTGGGGCCATCACCAGTCATCTTGACTTATGTCTTGCTACTGGACTCCCAATGACTCTGGAGGAGAGAGTGAGGCAGAGCTGCACAAAGTCATCAGCCTCACTCTCTCCTCTTCAAGAGTAAAGAACCGCCACCAACAATAATCTCAATTACCTAAACAGGTTCTTCAGCAGATAGAGTAGCCATGGATTATTGTTGTTCATCCTTCATTTCAAAAGGACCAATGACATCAGGAGGGTAATGTCTTGACTTACAAATGAATTGGATTCAAGTGAGGCAGGGCTGTGAAAAGTTATCAGCTTCCCTATCTCTCCTCCAGAGTCACTTGTGTCCAGTGGCAAGACATAGGTCAGGACAACTGAAGATGGCCCCAGATGAAGTGGAGAGAATTTGGTCTTTTTAAGCCAAGGTCTTTCCCAGGTCTCACTTTGTCCAACTGGCCAGTTCCAATTTTCTTGCTTCTGGCCTAGTCCCTGATGCCATCATTGAAGGGACAATCCTTGCAGAGAAGTGACCTACTTTCTTCACCAACACCAAACACTGACAGGCAGGTATATCTAAGAGCCCTGGGAATGCCAGTCCCCATTCTCACCCCAGTCAATCCATCCTGACTCCAGCCCAGGCAGCCCCCTCCATCTACCATCATCATCCAGGGATGCAACCCCTCTAGATATGTGAGCTGGCAAGTCCCTCTAAGAGACCTGCAGCCCCCAACTCCTCAGCAACCACAACTTTAAAGAACCAGAAAAGAAAGTTCTTGACTTCCAAATCCCTGGAATTGGCAAATGGTTCAAAATCAGAAACACATGTTTATCAATGAAAATGATTTTAAAGATGTGTTGGCATCTGCTCTGTCACTTCACCGTAAGGGCCATGACACCCTTCCATCTGATATTCAGCTAAAATCTTCTTGATGTGATGTCTCTTTCTTTGGAATGTAAGCTCCTTGAGATCAGGGACAGTCTCTGCTTTTATGTTTGTATCCCCAGTTCTCAAAAAATGCTTTGTATATAATAAGAATAAAATAAATGCTTTTCACTTGTTCATTCATTCATTCATTTTGCAGCACAAGAGAACAGCTTTCTAAGAACATTCCAATGATGCCAACCCAGCAGGTCCAAGCTCTGAAAATCACCATATTCCTAATTGCCAGGAGCAGGTTCATCCTGAAAGGGGTCCCCAGATGAAATCTAGCCAGGGTCTTATTTGAGAGCTGCCAGCTGTTTCCTCCTCCTTCTCCATCCTTACCTACTCACTGTGCCCCAGGGAAGGATCTAGCCTCCTGTGTTCTCCATAGCCAAAGGAAATCAAAGGATGGAAGCCAATTTTAACCACATAACTCAGGCTCAGGTCAGCTAAGACTGTGAGTTCCTAAATAATCATCTGCCTGAATTTGTGGAGAGAATGTCTCCACAAGAAGTTACCTATACTGATAAAACCATAGAACCAGAAGCTTCCCTTATCACAAACCACCATCAAGATAAAAATTATCAGACTCAAAAGCTGGAAATTTTTCTTTAAAATCAGAGATTCATTGAGAATTTGAATAGCTAGTTCCCAGAAGTTAAAGGATTCAGGACTTGTAGAGACCAAAGAGGTCATCTAGCTCATCTGCCACACCCTACACACAGGGAAAGTGAAGCCCAGATTGAACGTATCACCCTAAATCACAGAGGTAAAAATAACAAATCTTGTACTCAAATCTAGGACGCTGAACTTCAAATTGAATGCTGTATTCCCTACTACACCATTCACATCACATTGCAATCAAAAATTATTTATTTTGTGCCTACTATGTACCAAAAAGTGTGCTGAGTAATGGAGCTACAAATACAAATTTGAGACAGGCCAGGAAGTGTGAGGCATAAATGGGAAAATGCAAACCTTTTCTTAGAAAGCTTACATTCAGGGGCAAGTATGAAAAATATAATTGGTAGAAAGTAACACCGGGTATCATGAAAACAAGGGCTAAATTAAGAAGAAAATATGGTCCGTCTTACAAGAGTTTAGAGAAAGGAGATTCATTATGAGAATCAGGATCCCAGATTTATAAGGACCTTAAAAGTCACTGGGGAAAATTCTTATCCAGAGCAGAAATCACCTCGCTCCCAACAAATATACTATATTGTTGTAACAGAACAAAACAAATTAATTTATATCAACAGTAACCTATGATTAGGGTATATTTTTGGATTTTCTTCATTGTATCTTGCAGAACAGAGATGACCCTAAAAGTATAAATGAGATAGGAGATTTTGCAATGTCCTTAAAACACCTGCAGAGAAAGGAGTCAATGCAGGAGCATGGTAGGAGTCTTAATATATTTGGAAAAGATTTGGGTGTAAAAAACAGACATTAACAAAGCTTTCAAAAAATCTAAGAAGGAAGAAGAAATTTTAAAATGAACTTGATTCATATAATCTATTTAACATAAACATTTCAGTATTCTTTTTAAAAAAATACTCTGAACTCTGTTTAAATTTAACTCTTGACCCTAAAATGAAGTTTTTTTTTAATCAGGAAAAATAAATAAATAACACGCTTGAAGTGAGAGAGATAATGTTTCTATAATTTTCCTATTTTCCCTAAGCAATTTTTAGTTCAGCAAAAAAGGTGACCCTTAGCACAAATTCATGTTTTAACTTCATTAAAATTACATTTATACCAGGTAAGTAATTTAACAACATATGTAGTTGAACTAGCTGGCCTCTGAGGTCCAATGTTAAGATTCTGTTAAGTAGTAGGATTTCAATGGATATACAACAAAGAAAGCAGAACCAAGAACACAATCTGCATAGTGATGAAAAGAGTACTAAAAGACGAACTCAGATTACCTAAGTGTAACAGCCAGTCTTGAGGCCAAAGAACAGATGATGAAACATGTTTCCATCTTCTTGGGGAGAGGTTGGAAAGCTACTGGAGCAGAAGGATGCACTTCTTAGACATTTCTAATCTAGTTTTGCTTGATTGTTTTGCTTTATTCAATAGAATGACTTATGGGGCACAGGTAAGAGGATGTGATTATGGTGTAAAAAACCAAAAGTCATCAACAAAACTTAAAAAAAAAACACACACTAAGAAAAAGAGGAAGCCTAAATGCCTGGCAACAGCTTAAAACAGACTACTCATTCAAGGTGGCTATATAACAAAAAAGAAGAAAAGTCAGGGCATCAGGGCTTAGTCCCGTTGTGTTTTCTATTGGATGAAGTCTTTCCTCTCATCTAAGAGCTTTTTAAAAAATTCTTAATTTGAGCAAAGAAAAATAAGTAAGTACTTCATCATTTGGTTGTTAGAATCCATGTAATTATGATGTAATGTCATACTTTTTGTTTCTCTTTTTGTACATCACTAATGGATGGAGTGGAATAGGGTGGAGAAACAAGGAAAATGATTGGTCATCTACACTCCTACAGTGTGCCAGACCCTGAATTGGGTGGGGGGCATTTTGGAAATTACTTGAGGACCTCTGGTATCAAGTAACACTCCAGATAGTGGTTTCCATTTTCTCAGAGCTCTGATTATTAGGAATTTGTTCTAGTAAATCAACATCTCTCTCTGAAATGTCTATCCATTGTACTCTGAGAACATAACCTGTAGTACAAGGAGCTCAAGAACAATGTATAAATGTACCTATTGTAATACCCTAATCAGGGAGGGGAAAAACACAGCAAAAGAGGGGGTATAGACTAATACTGGAGAGAGAGAGAGAGACAGAGACAGACAGACAGAGAGAGACAGAGAGAGAGAGACAGAGACAGTGACAGAAACAGAGACAGAGAGAGAGAGACAGGGAAAGAGACAGAGAGACAGAGACAGAGAGAGGACAGAGAAAGACAGAGAGACAGAGAAAGAGAGAGAGAGAGAGAGAGAGAGAGAGAGAGAGAGAGAGAGAAAGAGAGAGAGAGAGAGACAGAGAGAGAGAGACAGAGACAGAGACAGACAGAGAGACAGAGACAGAGAGACAGACAGAGAGAGACAGAGAGTGACAGAAACAGAGACAGAGAGAGAGAGAGACAGGGAAAGAGACAGAGAGACAGAGACAGAGAGAGGACAGAGAAAGACAGAGAGACAGAGAAAGAGAGAGAGAGAGGGGGGGGGAAGAGACAGAGATGGAGACAGAGACAGAGAGAGGACAGAGAAAGACAGAGAGACAGAGAAAGAGAGAGAGACAGAGACAGAAAGAGGACAGAGAAAGACAGAGAGACAGAGACAGAAAGAGGAGACAGAGAGAGAGAGAGAGAGAGAGAGAGACAGAGACAGAGAGACACAGAGAGAGAGAGAGAGAGACAGAGAGAGACAGAGACAGAGAGAGAAACAGAGAGAGAGAGAGAGAGAGAGAGAGAGAGAGAGAGAGAGAGAGAGAGAGAGACAGGGAAAGAGACAGAGAGAGAGAGGACAGAGAAAGACAGAGAGACAGAGAAAGAGAGGGAGAGAGAAAGAGAGAGACAGAGACAGAAAGACAGAGGGGGGGAAGAGACAGAGATGGAGACAGAGACAGAGAGAGGACAGAGAAAGACAGAGAGACAGAGAAAGAGAGAGAGAGAGAGGACAGAGAAAGACAGAGAGACAGAGAGAGAAAGAGGAGACAGAGACAGAGACAGAGAGAGAGAGAGAGAGAGAAAGGAAAAAGGAAAGGAGGGAGGGAGGGAGGGAGAGAGAATCATTTCAAAGAGACTAAAGCAATATAATATAAAGCAAATTCAGCATGACCAAGTTGAATCCCCACACAGAGATAGAACATTCAACATTAAAAAAACAATTAGTATAATTAATCACAGGGAGAAAGTCTGATTTCTTTGGTATAGAGACCTCCTAGACAAGGAGACTCTCACCATTAATGTAGGCTTGGAGTCTTAAAGAATTGCCTAAAGAAATGTAAATACTTTACCCAAGATCACGTAGCCAGTAGGGAACAGGCATGCAACTTGAAGGTAGGTCCTCTTGGCTTTGAGGTCAGCTCTCTGCATTATATTGTTTCTCATAATTAATCCTAAATGACTATAAATAACTGATACAAAATTCGAAACCAAATGATCATTTAAATAGATGCAGAAAATGCTTTTTAAACTAATTTTGTTTAAAAAACTGGGTTATTAAGTATAGGTAGAAAGAGGCCTTTTTTAATAAAATCAAAAGTACCTATCTAACACTGACTTTTGGAAAAAAACTCTTAGTGGAAATAGAAGAACACCACGTCTTTCCTCAGTACCAACACAGCAAAGTAATGATGCCTCCTATCTCCACTATTTGGCATAGTTCTAGAATTTCTAACTATATATAACAACAGCATAGTGAAATTAAAGGTAGAAACATCAGGGAAAAAGCATTCCTATTTGAAGGCAGAATGGTGGTATACTCAGAAAACCCCAGAGAATCACAGAGGGAATTAATAGAGATAATTAATACGTTTATCTATGAAATGAATCCTCCAAAATAATCATCATTTCTATACAATACCAAACAAAAGCAGGAAGAAATTATAATAGGAGAAATTTCACTCACAATAATCACAAAATGCATGAAATACGAGGAAGACAATCTACCAAAGCACACAAAATGTATACAAACACAACTGCACAATACAGATCTTTTGCAGTGCATCCAAGGGATGCCAGTAATCCCTTGAGACAGAAAGGACATTTACTGACCAGAGGAAATAGGTAACTTCATCCTCTACTTGATAAATCTTATCCTGAAAAAAAATGTGGAAAAGCGAGCCAGTTCTAAAACCTGATTGTGATATTTACTAATCGTGGGACCCTGAGCTCATATTTAAAATGAGGGAGTTGGCCTAGATGGCATCTAAGGACACTTCTAGCTCTGAATCTGGGAACTTATGATCTTGAGTCTTCTACCCAAGGGACAGCCAAAGTAGAGAGAGTCATCAACAGAAGGCTGATGATTTCATTAATGTGATAGAATCTCTGTCTACAATAATCTGTAAAAAAGATGAAAGTATAAAATGTCATTCAGTATTTTGGGGGCCCCATTTTCTTCTTTGATGATAGTAGCTTAATGATGAAAGGAGGATATGGATCTAAAGTATCATATGGACTTTGTGCCATCTATAAGCATGAATTTAACTGTTGGCATATCAAATGATGATGATGATGGTGATGATAATATTCTTGGTAATGGTTGGGGTCTTTTCATAGCTCCTCTTACATAGTATGGAACAGAGGACTCCCAGGGATATGCCAGGGCTGGCAAGGGACCACATGTCACAACAGCTGGAGTGTAGAACATTAACCATTGACAATAAAAGAGCCATGTTTCAAGCACATGCTTTGAGTTAGAAAGTTGGTTTTCTGCCATGCCTTCTGTCAGCAGATTCTCTGCTAACCTCTATAGCTGAAAATATCTGCTCTTGTTCCCTGTTTCCATTTCCGCTCTGTACCCTGACTTGAAACACCAACTTCCTGAGCTCTCAGCTCCAGATCACATTTGTGTCATGGAACGTCACTGTGAAGCCTGTGGAGTCCTTAGAGTTGTATTTACTGCCTACATTCATAAAGGAAGGAAATGCTAAATTTTAGTCATAGGTTAGTGAAAGTAAAGATTTAACTTTTGTTTTCATCCAAGTACATAGACTCCACTATATTTATTCAAAGGGTTCACGAACCCCTGATTAAGGTCCCAGTTTATACACATTTGGATCCCTATGAAGATACAACTTTCTTTCTCCCCAGGAGGACATTTCATGCCCCTCCCTTAATTGCACCAGTGACAATGGTCCTAATCGTTTGGCATAGATCAGCATCCTGGGTGGAGAAATAGCAGGAACACATCATTCTCCTCCAGCTCTTACTCTTTTTCTTAACTTCTAGAGGGCTTTCACTGCATTGTAAGGGTGAAGTCTCTTTGGTCTGAAGATCTCACTCTCACGACAGAGACCAGCTGAGCTGGGCTCCCCCATCCCAGAACTTCAGAGCCTGTCCTGCCAGCTTCAAGAGTCTAAAGGTGAAGCCATGCAGACATTCACTGTAGCAGGAAAAAGGCCCATTAGAGACCACATTTCAAGCACAGAATTAGAAGGCCAAGACACTACAGGAGGCAGAGAAAGGCTGAACCAGGTCCTAGGACAACAGGAAATAGCAGAACTAACATACCTGGCTCATCCACTTCCACATATGCTTAGAGACAAAGGCCAAGGTACTTTATGAAGCAAGACATATTGGCAGGACTCAGACTGTTAGTAATTAAGCATCGACTTGATAAATTTCCAAGTATGACAGCACCAGGAGATTGACAAGCTGAGGCTCTTACTCAAAGATATATATGTGTGTGCGTGTACATGTGTGTATGTTGTGTTTCTGTGTGTGCATGTGTGTGTTTTAAAGGAGGAGGCAAAACTCTCAGCCAAGTCCCAGGGATTTAGGATCATCCTAGATGATAATCTTTAATGTCAGATGACAACTTTGGAGAAGTTAAATGAAATCAAAGAACAAACTCATGAGAGAGACTCTATGATCCACCCTTTAAGTCTTTAGAGATGACCAGGAGCTACAGAAGCTCAAGGAAATAGTCAGTTTATGAAATATTGAGAAATTATTCCTTATCCCATACCCAGCTCTGCTTTCAAGCAACAGTCAACTGCATTTATCATTATTTGAATAAATTTATATAAATAAGAAGTGGTTTAAAACTGGTATCCAGGGATAATAGGAAATGTCTAATTCTTCTTCTCTAAACCATTATTTATATTCTGAGAATACTTTGTGGTACATGGCATTCAGAGCCTTGCAAGAAATTCAGAAAAATTGGGTTCAAATATCTGAAGAAATCATGTTTCCACCCACTTGACACAAACTTTTCTGTAGGCTAAATCCCTAGTTGTTTTGGCCAATCATGGAGTGACTTGGTTTCAAGCCCTGCCCCATCCTCCCTCCCCACCATGCACACAGTCTCAAAAGATAGAAAGGAAGGCTCCCAATACTCTCAATGTTCCCTTTGTGCAGGATTTACAAGAGGAGATGGAGAAGAGTCACATAGGATGAGAAGGCATGGATTGATTACTCTCTGCATCATTGGAGGGAATATCCAAATAACTGTGACATTAGCTATACAAGAATATTGGTTTGTGTAAAGTTTAAATTGTTTATTGGTAGAAGAATTATGATAATTCAATGGTATTTGGACTAGGTTCTCCCAGGCTTCCTTCAAGTTCTAGCTCAAATCTCACTTTACTACAAGAAGCCTTTCCCAGTCTTAAAGGAAGGAGTTGATTCTAGACATGAAAAAATGTTGTAAGCTAGTCATTGGTTAGTCCTAAAAAGATTTTCTTACCACCACTGAACTTTAAATTTTGTCTAATGAAAAATTTTGTCAGGGTAATGGATTGGAATGGTGCAGGTTTTCTTTATCTGAAAAATAAATATCTAAAAACCAATGAAGCTAAAATTAAATTGGGTATATTGGTGGGTGCCCAAATCAATCAAGTGGCAAAAGATGAACATTGCAAAGTACAGATGAAGTTGGGAGAGCCACATATAAATATTTTTAATTGACCAAAAACTTTCTGTGAAACAAGGCAGAAAATTACCTAGAAACTATTAGTGATCTTCTCAAAGTCCACAAACTTATAGAATATGACATGTCACTGATGAACCATTTTCCTGACTCACATTAAGATTTCTTCTAAAAATATCTATAAGTGAAGAAGACAAGAATATTTCGATATGCTGGCTGACTGCTATTAGAATGCCAAGGAGGGACATTTCGAGGTTGAAAAATGACAGCAAATCATTAGTGATTAAATTTTAGGTGAGCTCAATGAACATAATTATGTTTAGCTAAAAATATTAGAAATACATAGCTAGACTTTCAGCCAGGCCTAGGGATTTTTGAATGATGAGACACATGGAAGAAGACATGATTCCTAATTAATGGAGAGAATGCTGAGCATGACACTGCAAATCCAACATAAAGGGAGAAGTTGGTGCCAGAGATTCTTGGGGAAGACATACATCTGGTTCCGGAGATCCTTCAGGAAATACAAGTGGCAAGAAAGAAAAAATTCCAGTGGCCGCAAATGTGTAGGTGAAGCTCACTCCTCAACATGTTCCTGATTTTCAGCTTGCCTTTCCAGAGACTTCTGAGATTTTCCTTTTGATGAAACTGAAATCTTTCTTTTGGTTTGAGTTGAGATTTCATATGGCTCCCAGCTAAAGAGCTCATCATTCACTCTTGTTTGATTGGATAAATGAGGAAAAGGGAAAAAAGAGGAGGGAGGAAGAAAAAAAGAAGAGGGAGAAAGAAAGAAGGAAGAAGAAAGAGGAAAAGAAAGAAGAAAGGAGGGGGAAAAAGAAAAGAGGAAGAAATCAGAAGAAATTTGAGGGTTGGAAGGATAATCAATAATAATCCAGTCTGAACCATTCCCAACTAGAATCTCCACTATAACATACCCCCAAAATGATCAGCTAGCTTGTGCTTCAAGATATCTGGGAGAGAGAAGGTCACTGCCACTCAAAAATTCCAAGGAAAATTCATGGGAAAATTCTTCTAAAACAGGCAATTTCATCAAAAAGGGCCTTTCTGATCCCCCAGGCAAAGGCACATATCAGGCTCTGAATACTGAGGTGCCACCACCAATTCAGAAACAAATTCCCTTTGCCAAGGCAACTAATGTTGCATATTTTAATTCTCTCATCTTTCTTGAGGCTGGTGAATGCCAACTTGCATGTGGCACCTGATTAAATCAACTTTCTCACAAAAGCCAATTCAAACGAGACTGTCTCAGAAATTACATTTTTATAATTTATGGGTTTTAAGGAAACACCATTCCGGCTGTCATAGTGAAGTATCTGATTAAATTATTAGTTTACAAAGAAAGGTTTAAAGTGAGTATCAACCTCTAAGGCTCTTTTTTTATTTTTTGCTTTTGTTATTCTCTCTCTTACTGATGGCATCATAAAGCTAAATAAAACAATATATATCATCCCCAATAGTTAAAAATATGGGGGAGAGACAATGATATCACCAATAATAGTAGGGAACAATTATTTCTTTTTTTATTTTTTTAAGAAGCTGTGAATGCTTTTAGTGTGCTACCAACAAACACCATGGGATTGCCTTTGAAATTTCTGTTTCCTCATGGTCTTGTCAGTTGTCAAACTAACATTTCATTAAGACTTTTTTTTTCCAATTTAAATTTTGCAACCTTGCATACAGTTCCCTCAGCAGGTGGCTGCCATTAATTGTCAAGATGAATTGGCACTCAAAAGATTTAGTTTAATGTAATATAATAGTGCCCATATAGGTTTATCTCAACTCTCTTTTGTTGGTGGTGGGATAGGAAGAAAGGGAGTTGATTGCACAGGAAAGAAAGTTGGGGACCATTTTAGATGTAGAGCTGGAAAAGGCCTTGGTGACCATCCTGTCCAACCTTCTTTCATCATTCTCTGTTATACTTTTCCTTAGGGGTTGTTATTGGGGTAGAGAAATTTGGAGGTTGGGGTGTTGGTGCATGTGGAGGGGCAGCATGGAGTAATGGGTAGATAGCCAGGTCTGTAATCTGAAACACCTGGGTTCTTATCCTGCCTCTCATATATAATGGCTCCATGATAACGGCCAAGAGACTTCACCTCTCAATCGTCCAGGTAACACACTAAAACTACCAAGTTACAGATGAGTTACAGAGTCACACTGATGGAGAGAATTTGTACACTGGTAGCTTCACTGGGTCCTTCGACAAACTCAATACATGAGTTTCCAGGCTCAGAAAATCAGTCCATTGCTTGCATAGAATGATAAAACTGGAAAGGATGTTAGAGATCATACAGCCCAAGCCACTCCTTTTACAAATGAGACAGTTAAGGCCCAGAGAGGTAAAATAACAAACCTCAGAGAAGTATAATTTCCATTATGGCATTCTCTATTTTGTGGCTCAAGACATAGCTGGTACTGGTCATTGGAATGGGAGAGCAGAAGAAGGGAGAAAGAAAGATTACATATACATATGTACACACATATTTTGTTGTTCTTCAGTCATTCAGTCATACTGGATTCTTCATGACCCCATGCACCATACTGGTCGTGGGGTTTTCTTGGCGAAGGTATTGGAGTGGTTAGGTTAAATGAATTGCCCTGGGTCACACAGCTAAGTGACTGTCTGAGGTCACATTTGAATTTAGGTCTTCCTGACTCTACGCCCAATGTTCTATCCACTTTATCTGACTGGCTAATTGGCTACGTGCCCTGCCCTGCCGCACTCCACCCTTCCCCTCCCCACCCCATCTCTGTCTCCTCTGTCTCTCTCTGCATATGTCTGTCTCTATATATTTACACATATATGCATATTTGTGTATGTGCGTGTATATGAACATGTATATATACATATATACACCTACCTGCATATATACACATATATGCATATACACATGTATACATTAACGTGTATTATATATATATACACATGTACATATATACACAGGTATACATTAATATGGAGAAAGAATAAAGAGAGGGGGAAGAGGGGAGGAAGAAAGAGAGAAGAGGGAGGGAAGGAGAGAATAGAGAAGAAAGACAGGAGAGACAAACATATATGATATTAAGAGAGCCATCAATAGAAAAAAAGGAGAACAATCTGGAAAGAGAAGGGGAAAAATCTGGTATAGAGGATTAATAGCTATCCTCAAAGTCAGTACATTGATTCAAACCCTGCCTCTGACAAATACTATGTGTCCAATTATTAATTGGTTTCTCTTGACCCATGTAACTATTTCTACTGCAAACATCAGCTCATCATTTGGTACCCATCCTAATTACCATCTTATTAATAGTTATTGTACACAGGTGAGTAAGGGAACTCAATTCCTGCATATGATTGTGTCTCGGGAGTTTTTGTCTTAAGAGAGTGCCAGATTATTGTTCTCTCTCTCAATGAGTAGAGGGCCCAGTTCCAGCATCAGCAATCTGGAGATGCTCCAGAGGCCTGCCAACATAAATCATGAGATAGAACACCAAGGCAGGAGGCTGGCCATGGATAATAAAAGGCTTAATTAATTTGTTAATTAATTAAAGTATCAGGTGCCACCTTTCAAAGCAGCAGCACACTCAGGAATGTGCTAGGTTCACATATTTGAATTTCAAAGTCCCATCCTGGGATTTCCCAATTCTTCCCCTCTTTGCATTTTTTTTCACTAGGTCCCTTGACAAATTCAATACATGAGTTTCCAGGCTGAGAAAATCAGTCCACAGCTTGTACAGAATGATAAAACTGGAGAAGATGTTAGAGATTATACACTCCAAGCCACTCCTTTCACAAATGAGACAATTAGGGCCAGAGAAGTAAAATAACAAATTCCAGAGGGGTACAATTTCCACTATAACATTCTCTGTTTTGTGCTCAAGACATAGCTAGTACTAGGTCATCCAGTTGAATGTAAGCACCAAGAGGACAGGGACTATTTCACTTCTGTATTTGTATTCTCAGTGCCTGGGACCATATTTGGAACATAGAAGGTGATTCATGAATGTTTCTTTTTAAATAAATGCTTATTGATTTCCTGCTGTGGCTATTAACATTGTTAGTAATAATACAAATTGGATCTCATGCTAGTATAATGTCTTACAATTTTTTCAGTGTAGGTTACTTATATCATTTCATTTACTCCTTACAAACATTCTATGAAGGAAACAAGGTAGGGAACATTTCCCTATTACAAATACCGGGCAAAGACTAAGAAAATTAGATGATTTGACCAAATTCACTAGGATATGGATGAATTAAATATGTTCACAATTCAAAAGCCCTGTTTAGGTTTTCACTTGTCTCTTTTTCCCCATAAAAATAAGAGGCAACTAGCCAGTACAGTAGATAGAGTGTTGGAGTTTGAGCCAGAAAGCTCTGAGTTTGAATCTTGATTTATACACTAATTATGTGACCTGGCAAGTCACTTAATCTTTGTCAGCCTCAGTTTCTTTCATCAATTAAATGAGGGAAAATAGTAGCACGTACTCCATAGGGCTGTTATGAGGATTAAATAAGGTATATATGTAAAGTTCTTTGCAAACTGAAAAGCACTACCTAAGTGCTCGCTGTTATTATACCAGTCAGGTCTACCATGGAGGCACAAACGTTTTAGACAGGAACATGTGATTCCAGTGGACAAGAAAGAAGGTCAGAGCAATGTCAAGGGAGCATGGTGACAGAACCTATTACAAATTGTGTGCACATGATAGAGCTGAGAGCCAGAGCTTGGGATTGTTTGAACCTCCGAGTGAGATTCACTCAGCTAGAAGGTGGAACGAATGTTGAATACCAAGTGGCATCCATCCCAAGTTAAAACAAACCTCATTTTTGTTGACAAATAACTGTGAGTATTTCATACCCCAAACCCTAACCATCTACACATAGTCACCAACATTTGTGAAGAAAAAGAGGGAGAGGGAGCAGTGGAATGGAAAGATAGAGGAGGTAACAAGAGGGAGGGAAGGGGGAGGAGGAGAGGGAGATCAAGTGAGAGCAAGAGAAAAGGAAAGAAGGAGGAGGAAAGCATTATAGCCCTTAAATAATATGGCAGCTAGGTGGAGCAGTGGATAGAATGCCAGTCTTGGAGTCAGGAGGACTCATCTTCCAGAGTTCAAATCCAGCCTCAGACACTTACTAGCTGTGGAACCCTGGGCAAGTCCCTTAAACTTGCTTGCCTGAGTTTTTTCATCTATAAAAAGAGCTGAAGAAGGAAATGGCAAATCACTCCCATAACTTTGCCAAGAAAATTCTAAATGGGGTCATGAAGAGTCAGACACAATTGAAAAATGATGTAACAATAATACTTTGATAATAAGTAGATAGAAATAGATGGCAGGGAGATTTTTGTGTGTGTGTGTGTGTGTGTGTGTGTGTGTATTGTGCAGTAGAGACTGGGATAAAGATCACAGCTTCATCCCTGGATATCTGAGTCCTTAATCTTAAATGGGAAATTACAACACTGAGATGTAAATAAATAAATTGACAACAGGGGGATATTGTCCATATCCATCCATTATGCAGTGGAGGCTGGGCTCAATATCACAGAATCACAAGCCAATCTAATCCAACCCTTCATTTTACAGGCAAAAAAACTGAGACCCAGAAAGTTGAAGTGGGTTACACAAGGTCATATGGAAACTGGGTGGCATGGACAGGATTCGAACTCAGGTGGAAGGACTCCAAATTTGGTACTCTTTCATTATACTGAGCTGTCAGAGGGTACTGTCATAAAGCTAGCCTCCATCTACTCCCTCTTTCAGCCAAATCCCCTCAGAAAGGCTTCATGATATTCACTGAAGTTTTGGCTATCAGACACTCCCATATCTTGGAACACCTATGAGTCAAATACAATCTATCTGAAAAGTATGATAATTTTTCTTTTATTTAGCCATGATGCTTGGCCCCAGTAAACCACAAGTCATCCAGAGTTGCTCAGCATAACAGTCCCAATGCAAAATAAGGTGCAAAAATGAGAAATCATTTGCCCTTGGACCCCCAAAATAGAGAGAAGTAAGAGCATCCCTACCCACGTGGCAATCCCAGTGTGTGTGGAGAGGGACAGGGGAATGAAGCAAGGCTCCATTTAGCATTTTTCTACCTTTCACTGCAGAGAAAGTACAGCCACAGACCCACCCCCTCCAGAGACTTGTTCTAACACCAACATTAAGAATTCTTGGTCAGTGCAGACATGCCCCTAGTTTGAGAGAAAAGCGTCCAACAACCTTGACCCACATGTATAAGGTGAGCAGATGCTAATTCCTCTTCCAGGCATCATGTTTTAAATTCAAAACTGGCTGGAGGTGGGGAACTTGTTTAATTGAAACCACAGAGAATGTTGTTCACAAGTACAGTAGGATCTGATAATGTCCAGTAAAGGAAATTGCCCAGTGCCAAAACAAATAGGCTCTCTATGGTAGAGATGGCTCAGGATACTGAATTTAGAGCTGAGCATGTCCTGTAAGTATTGAGGTGAGGGAAGCCAGGTTTGTAGAGTTCCAGGCTTTATCTATATGATTAGCAGATTTGGTTTATTTATCCCTGGGTATCTGAATCCTTAATATTATATGGGGAATTATAGCCTTTTATTAGTAGATAAAAGTATTATTGTTATTATTATTTTCAAAAAAGATACCGCTTAACATCATTCGATTTGTAGAACCTGGGAGCCAGAATGGACTTCAGGGATAAAAAGGAAATAGTATAGTGTTAAAAACTACTGGATCTTGGAATCAGAAGAGAGCCATGTTTGAATTCTAGTTCTAGCTATTAATAAGTGACCAAGAATAAGTCACTAAGTTGCTAAAGCTCAGTTTCCTCCTCTGTAAAATGGGACTAATGATAAATGCTCTAGCTATCTGATCAAATTGTTTTGGGAAAAGTGCTTGAAAACCATAAAGTACTTTAAAATATCATTAAACACTATGACTATTACTAGCCTCTGCACAGACTAGCTCTAAATCTGTAACACATTCGTTCTTCACCTTCACCTCTCAAAAGCTCTAGTTTCCTCAAAACTCTTTTCTTCTATGCGAAGCCTTTCTCAACACCACCACCCCCAGCTGTTATTGTCTCCTGCCACAAAATAACCTTGTATTTGTTTCATGTATATTTCATATATACTTGTATCTTTCCATACTATCTCCTTTAATAGAATGGAAACTCCATGAAGGCAGGGGCTATTTCATTTTTGTCATTGTATTCCCAGCCTTTATAACAATGCATAACATGAACTTAAATGCTCATAAACTGAGTAGTCCATCTCTATGAAAGTCAGACTTTAAATAAAGTCTCATTTTGGCATGGAAGTAATTTGGAGGTTAGCAATGTGACCATGTGACTTTCACAACGGACTCTGAGATCTGGCTGATCCTATCTAGGCTGAAAAGACTTTACAAATACATGCTCATTATAATAAACTAGGTTCACTGCTCAAGAAATAGTCTATTTTAGTAAGAAGTAGCTCATCGGCAGAACGTTTGCCTCTTAGTCGTGAATTATTTGATGAGGAGAAGATTTGGGATGTGGAGGAGCTGGAATATTTTAAATCTTTTTTCACCTTTCCCAGTAGAGAAAAAATAATTACAAGGTCTCATTCCTAGAGATATGGAAGTATGCCATTCTCAACAGTCAATATTTGTCGAAAAATTGTGTGGATATATGATAATAGAGGAAGCGCATCACATTCATTTACATTCACAACCTTACAAATGAAGCAAGAAGATTGGAAGGATGATGCACAGGTCTTCCTCAGGAAGACGAATAAAGAATTTAGTAGAGTTGATTTCATCATGTGCCCCAAATGAAAAAAAATATCTTTACATGGAACTCTTGGTCATCTTCCTAATAGTGTAACGATGACCAGAAGCATACAGATCAACATGAAGATAATGGAGGTATGTGCATCAAAAATTATTACAGATGATAAAATAGACAAATCTGACTTGGATCATATTTGGAGAGTGAGAACCTCAAGCAATTCCTATTTCTGACTTTATAACCAGACAGGCTCAGGGCTCCAATAATCCCTGCCATGACTATCAGGTAGGGCTGGTAACCTTTCAGCTTTCCTGCTGTCACACATGTACCCCCACCCCTTTCCACCTTTTGCTCAGAGATTGATAATCAGATCAGCATTATTAGTGTTGTTTTGAAGGGCATGACAGTCTAGTGCCCTAAAGCTCTACTCAGAATTCTTGGGATTCAAAGCCATCTGTCTAGCTAGTGCCCTAGTTCTGACATCCGGCCCCTCTCCCTTTATTTGATAGCAGGTATCAGCAGCCTTTAGGTCCAAAGCTAAAGGAACAAAATAATAATAAGCGGTAGGAATCTGAAACTTTGAAAATGGTGACTGGGATCCAAGAACCTGAGAAATTAGTTTGTTTGCTACGTGGCACCATTAGAAAGCATTCATCTACTACCTATGGGAGTCTTTAATTCTCCAACAACTGTTTTCAGTCATTTTTAATAAACAGACTTTCTTCATACCAATGCACCTTTTCCACCAGCATCAATAGTTAGTGAGGAGGCTTCTCTCAGGCTCCTTAGTCATGTTTGAAAGCTGCTTCTTCCATGTGCTAATTAAGTCTGGTGTCCTCATAATGCCAAACAGCTGGTTGAGTCAGTTTAAAAAAAAGGGTCAGTTGAGTGTAAAAAAATTCTGTCAAGCCAATTGCTGAAAATCATATATGTAAATCATTTGATTCATTGAATAAATGTTTCCTTGTTCAAGTAACTCATGGCATCGTGTCTTCTTGGATGTTATTTCCAATTAATGGTGCCTAATTCTCAGAGGATGTAGTTTATGCCCTGGGAACATTCGAGTCAGGGAAATGTTCCTGGAAAAGAATTTTGTCTACCCTGAACTCATAATCGGGTGAATTCACAAGCTGGTCTCAGTGTGTGCTTTATGGGATTGGCTGTGATTGGGGCAGGAGGAAGTTAAAGACAGCCAAGGCTGGTAGAGTTACTGCTTCCATTTGAGGCTTCTTACTTGTTGTCCATGTCTAGTAGTTCACTTGCCCACCTAATGGTTGCAGGATATTTCCTGCCTAGTCCTCTGACCACCTGTCTTACTGTTCATCTATATGCCTTTGCTTTGGCACATTCAGAGCTACAGGGGAAATTGTCACAGTATCTAGTTACCTGTAATGTGTCCAGAATTGTTCTGTTTCTGGTATCTGTGTCCTATTGATTTCTCTCCCACCCATTGATGTCAGGAGGACACCATTCTGGGTGCTTTTGTCCTACTTTGGTTCTCCAAGTTCTTTACCCAGTCATCAGATCAAACAGTGGATTTAGATCTAAAAAGAAACTTAGAGACCATCTGATCCAACTGAATTATTTTACAGATGAGGAACTTAGACACAGAGAGGGTAAGTGCCCAAGATCACACAAACAGTAAGGAACTCATTGAAGTTTATCAGGAGAGCCATTCTTCAATTGATAAACGGTCTAAGGAAATGAACAGGAAATTCTCAAGGGAAAAATTCCAGACTGTCTACAGCCATGTATATTTTTTAAACGCTCCAAATCACTACCAGTTAGAGAAATGGAATCTCATACCCATCAGCGTGGCAAAGATGGCAGAAAAAGAAAACGACAAATGTTGGAAGGACTGTGGGAAAACTGGCACACTGACATACTTGTTGCTGGATCTATGAATGGGCAAAACCATTCTGGAAAGCAAACATAGTTACTAAACATTACACACACACACACACACACACACACACACACACACACACACACACATTTGCTCTTTGACCCAGTTTTACTATTGCTATACCTATAGGTAAAAGAGGTCAGAGAAATAGGAAAAGATCCTACATGTGCAAAAACATTTATAGCAACTCTTTTTGTATTATTGACAAAAATCAACAAAACAACAACAAAAAACCAAACAATGAATAACAGAGGATGCCCATCGATTGTGGAATTGCTGAATAAATTGTGGTGTATGAATGTGACGGAGTATTATTATAACGTAAGAAATAAGGAAAAAGATGATTCCAAAGAAATATGGAAAAACACATGAACTGATGAAGAATAAATAGAATCAGAAGAATAATATATACTATAACTTTAATATTATAAAAAAGACAATTTTTGATACTTTTATAAACTTGTGAAGAATGAAAAAAGCAGAAACAGGAGAACAATTTACACAAGAGTAACAGCACTATAAAGACAAACAATTTTGAAAGCTATAAGAACTATGATCAATCCAATATTCTAAAGGCCTGATGATGAAACATTCAATCCACCTCCTGACAGAGAGGTGATAGACTTAAGGTACAGAATGAAATATCTTTTTTGTATATAGCCAATGAGGGGATTTCTTTTATCATACATATTTTTACAAGGAATTTACTATTCTTTTCTCTTTAATGGGGGAGTGAAAGGGAGAGAAAATATATTTTTGTTCAATTTTTACAAATAACAACCAAACCAACAACCAGCATTTATATGATGCTTTAAGGTTTACAAATAATTTTATAAATATTGTCTCATTTTGTCCTCATAGGCACTTTAGGAGGTAGGGTCACATGGCTAGTAAGATCACAGGTAGGATATGAATTCTTGACTCCAGGCATAGCACTGTATCCCATGCACCCTTTAGAAAGGGGGGGGGCAGGATGGAAATACCACAGATGTGCAATGTTGCATTACTTTCTGATGAGATCACTATATTTTTAGTTCTGCCTGTTTTGTTACAAAAGAATTCTCAGTGGGGGTAATCTGTAAATGTAATATTAAAACAAAATACATCAAAAAAAGCTTTAAAAATGTGATATAGTAGAGCTAAGACTAAACCCAGGTCCACTGCCTCCAAATCTAATCCTCTTTCCACTTTTCCATGATACCTCCTTAATCTACTGCATCCCATGTGACATCATGACTATTTGGTTCAACATTCAATGTCTGTAAGTGACACAGAATTCTCAGTACTAGATATTCCTGTTATCTCCCAAAATGAGATTAAAGGGCCACTTACTAAAAACTTTCAGCAAATTCCCAGTGACTTCCTTGTATGGTGATAACTAGCTGAATACGTAGGGTATTTTCCCAAAAAGGAGGAAAAAGAAGCAGAACGATACAGGCAGAGAATATTAGCGGAACCCCAAGGTCATGGTTTGCTGCTTCGGATGATTTCATTTTTTTCACATTCTATCATTTCCAACACAGATGTACATTTTTCAGAGTTAGTGATCTATTGATCAGCCCATGTTACAAAAAGGATTTGTAATGACTTTATATAACACTATAGACCACAGAATAGTATTTTTTCATTTCATAAAATGATACAGGAAATTTAAATAATTTAAACATTTACCAAAAACATACATGAAGAAGTTCTACTGATATCTTAGAAAAGTGTTCACTGATCTGTCCACAATTAGCCAAAATTTCCAGAAGGTGTGGACCATAGCCTACACTATAGCTGGAGATACTGTTGAGTCCACTTAACTATGGAATAATTTCAGAGACCCAGGCTTCTCTACCCTTTCTTGTCCCTTCCTATGGGGAAGGCCCAGAGAATTAGTGGATTGAAGTCACAATCAGCACTTAAGTCCATATGGTGTAGGAAAGAGCCTTAGAGCCTGACGAAGTGTTTAAATCTCAGATCTGCCACTAATGAGATTAGGGACTTTAGAGATGAAGAAACTGAGTCCCAGAGAGCTTAAATGACTTGCCAATGGTCATAATGCCAAGAGGTATTAAAGACAACATCTGAATTCAAATCTTTCTGAGCCCAAGCCCAGAACTCTATCAGCTATTCCATGCTGCCTCAACTTATATACAAGAGAAAAAGAGTTATGATTATGATTATTATATCACACTGCCTCTCATTCTGAATAGTTTCTGGACACCTGGATTTAAGAATTAATAATGCTGTATAAGGAGTTTTTTTCTTAATCCTTTTGAAAATCCCATGAAAGGAAAATGATAATTCATTTGCTTGTGGAAAAAAGACCTAATGGAGGTGTTACCATTAAAAAGGTAGAGATGAATAAATTGAATGGAAACAACTTCCCAAAGTCACCCTCTCTTCCCCACCCTCCCTCCCTGCAGCCTGTTCAGTGTGAAAGCATTTTTATAACAAATTTTCATCCAAAAGAACTCAATGGATTCATTTATTTCCTGCTCAAAGCAAAAGGCCAATTTTCTATTACCTGGCTGCTTATTCAGATGAGACAGCCCATTATAGCTCCTTGATATTTTCCCAACTCTACTCTGACCCAGGGGAGAAGGCTTTCTCCTACAAAGGAGGCTTATGGAAGGTGAAGATACAAATTCCACAAAGAGCCGCCTGTTTTGTGAGTCAGACACACAAAGGAGTTCATTTGGAGAGTGTGTACTGTGCATGTGTGGGGGGGGTGGGGGGGAGGGGAAGTGAAGTGTCTGGAAACAGAAGGAAACACTTTTTTTTTCTTTCTTTTAAAGTACCTCTGACATGACTGAAGATAAATCAGGCCCAGGACAAAAAAAGAAATTGAAATGATTTGCCAAAGACCCACCCCCCCATCCCCTGAATAAATAAAACAGTTACAGAGCATTCAAGATAAAGGAATTTAGAAACAATCTAAGGCAGAGGTTACTAACCTGAGGTCTGCAGACCTCAAACAGGTTTTTTGATGGATATAAGGAGGTCCATGAATTTTTAAAAATATTTTTGATAAATGTATTTCAATATAATTAGTTTTCTTTGTAATCATCTGCTTTTTATTTTACACATTTATAAACACTATTCTGAGACAAGGTCATTCATAGGCTTCAGACTGCTAAAGGTATCCAGACACACAAAAACAGTTAAGATCCTTTGATCTAATATTATGCCATATTTTATAGAAGAAGCAGCTGAGATCCAGAGAAGGAAAACAACTTACCCAAGATCAACCAGTTGGTTAGTGGCAGAGTTGGGATGAAAATGCAGGTTTCCTGAATCTCAGTCCAATGTTATTTCTACTAACAGTCAATTAACCAATCAAAGCACCTGTTATGGTGCTTGGCATTGTACTAGGTGCAGGCATACAAGATAAAAATTAAATAATCCCTGCCCCAAAGGAAACTATGTTATCAGGGGAGACAGCAGGTACCAATATAAGTACATAAAAATAAAGAATAAATAGGATATAATTTAGATTGGTTGTGGGATTATCAGGAAGGATCTCATACAGGAGTTGGCATCTGAGCTGAAATGTGAAAGACATTAGGGATTCTAAGAGGCAGAAGTCAGGGTGGAGTGCATTCCAGGCATGAAGAACAGCCTGTGTGTGATACAGAGATGGGATGTGCAGTGTCCTGTATGACAAACAGGTATCCACGGTTGGACTGGCTTAAAACAAACAAGTCTTAGTGAACCTATGCTAAGTTCAAAATTTTAGAAGCCACATAGGCCCAGTGCCATTCTTATTATTCAATGTGGTTGGCCCATGAATTGGAAAAGACTGCAGAAGTCAGAGATCGTAAGATTTAGAGTTAGAAGGTTGCTCATAGGTCATCTAGTACAACTTTTTCATTTTGCAGATGAAGAAAATGATGACCAAAGAGATCATATAGCTTGCTCGATATTATACAGGTTGTAAGCAGAAGAACTGGAATGAGGACCCAAGTCTGATGGCTACAAACACCTTGTTCTTACCATCATGACACAATATCTTCATAAAGCGCAGCTCCATGACCAGGCATCTCCGTATGGCATCCTTAACAAGAAGGCAACCAACTTGTGCTTGAAAATTCTCAATGATGGGGAAATAAGTTACCATCTCTCAAGGCATCCCATTCCATTTTGGAACAGCTCTGATTGTTGCCTTGTAACAAGTCAAAATCTGCCTCTCTTTATCTTCTGACCATTGCTCAAAATTCTCCTCTGTGTTCAAGAAGAACAAGAATAGTTCCTGTACTACATGACACACATATGTAACACACACACCATGTGGCAGCTAGATGGCACAGTGGATGGAGGGCTGAGCCCTGAGTTCAAATTTGGCCTTGGAAACTTACTAGCCATGTGACCCTGGGTAAGTCGCTAAACCCTGTCTGCCTGGGTTGCTCATCTATAAAATGAGCTGGAGAAGGAAATGGCAAACCATTCTAGTATCTTTGCCAAGAAAATCTCAAATGGGGGGCAAGAAGAGCATCATTGAAATGACTGAACAATACGTATCAGGTCTGCTTTTCTACATGTCATGTCAACCAATCTTTATAGGACATAGGTTTATTATCCCCCTCACCATCTTGGTCGTCCTTACTGGACACAAGATAATAGCATTCCCCAAAGCAATACACCGAGACTGAGATTAATCAATGAACATGTGACCAAAGACCATTTGCTAAGAAATAAAACCAATTATTGAAAAATTTCCTACCAATTACAACTCTCCAGATATGGACAGGGCTGTCTGTGCTAAGGATATAATGGGTTCCTTCTCACTAAAGGACCTCAAGTGAAGGCATTGTGAAGGGAATTTGTGTCCAAGCTAGCTACATGGCTCCTGAAATCCCTGCCACTTCTAACACTATAATTTCTGTATTCTATGATTATGGAAAAGGCTTATTTTGTTTGTGATGTCAAAAATCTAAATTCATTTGTGTTTTTAAAATGATGGTGCAAAGTGTAAATTATTGCATCTATTGCAGTGTCAGTATCATAGAGTGGAAGATGACAAGAATACTAGTCAGGAGACCTGGCTCTGCCATTTATTACCTACATAATCTTAGATGAGTTACTTTGAGCCTCGTCTCTCTCCTCAGAATTGGAGGGGGTTGGACTAAGATGATCCTACGAAGTTTCTTCATAAGGCTAACATTATATATCCTACGAATCTTTTAATCACTAATGGATATCTACAACCCAAATCATCTTCCTTGTAAAACCATTTCTCAACCTACTGCCTCTATGTTCAAATCTCATTACTCTCTTCCAGACTCCAAGTTCTGTTTTGCAAGTGTAATTTGACCTTCGCAATATGAACTTGAAGGCAGGATAGGAGCAAGTGTGCCCTGATAGGGGAGGGGTGGAGGAAAGGAGAGCTGGTGTTCTGCATTTGTTCATATGCTGGATATGTTAAACATTACTATGAATAAGTAAATCTTATTCAGTTGGCAATGCACAGTATCATGTTTCATCTATTTTACTAGTGAACTTAATGGGCCATGAAAAGGGCCTGATTTATATCCCTGCTCCTTTATTTAACCACTCAACAGCTCCAGCAGAAGTTTCTTGGTGCCCAACAAAGAG
Organism: Trichosurus vulpecula; assembly: GCF_011100635.1. NCBI lineage: Eukaryota > Metazoa > Chordata > Mammalia > Diprotodontia > Phalangeridae > Trichosurus > Trichosurus vulpecula. The sequence continues at coordinate 233,627,789 of NC_050578.1, read as the reverse complement.
GGCTATACATGAGTTCAGTAGCATTCTTAATTTCTCCATAATGTCTGGTGCCTCCAAGAATTCTGATTCTAATGTACAGCTTCAGATGAAGAATCAGCCAAGGGGAAAGAATTTTCATATATAAAGTGTTAGCTACTATATAGTATTATAAAGAGACAAGCAAAAGAATTTAGAGATTAAGTTAGAATTTACCCATTCATTATCCATTTATTAGGTTTCTGCTGTTTACAGAGCCCTTTACAAATGTATTACTTCAAGGTTTCATTGAGGCATACAGTTGGTGCTGAATTCTTGAACACTATGATAGTAAAATAATAAGCAACAGAGTGTGCTTCCACATTGGAATGGTTTCAGGTACAGTCAAGCTGACTGTTACTGCCTTCTGAAGACCAGTTCAGCTAAATACTGAGAGGCTCATCAACAGCAGATTAGCCACAATGTGATAAATGCTTTCGCCATAGCAATCCATGAAACAAAGGAAAATTCAAAATGGCCCTTGGTCCTGTGTAACCAGCTTCTGCTCCTATAGAGTTGCAAAGTGGTGGTAAAGGGTGGGTACAGAGAATATTAGCAATAAACATTTTTGGGTCATCAATATGAGATGTTTATCCAGTGACAAAGGACTGGACATCCTACTGGAGGTCTGGAATCATATCCATTTTGGCATTCTCATTATCACTGAAGTAACTTGCAACTACATCGACAGAGTAAGTTTTGTTACATGTGCAAAGGTAACAAGAAATGTAATTTCATGGCACATGTGCTCATTTCACTCTGAAGAGTTCATGATAAAATGAATATTTACATATAAAAGGAGCCAAGAAGACAACTGTAACATCAGGTGCAAAGCATGAGGAAGTAGAGACATTCAATGACTAACTCAACAGAAATCTCCAAGTGTGTGTGTGTGTGTGTGTGTGTGTGTTTTACTCAGTGACTTCAAAACAAAGTGGACTTAGGAGATGATACAAAAAAAGTTGTAAAAAGTAGCAACCTTGTGACCTGACACCTAGACCGCTGGAATGTCTGCTGGTCCGTCTGTCTGCTTCAAGTCTCTCCCCACTCCAATCCATCCACCATTCAGCCACTAAAGTGATTTTTCTAAAGTGTGGGTCCCCTCTCCAACCCTCCTTCCCACTGGATAAACTCCAACGCCTCCCTATCACTTCCAGGATCAAATACTAAATCCTCTGTTTGGACTTCGAAGCCCTTATAAATAACCTAGCCTCTGTCTACCTCTCCAGGCTGCTTATACCTCATTCTACTTGAAGGAATCTTCTATCCAGTGACACTAGCTTCCTTGTTTTTCCATAAACAAGACATTCCATCTGTCAGCTCTGAGCATATTCTCTGTCCACCATGCCGAGAATTCTTTCTTCTTCACCTACTGGCTTCCATGGCTTCTTTTAAATCCAAATTAAAATCCCATCATCTACAGGAAGCTTTTCCCAGTCCTTCCTGATTCTAGTTCCTCCCCTCTGTTAATTATTTTCTGTTTATCCCATCTGCAATTTGTATATATGTATCTACATATTGTCTTTCCCATTAGATTATAAGGTCCTTGAGGGCAGAAACTGCTTTTTGCTTCTTTTTGTATCGCCAGCACTTAACACAGTGCCTACCATGTAGTAAGTGCTTAATAAATGTTTATGGGTTGAAGAGGTCAAGGTGGTATAGGGAGGTTATGATCTCTAGGTATTAAGGGAAAATGTTTATATGTGTGCTTTTGCCATATCTCTTAAGTAAATATTCCTGTGTAAAATCTATTTTGTCTGTTAAGGCATTAGATAGAACAGGGGTGCTTGGACCTTTAAACTGGTGGAACAAATCAGTGGGGGCTTAAGACAATAGCAGAGGTGAGAGACCCTCTCAAGCTCCCTAAAGGTACTGAGGAATCCTGGAGAAGGGGTAAAATGTAAGCACATTTAGTCCTCAGGCAATAAGGGCCGGAAGAGTCACTATTACATGAGAGTGAACCTAGAAGGAGGAGAACTAAAACTGAAATAACATAAAAAGCTTTCTCTATCATTTTTTTGTCCACCAATGGCAGTAGAACCAATGCATTTGCATTCTAACATGTCAATCTTCCCCCACTCCTCCAAGACTAATGAGGAAATAAAATGACCCTAAGGAAAACACAATTGGGAAGGGCAGCTCAGTCAGACAAAGTTGCAGAACATATATGTGTTGGAGGCAGGATAGTTTCCAAGGTTTGGAGGGATTTTTCTCAAAGTTTTTGCAAGAAATTAATATATCAAAGGCTTAGGAAAAAATCATGAATAATCATTAGTGAAAATGATGGTCGATGAAATTTCAACAACCAGTGATCAACATGTCTATTTCCCCATTACTGCAAAATTTTATGACGACAACATATAAATGTGTTAAGGGAATCCTTAATAAATAAATGAAAAAAAGCAAGTAGACTTTCAAAAATGATATTTCATAGCAGTTTATGGACATAATCTACATGTGTGTTAAGAGTATTCTTGATTAAAATATGAAGAGGGAACAGGTATGCCTCCACAAGTCATTCTATAGAACATCACGCCTTTACATTCACACAGTTATATGGACAGTGTAGAGAATGTAAGATCCTTCTCTTTTTTTTTGGTGTGGGGGGGGTCTTTTCTGAACATGCCCCTCCCTGCCAAGAAAAATCATTTTATCCAGGAGAGGAAAATGCTACCTTAAATGCAACTTAAACTCCATCAAAGTGCCTACCATTCATGTTAAAATCCTTCAAAATCCCATCAAATATGCAAGCGAGAAGTTTATTCAGTGACCTTCTAATTATCGTTATCAAGAGTTGCACAGGGGGGCGGTTAGGTGGTGAAGTGGACAGAGCACCAGCCCTGGAGTGAGGAGGACCTGAGTTCAAAACCAGTCTTAGATACTTAACAGTACTAGCTGTGTGACCCTGGGCAAGTAACTTAACTCTGACTGCCTTGAAAAAAAAAACAAATGGAAAATAAGAGTTGCATAGAGTAAGAAGGCATGTATGAGTTCTAATACGAACTGTGGGGAGGAGTGCCCACATCAACAAGATGACAGACCCATCAGAGCATACACAAAGTAAGTATACAGAGTGGAGACCATCACATTAAGGGATGAGAGGGATGCAAGGGTGAGATAAAGCAACTCCTTATAAATATCTGTCTTGTTTCAACAAATCACATAAATAGGAACTCCCCTACCATATTCAAGTGTTTATTTACAGGTGATTAAATATTCAGAGAGAGCAGAGAATTCTAAGAGTAATATCATAGAATCCTTAGCCAATTTCAAGCAAAGAAAACGAGCATCTCTGAAGCAATGACCTGGGCCTTTCTCCCTTTGAGCTCTATGAAAAACCATTTCTTCAGAATTGTGTGCCACACATTGTGCTAAGCACAATGAGGACACAAAAATGAGAAACTGGCATGGTCCTTGCCCTGAAGGCACTTGTGCTCTACCTGGGGGAGATAAGACATAGAAGAGGATTTGGTTGCCGAGTAGACAGAAAAGCTTGATGGTTCTTAGGGTGCAGCAGAAAGGTGGAGGACAAAGCCCGAGAATCTTTATAGTTAATGAAAGGTCAAAAAGAAATGGCCAGGGTGCAGAGAGCAGTAGGGTAGATGGTAAGAACAACTTGAGAAATGGAAAACCTATATTCAAATCCTTTCTCTTATGCTTACTATCTATATGACCTCGGACAGTCATTTACCCTCCTTCATGCTCATTTTTCTTGTCTAGAAAACAAGGTGTGTGGACTAAATGGCCCCTGTGGACTTTCAGCTCTAGATCTATGATGCTTTCACCCTTAAGTTCCTACTTTAACAACAGAATTAACAAAATGGTAAGCAGTCAACTTGTAGGAAGACGTCCACCTAGAGATTTTAACGTAAAACATGGTAAAAAAAAATGCAAGCCATACGAATACAGAAATGCAGCATCTTACCAAACCAAGAAGGGGCAAATCCACAGTTATTCTCACCGCTCACGGTATTTAAGCTATAACTATAAAACAGTAGCTACAACTCGAGCCCTCCTGCTAGTTTCTCACAGTAGACACTGGTTTCACAGACTCTCTTCTGCTGACTCTTGAAGAAATATCTAATGTAATTTTAAAGCTCAGTTCAGAAGCTAACATCCAATAGCCCAGACTGCTCCTTCTCCCAAACATGTGGATAGCAATCATAATGGATCTGAGCTAGCTTCATTTAGCTATATGCTAACAATTTCTCAAGTCTCCATTCAGTAACTCACACTAGGTCCCATTGGTGATCTGGAAATTTTGCAATCTTCAATCTTGTTTTCAGGCATAATGTACCCATCATCAAAATAAAAGCTGCTAATGGTATTCTCTCTCTTTTCAGTAGGAGAAATGAATAAATGGAAAGCAAGCAGCTAACCCAGCACCTTTCTCCCACATCTCTAAACCACTCTATTCTCCTCTCTACCAAGAAAAATGAATATGCAACAGAAAACAGAATAGCAAAGGACAAGAGTGAAGCAGAAAATAATTTCCCAGGTAAATAGAGCCTTTCCAAAGCATTTTTCCATACACCAACTCTGCGAAGTAGGTGTCATGAGTATTACTATTCCCATTTCAAAGATAAAGAAACTGAAGAAATAAGAGCTTCAGCAGCTTACCCACACATCACATCACTAGAAAGTGTCTGAGCCTGGGTTGAAACCAAGGTATTTGAAAGACATGATCCAACCATTTATCTACCTTATCATTCTGCCTCTCTGGGATTGGTATCCTAGAGTGTATTTTTTGCTTGTATTTGTATCCCTAGTGCTTAACGTGCCATATACCAAGACAGGGGTGGGAAACCTGTGGCCCTTAGGTCGCATGTGGCCCTCTAGGTCCTCAAGTGTGGCCATTAGACTGTCAAGGGACTTGAGGACCTAGAGGGCCACATGTTCCCCACCCCTGTACTAAGAGTGCAATAAATGCTTGCTGACTTGCCAAGAGTGGACTTTTCAGGTACAATCTAAACCCTATAGTCATGTTTGGGTGAGTTTCCATCTAGTTAAATACTCAGGAAATATACTTTGGTGGGAGCAGTGAAAATAATGATTTTAAGTGATGTCTATCAGTTTTAGAAACAAAACAAAATTAGTTTATGAAAATATAAAAAAACAGAAATGAATTCCAAAGAAAGGGGAGTTTCAAGCTATAATAATTGCTTATATTTATATAGCACTTTAAGGTTTTAAAAGTGTTTTCCAAAAATTTTGGACCTGACCCATGATTCCATTGGAAGAAGGTACTCACAATAGAATGTGTACCATGTACAAATGCAGATCTACTCCTGTTAGTCGTGAAGACAGTCTGGAGAATGACTTGCTGACCAGAGTAACAAGACCAGAATATGAGACAGGAATCTAGAACCCGGGTATTCTACAATCCCAAACTAGCTCTTTATCTACTCAGCCACTTAAACTATCTTTATCTCTGTCACTTACTCAATTTAACAAATGCTTAGGAAGAAACAGCTAAGTACAAAGCACCCTGCTAGGTGAAATAGAGGGGCAAGCTGGAAGGCAGGGATAAAGAGATACATAAAATGTTTTTCTATGCTCTTCAAGACTTTCCTATCCAGCAAGCAGATAGAGAACATATATGTGACCCCATTTAGGTTTTGGTTTTTTTGGGCAAAGGTACTAGAGTAATCTGTCATTTCCTTCTCCAGCTTGTTTACAAATGAGGAAACTGAGGCAAATAGTATTAAGTGACTTGCCCAAGGTCATGCAGCTAGTAAGTGTCTGAAGCCAGATTTGAACTTGAGAAGAAGGCTCTTTGTGACTTCAGGCCCAGTGCTCTATCCACTGCCACCTAGCTGCCCCAAAGCACATACACAGTATAATACATACAATAACTGGGCATAATATATACAACAACTGGGAACCCAAGTGGGGTCACAAAGAGTCAGACAAGATTGAAATGGCTGAACAACAACACATACAACAGCTATGATTCAAAACGTGAAGTCTGAAGAATGAACGTGTCCGAATGGGAGATATCATAAGAGATTTCTGGAAAAAAAGGAAGTGAAAAGTTCTTATTAAACACTATGTACAAAGCACTATGGGGTACAAATAGAAAAAGTAAAGCCAGTATTTGCTCTCAAGAGCACAAATTCTAATGGAGAAGGAAACCTTATAAAGGGTTTCAGCTGCAAGTCATATGGAAAGGTTCCATTATCCTTAGGGTTCAGTGGCAAAGCAGATATTAATGTCATTTCCCCTGATAAAATGATATCAGTTTCAGATGTTGAGTCATTTACAATGCTGAGGATTTTGGTGGAGATAATTTTCTTTTTTCAGATTTTCAAAAGCTGTGGTTGCTGGGGAGGTAGAGGTTAGAACCCCCAAGTGGTTGCCAAGTCTCCTCTGTACAGGTCTCTGTGCTTCTCTGGGTGGGCTGGAAGCAGGACCATTGGTGGAGTGGGTGGAGTGGTGAGGAGAGTGAAGCTGCCACTCCCATGGATTTTGAGCTTTGGTAGTTGGTCACCCTTAGAGTTGGTGGTGTTCTTCCCCCTTTCAATTGTCCCGAAAGTTGGGTAGGATTTTAATAGACAGAGATAGGGGGAAAACATCTTACATAGAATCAATAACAAGATCAGTCATCAAGAAAGAATGTATTCAAAGGGAGGGTAAGTAGTCCATTTTAGAGCAAAGTTTATAGAGTAGGTGAAAATATAAGAAAAGGTTGCAAAATGGATAGTGATATAAGGGCCATACTTGTGATTTAATATAGGTGAGCATTAGATGAATGATCTCATTTTCCCCCATGAAGTATGAGGCAAAGTCCTCAGCTGAAAGGGTTTGGAATAGGAGTGTTGTGGGAGGCTTGAATAGAGATGAAAACATTTGAAACAATTGCTATAGAGAAAGGGATGGAACCTTGATTAAGGAGAAATAGAATGTTTGCCTTGCTGCAGCAAGGGTCCAGTTAAGATTAGACAATATAAAATTTTTTGTAGGCCCAATGAACATGGTTTAGTAATTTCCTCATCTCAGTTCAGGAACATGTAAATAAGAGGAGGCAGATAGTGGGTACAATCCAAGACTGGGATTTGACACAGTATGATCAGTGATTGGACAAGGCTCAAAGGACTTAGGAGTAGATGCTGTTGTAGAACCTAGTCAGCTCACCAAACTAGAAGGGAAAGTAAAGATACAATAACCAGTTTAAGGGTCTCACTTGGGAGATGGAGGGAATGGAAGTCATTGGGAATTACCAAAAAAAAATTGAATTCATAAGGTATAAATCACACAGAAGTAAAAAGTAATTTAAGGAAGTTTTTTTTTAAATTTTGAGAATTATAAAATGCTCAATTCATCTGATTTTTAAAATTAAGTACTGTGTAGGATAAATAAAAAACTAGTAAGCTTATTAATTAAATATTCATTAAATATATCAATTCAAAAACCATTTATTAAATGCCTACTATGTGCCAGCTACTGTATAAGAGTATTTAATAATAGACAACATGGCATAATATGTAGGAGACCATCCTTAAAGTTAGGTAACTATGGATTCAAACCTTATCTCTGACACAAAGACTATCAGACTATAGAAAAATCACTTAATTTCTTGGTGTTTCTAAGCTTTTCTCTAAGACTATAAAGGATAGATGAGTTGCTGAATCTGAGTTGATAGAAAGAATTCCTCACATTGTTTAAATCATAGATCATCACCACCACCACTACAAATAATAATGATAATAATAATTTAGTGCTATATTCCATTGAAAGAAAGACAAGGAAGTACAAGAAGGGCTAAGATTTTAAAAAAACACAATATAAGAGTGAGGGAAGAAAGAGCAGAAGAAACAATTAGAGAAAGAAATGTAGATGGAAAATAAGTTGTAGAAAGGACAAGAGAGAGAGAGAGAGAAGGGAAAGACAGACTCAAATAGTGCTAGAAGTAGAGACAAAGATGAAAAGATACAGGGAAGTAGATCCTTAAGTAAATGTGTTATTCAGTTTAAACTGCTTTTGTAACACAAATTCACTTGGGCTGCTGCCCTATTTAGAGCTCCCTAACTAGGCTCACAAAAGGTTTTCTCTGCTTTGAATGAAAGATCGATTGACTGATCACAGTACTCCACTCCAGTCCTCTACTGTATCACTGTACCCAAAGTTTACCCTAGGCCTGATGAAGTCAAGCAGAAGGCTGCATCTGGCTGGTAGACCATAGGTTCCCCATGTCAATCAAAGCCTTTAAGGAGAAAATTCACCTAGCAGATTCTTTAATTTGGCAGCTCAGCAATGCTACATCTTCATGGAGACAAGGTCTGTGTCAGATGTCTTCCAAATGTGCCCAATGACCAGAAGGAAACTAGCTGAGGAAAGTGAGAGTGGGCGCCTCTTAAAATTGGCCCTGGAAAGCACAGCTCATTTGGCCTGACCTGGTCCTAACACACAGTGGCTCTGAGTGAGACAAGTTGGGAGGAGATGCTGGCATGTCAAATAAAGGGGAACGGTGATATTGGAAGACTGTGACCTAGAAAAATCCCAGGGAAGCACATGACATAGATTACAAGTATTGTATGTGTTCACTTTTCTTTCCTAGATGGTGTAGTTGATAGAATATTGGACTTGAAGTTAGGAAAACCTGAGTTTGAATCCTATGTCAGGCACTAGCTGTGTGAACCTAAGAAAATCATTTAATTTCTCCCAAGTTTCATTTGTGAAATGGAGATAACAACAACCCTATAGGGTTGTTGTAAAGATCGATGGAAAGATACATACATATGTGTGCAAAGTACTTTGCAAACCTTAAAGCATAGTACAAATGTGATGACAGCAGGGCTGTTATTATCACTGTTAGTCTCAGAAAGACTACATCAAGATACTGTCTGGAAGGCAATTCTGTGGACACTTTCAGGATAAGTTCCTGAATGCCTAACTTCCCTACATATAGCACACTCCCTGGGAAAGCTCAATATGGTGCAACAATGGGTTATAGCAGCCCCAAATGATCTACTGTGATTATGAGTGAGAGAGGAGAGAAAGAAAAGGGAGGAAGAAGGGAAGGGAAAGAGAGAGGGAGGGAGGAAAGGGGGAGGAAGGAAGAAAGAAGGGATGGGAGAGAGGGAGGGAGAGAAGTGAAGAAGGGAGGGAGGGAGGAAGGAAGGACAGAAGGAAGGAAGGAAAGGTGTTTTTTTAGTATGTATCAGATGCTAAATACTAAGCTAAATGTACTTTACAAATACTGGGTCATTTGATCCTTACAACAATCCTATTATCTCCATTATAAATAAGGAAACTGAAGCAGTCAGACATTAAATGACTTTGCCCTAGGTCACACAGCTAGTAAGGATCTGAGGCTTGAACTGAACTCAAGTCTTCCTGCTTCTAGATACTTCTGGGACTTCCAGGTAGGATAGGACCAAGACCTGTGATTTCTTTGGCAAAGAGAAACTTTGGATTAGGAAAGTCCCACAAACAATGGAGATCTTCCCCTTCTCTGTAACTTACAGACTATAAGAAGAACACTGACAGGTGATGTGATGCTAAGAGCTGCAAAACCAATATGTAATGTATAGGGATAGGCGATGAATCCAGATACCTTGGCACTGACACCAAGTACTACAGTGCCTCTACTCATTGGCCTGAGTGCTCTATCCAACCTACAAGTAGGGCATCATTCACTGACATGCCTCCCTAGCTTTCACGAGTCATTACAATCTTTTTGACTACCTCCATAATCTTAAGAAAATAAAGAACTTTCCTATCAATACCAAAAGTGAAATGGACTGCCTTGGGAGGGGTAGTGAATTCACTTTCACTGGAGTTCTTCTAGGAGAGGCTGGGTGATTATTTGTCAGGGATATTGCAGAGAAGATTTATGCTTTAAGTATGGGTTGGACCATAACACCTCTGAGTTGTCTTCCAACTCTTAAGATTCTCTGATTCAGAGAAGTAACATTGAAAAGCAAGATATGATTAAGTAATCCCCACCCTAAAAGTGAAACAGACACAGCATATTTTGAAGAAGAGAGAAATCAACATGAACTGGAGCAGTTGAGGAATGCCTGTTGAAGGAGGGGGAATCTTGGGTCAACCTTGAAGGCGGGGTAGAATTTGGAATGCAATACCACTGATGGAAACAACAAGACAGTGGGCATTACAGGACATGAATTGTAAGAAAAATTATAATCCATAGACCTAAGCTCAGGACTCTGAAAGGAAATAAACAAACGGAAAACCAAGTTCTTTGAAAATGAGCTGCTGTCAAGTATATGGGATGCTTAGACCTAAGCAGGGAAGACTGCTGCTAGCTCTATTTAAAAGGGAATAAAGGCATAATTAGGAATTAAGGTTCCTGGGCAAAAAGTAGCATCTGAGGGATTCTCAGACAATTTTTAAAAATTGAAAATAAATTTAGTTGGAAGAGGTCAAGAGGAGAAACATTAGTTAGAAAAACCAGACTTCAGTGGATGAAGTCCTATGGGAGGAGAAACACAAAAACACCTTCCAGTGGAGAAAAATCAGTCTAGATAGTAACCCAAGAAGATCTCAGGAGCTCCTCTCCTAAGGTGCCTCAAGGCCAATTAGACTTAACAGGGAGGAAACACACCATCTAGTCACTTCCAATTTTAATAATTCTTGTTCATCAGAGACTGTGTCATGTAGTGGATAGCAAATATGAGAGTTCAAATCCTGCCTCTGTTATATACTGGATGGGTGAGCCATAGCAATTCACTTAGCTTTTCAGAGCCTTGAATAAATCTCTAAGACTATAAGTTGTAGAGAAGGTTGCTGCGGTTGATGTTCAGTCATGTCTGACTCTTTGTGATCTTAGTTGGAGGTTTCTTGGCAAAGATACTGGAGTGGTTTGCCATTTCCTTCTCCAGCTCATTTTACAGATGAGGGAACAGATGAGGGTGAAGTGAGCTGTCCAGGGTCACACAGCTAGTATCTGAGGCCAGATCTGAACTCAGAAAAGTGAGTGTTCCTGACTCCAGGCCTAGCACTCTATCCACTGCATCAAGGAAGGTACTAATTTACGAAGGTGGAAGTTCCTCATAGGGAGTGCTCTATGCAAATGAAATCACATCTAACTTAAACAAACAAACAAACCGGTCCTGAGCTCAGTTGTTCTACCTTCTAAAGGAGCCCAAGTATTGTCAGAATTCTCGAGATTTTGGCCCAAAGGGCCAAAGCCCTCATTTAATTATGATTCTTCTTGGGAAAATGGCCTCCCTATTTCTTATCCTTGTGATTGGACCAGAAATGCGGGGGAGAGGTTGATTGCCATTCCATGAAGGGATGTTTTTAGAAGCACAAAGAAGACAAAAGCCTAATGTTTTTAGTTTAGAGATGTGTGTACTGTGCATGCAGGACTATAAGAGAAGAGGCAGTCAATGTAGAGTACGTATTTCAGTGTGAGAAAAAATAGTGAATGGAGTGGGAGTCCTTGGCACTGAGAAATACAGAGTCTAGAGTTTAGGGCCTCATTGTAGAGTTGGCGAAACAGAAGCATAGGTTCGAGGTCACACCATTAAGAAATGACAGACCTTTGATCTGAACCAAAGTCACATGACTCCCTATCCATGGTTGCATTGTAGGAACTAGGGAAGCCTGCAGGTGCAGAATTGTTACAGGCAGTCGGAAATAAGAGTGGAGCTTGGAAGAAAAGTCCAGGGCCAGTAATAACCATTCAGAAGTCCTATCTGTTGAAAAGTTAGCAGCAGCCGGAAAGTGGAAATGAGAGCTTCTAGGAAGAGACACTTAGAGAGAAGGGCCAAAGGGGAAAAAATAAATGCCTAACTTAAGGAGCTGGGAAGAAGTTGTTAAACCAATAACTTCGTTGACACAGATGGCTGGAGGAGAACAATGAAAAATATGGTACTACTATAGATGATGCATGGAGGGTTAGACAAATGTTATACAGAGAGCCAGTAGGATAGGGACTGAAAAAAGACTCTTGCATTTGGAAATCAGATCATCTGTGACTTTAATAGAGAAGTGTCATGGAAACGTTGGGGGATAGAAAACTGATTGCTACATAGCGAAGACAGATTGACATTTGAGGCAGTATAGGCATGACGGCAAATGCCACCTTTTTTTCTTTCTGAAAGATTTCAGCAGTGATAAGGAGAAAGATAGAGGGTGGTGGGGCAACAGCAGGAGATCGAATGGTCAAGTGAAGGATTATTTAGGATTGTAGAGACATGAGGATGTGTAAAATAGGTGAGAAGCAGTCAGTGGGGAAAAAATAAAAAAAAATTCATGAGAAGAAGGGAATGATTGCTTAAATAATACCCTGGAGGAGGTAGGTGGGATGGGGATCAATGTCACAGAGAAGGGATTATCCCTAGTAAGGAGTAAAGGCTATCTATGTCTGTGACTAGAAGAAAAGAAGAGAGAGTTAATGATTATTTTGATAAGTTTTAAGGATTTGGGGGGCCAGAGGATGGAAGGAGCTCACGTCGGATGACATCAATCTTTTCAGTTAAGTAGGAGATTATTGGACAGCTATTAAGGCTGGACAGATGGATATGTGGTTGGAGTTTGGAGAGAAAAGAAATGGTTTAGGGAAGTCACTATGTGGAATCGATAGAATGAAAACAGAAAGATCATTGAGAGGCATCAAGGTCTTAGGTGAGGTTATGCACCAATAAATTTGCAGTGAAAAAGGAATTAACTTGTCTTGATTTGGTCTGGCAGGCAGAAACAGGATGGGGAAGTTACACAGAGGTAGCTTTCAGCTCAATATAGGCTTCCTAATACAAAAATTATATATTATATATATATATATATATATAATATGATTATATTATATGTAACTATATTGAAGTATGATATGATATAATATAAATATAATAATATAAAACATCCTACAGAGCTGTGCAAAGTAAACTAAGTTTCCTTGAGGAGTAGTGAGTTCCGCCTTACTCCAGGTTTTCAAATAGATGCTGAATAATAACCTTGCAGGGAGGCGATGGTGATAACTAAGTAGGAGTCAGATTGGATGATCTCTGAGGTCCCTTGTGACTGATATTCCATGGTGTTTATTATTTAATTTTCCAGTCTTATCTCTATCTATGCATTTATTTCAAAGATTCTGTCAGGGACCCTTTTCTCTTTTCTATCTAGACTTTCAGTGAACTAAGCTCCCATGGATTCAATTATCATTTCTACATGAATAACTCACAGAATATCCACCCCTAATTTATCTCCTAAGCATTAGTCCTACATCACCAGCTACCTACTGTACATTTGGAACTGAATATTTCATAGACATGTGTGACTCAGTGTGCTCCAAAACTGAACTAAATATTTTTCTCCCAAATCCTCCCCTTCTTCTGAACTTCCCCATTTTTGTCTAGGGCAATTACAACCTCCCATTCAACTAAGATCACAACTTTGACAATATTCTCCTCTCCTTATTCTCTCACCCTACAAATCCAATCAGTTGCCGGGTCTTCTTGATTCTTCTTCCATAACATCTCTCACATCTGTTGTCTCCCTTTACACCCCCCCCCCACCAAAATCCCAGGCCTCATCACCTATCACCTGGACTACCATAATAACCCCCTCATTTGGTTTCCTGATATCTAATCTTTCCCTTCCCCATTCCATCTTGCACCTAAATGCCAAAGTGATATGAAAAGCACAGGTCTGACCATGTCATTCCATGTTTAATAAAATCCAGTCATTCTCTGTTACCTTTAGGACCAAATAGAGATTCCTATGATTAACATTTAAAACATTTCCCAGGCAACCAGCACAAGAAACTTGGGACAGTGTCCCCTGTGCCCCAGGAGCAGAGTTCAACTCTAAATCATGAAATAGTCTAAAAATGAATAAAAACCAGAAAATAGTCCTGACAATAGAAAGCTACTATAGTGACATGGAAGATCAAAACACAAACTCAGAAGGGGATAGCAATTTCAAAATGCCTACATGAGAAGCCTCAAAGGGGAAGATGAATTGGTCTCAAAAGTCCTCTTGGAAGACCTCAGAAAGGATTTTAAAAATCAAGTAAGAGAGTTAAAAAAAATTGGGAAAAGAAATGAAGTTATACAAAAGAGAGTTAAAAGCTTGGAAAAGGACAAAAATTGACTGAAGAAAACAATTCCCTAAAAAACACAATTGGTCAAATGGGAAAAAAATTCACTGAAGGAAACAACTCCTTAAAAGTAGAAATGGTCAAATGGAAAAAGAAGTACAAAAGTTAACTGAAGAAAATAATTCCTTAAAAATTAGAATTGGGCAAGTGGAAGGTAAAGACTCTATGAGATATCAAGAATCAGTCAAGCAAAATCAGAAGAATGAAATTTTTTTAAATAGAAGAAAATCTAAAATATCTCATTGGCAAAACAATTGACCTGAAAATAGATCCAGGAGAGATAATTTAAGGATTATTGGACTACCTGAAAGCCATGATCAAAAAAAGAGCCTCGATAGTATATTTCAAGAAATTATTAAGGAAAACTGCCCTGATACTCTAGAATCAGAGGGTAAAATAGTCATTAAAAGAATCCACCATTCAGTCCAAGGAATGTTGTAACCAAATTCCAGAAATATCATATCAAGGAGAAAATACTGCAAGCAGCCTGAAAGAAACAATTAAAATCTCAAGGAGCCACAGTCAGCATTACTCAGGACTTAGCAGCTTCTATATTAAAGGATTGGAGCCCTAGACTATGATATTCTGGAAGGCAAAGGAGCTTGGATTACAATCATCAACTACCCAGGAAAATGCTGTCCACATCCAGAGAGAGAACTACAGAATCTGAATGCAGATAGAAGCACACTATTTTCACTTCTATTTTTGTTTTTTGCTTTTTCTTTCTAGTAGTTTCCCCCTTTTGTTCTGATTCTTTCACAACATGAATATATGGAAACATGTTTAACATGATTGTACTTGTAGAACCTATATCAGATTGCTTGCTGTATTGGGGAGGGGAAAGAGGAAGGGGGAAAATTTTGGAACTCAAATGAAGGTTGAAAACTACGTTTACATGTTATTGGAAAAAAATAAAATACTATTAAGTGGAAAAAACAATAAAAAATAAAAAGTAAAACAAAACCACATTTAAAACCCTTCACAGCCTATTTCCAACCTAGCTGTCCTTTCTTACTTTGCATCATTGTCCTTCATTCACTCTGTGGTTCAATCAAACTGGTATTCTTACTGTCACTGATACACTTAATAATATATCTCCCATCTCCATTCTTTAGCATGGGACTATCACCCATCCCTGAAATTCATTCCTTCTTCATTTTTTCTTACAGTCCCTAACTTTCTTCAAATCTTGGTTCAAGCATCACATGAGGCCTTTTCTTATCCTCCCAGCTGCTAATTTCATTCTTCAAAAACGACTTTGTATTCATTTTGTATAGATTTATTTACACATATTTGTATAATATATAAGTTGCCTCCCTCCATAGAATGTAAATTTTTGAGGGCAGGGACTATTATTCATGCCTTTGTGTCTCCAGTGTCTAGACTATACTTGGCACATAGTAAGCATGTAATAAACACTTGTTGATTGATTATTTCTCACTACTTTCCATAACCTATAATCGAACCAAACCAGCTATTCAATTTTCTCCCAACGCAGTCTGGACTTTTCCACCCTTGTGCCTTTGCTTGTGCTGTTTTTTTTTCTTTCTGATGAGAATATCACTACACATATACAACACTAATCACTCAATCAAAATTCTCTCCATCTTTCAAGACTGCAATCCTAGTTTGCTTCCTTAATAGAGCTTTTTCCTATTTCCCTCCATCCCCCAACCAGAACTAGTCTATTTCTCCTCTGAAGTTCCAGAGACCTTCATTTGTACTTCATTTATTGCATTCTACTTTGTACCATACCACGCCCACTAGAGTGTAGAATCCTTGAGGGATATAATGTCTTAGTTACTGATCTATGACCCACAATATCCAGCTGGGTGCTGGCCACAGGGCATTAAGTATCTGTTGAGTAAATGAATATGAAAAGTTCATAAAAGTACAATTTCATGATAGAAGTGATATAAGATCCTACCTGATTAAGTGCCAAATGAGTGGTAAAGACAAAAAGTGTTAAGAATTGGTTGAGGAAAGTAATCATTATGGACATAATAAAGAAAGGCATCAACTAGAATCCAAAAAATGATGATTTTTTTTAAAAAATGAGAATGAATAGATGAATGAAAGATTTGAAATAACAATGCTAACATATGTTCTTATATGCTAAAATCTAATCATAAAACCGCTTTATAGCCTAGGTGTTTTTTTGAAGCAAAGAGGATTTGGTCAAAGATAATTCCAACCCAATGAGATCCACTCCAAGAACAGTACCATAGGAGGGGGAGGATTAGAAACTAGAGATCTGGTTTTTGGTTTGTTGTTTTTTTTTTTAAAACAACCTAAGCTGTTTTTCAAGGAAGTATTTATAAAATGTCTCCCATATGTTAGACGCAAGCATTGTACGAGGCATCCATTACAAAAAGACAAAGTGCTATAGACTCTGCTCTCAAGGAGTTTATATTCTAATGAAAATGTTAGCTAATAGGTGTCCATAATTACTATAACTTTCATAAAAGATATTATATATATATACATGTACACATATATATGTATGTATAGCTTCCATAAATACATATATTCTATTATACATATTATATATATTGCATAGTAATATGTATATGCATATATGTGTATGTTTATATATATGTGTACATGCCATCATCTCAACTTTTCACAGTCCTAATATTCCTTCAAGTTTGAATTCCTTTTTTTGCCCACAGCTATCAGAGGTGTCTCCCTTATCACATATTCCTGGATTATTTTATCTATCTCCCCAATTCATTCCTCACCTTCTATGACACTTGTATTACTAAATAAGGTGATACATGTAGTATGTTTTGCAAATATAAAAGGAACTTGTAAATATTAGAAATTTTTATTCTTAGATGAGAAACATCACTTAATCATCCTTAACCCTCATTCTCACATTTGTAAAAATAGGAATAAAAAATACTTACACCCCTTAAACCATGAAGTTGTTAAACTACTTTGTAAAGTATTATAGTAACGTACTATTATTATTATTTCTACATATGCTATACAATAATGAACAGCATTAAAATAACATCTGATAACCTGAGCAGCAAATTCAAAGTACTTCATCAAATTAATACTGAAGTGGCTCCCCAATGACTCTTAGTGTAGTGGCTAAACCAGAACAGCAATGGCTAGACAGATGAGACCTTAGGTACAGAGAACAATGCACTGGTATAAGTGTAGTATCACTACAAGATGGGGCACTTGGCCACACTATATAAGATAAGACCTATGGGTCATTAAATTTTCTTCATCTAGTGAACTAAGTGGTCCCAAGGTCAAAGTTCCAAAAGAAAAAAAAATAGGTTTGGGGTTAAGAGGCCCCAGGTGATAGAGGTCAGGACTCAGGAATTCAGAATACTCTCATCACAATGTCTTTATTGAGAGGAGTTGGAAACAGGGACAGAACTAGGCAGAGACAACAGGGGCTTTGCTCCTGGATGCCAAACTTTAGGTAACACTTTCATTTCAAAGGGAAAAGCTGAGTTTAGCACTTAGGAACTATAAGAGTTAAAACAAAATGTTTCCAGGTAGCCATTCTTCCCCTGGGCAGTTGGGCTCCAATCCAAAACTCCAGAACCTGAACGTATCCAGATTCTTTACCTAGCAATAATCTACTTAACAGCAATGGGTCAAGGTCGCTTCCAATATCTTTCCAACACTCACCCTGGATACTGGAATTGCCATAAACTCTGGCTAGACTGAGATGGGATATCTCTCTTAGTCCCCTTTTAAATAAATGTGTTTAGAAAGGATAGCTTACACAGTTATTAAAAATTAACACAGCATCTTTATGAAGCTCTGAATGAATTCACATTAATGAATCTATAGCCAAAGAATTTACAGCATCATAAATCAGAACGTTAAAGAATGGCAATGTCTTCCCGCCCCCCCCCCCCAGAAAGAATGAAGAATGTTATCATTTCAGAGAGCTAAAGGGTCAATGTTACCTGCAAACAGCTTTACTAGAAATACGTGTACATTTAGACAGATGATTTTCTTTGGATACAATATTGTATTGCCTTAGAGCAAAGGCTCTGTATCATTCATCCATGCAAAATTAGGAAGAATAAACCATAGTGCAGTAAAACTCATTTAAACAACTGCCAAAGCAGTCATCCCAAGGCCCTCTTCCTTCAGTGACTGAATGGAACCAAGATGACCTAGAGCAACTTCAAAGATGTTGAAACAACTTTTAGGAAGCTTTCATTCACAGGTCAGAATCAGTCGTTGACAGAAAAGCAAGAAATCGCTCCAAATAAGGTACACTATAGAGCATCTCTCTTGTAACATATAAAAAACTAATATAAATAATTGTATCCCAAATATTTTGGGATATCCCAAAAGTCTTAATGCAGTTTAAGTCACTTAAGTTTTAAGGGCAGTTTTAAGCTACTAAAGCTTTAAAATGCACTAAGAGTTTTGGGACATGCTTTATAAGCTACTTAATGACAGGGGACCTTTTTATTTTTTTCTCTTTATCTCGATAGTTTAGTACAACATAGTAACCACTTATTAAATGCTAACTGAATTGAAAGTAATTATCAACAAAGTTAGTCTTTAATTCCAACAAACCTTTAGTAAGCACCTATTATGGTGGACACTGTGCTAGACTCTCCTAAACAAAGCGAAAGCCACTGACCTCAGGGAAGTTGTATTCTAGTGATGATTCTGTTGAAGGCCCTCAGTAAGAACTTAGGTTTCAAAGACAAGATTCAAACCCAGGTACTCTGACTCCAAATGTGGGCTTCTTTTCACTGTAGGGTATGACTTGACTCTGTAGCTTGAGGGAGGAAGGACTGGAAAAGTTCCTTCCCTGATTAAGTGCCAAACCCGGGGTGCGAATTTAGCTCTTAAGATTCTGATTTGAGTATTCTTTATCTTCTGCCCCAACAGTCTCTGAGAAGCCCCTGTTTGAAAGCAGGTACACCTAGGAAGGATCATACTTTAAGCCAAGTATTCTTAACCTATGTTCTATGGAACAAACAGGGAATGTTTAGCCTGAAGAAGAGAAGACCTATAGAGTGTGGAGGGTTTGATAGATGGGCACAACTATATGAAGGGCTGTATCACAGAAGGGGGATTAGCCTTGTTCTGCAAAGCTCCAGACGATAGAACGAGGAACAATGGATACAAAGAAGCTCATGACTCAAAAAAAGGCTGATAACCCCAGCCTTAAGCCCTTATCCTATGATATCTCATTGTTTATTAGTTTATAAAGCAACATCAGAATGGGATAGAATAGTCAAAAACATACATAAGAAAAGGAGAGGGCAGAAGAGGGCATAAGGACTAAAGGGTGCCACAGGAGAAGACTAAAGGTAAAGCACCATACCTTGCCCATTGGACAAGGATAGAGCCTGAGTGGTCACCTGAAATGCCCCTACCCTACTCAAGGAAAATAAAGCATAATGCAATCCTCTGATTTTGGCATTTTGATTACTGAAACCCAGTGTGCAAACAGACAACCACCCAGAGGCCCAGCCTTCTATTTAAGGCACAATAACTGATGAAAACTGGGCAATGAGTACAGAAAGACAGCAAAATGTTAGCAGGTAGAATAGCTCTCTTATCATCAAGGCAGGTGCTTTCTGAAAGCACAAAATACATAATTAGTTATAATAAAGTCTTTCACTGACTTGCCTTCCTATCAACATGAAAGAGGAAAAGAAGTTTGTATTTTGTAGTTCAGTGCTAGGGGAAAAAATCCACCATTGGGAAACCTGAAGTTGTTTAAAGAAAATGTG
Organism: Trichosurus vulpecula; assembly: GCF_011100635.1. Lineage (NCBI taxonomy): Eukaryota > Metazoa > Chordata > Mammalia > Diprotodontia > Phalangeridae > Trichosurus > Trichosurus vulpecula. Next base: position 233,607,974 of record NC_050578.1, on the reverse strand, counting down.
TAATTATCCAGCAACTGCATAGGCCATAATTAATTGATCATTTGCTAATGTTTTTCACACTCCCACACCAACATTAGAGTGATATTAAAGTTTTAAAACCTCCCCTTCATTTTCCCAAGTATGGCCAGCCAGGCCAAGCAGAAAGCTTCAGCGTTAAAGTTTACACTCCAAGAATGCTCGAAGACCGGGGAATATTCCCTCCAAGACTGGGCATTTAAACTCAAATTTATCTCAACTCTTAAGGCAAATGTGGTTCATTAAAATGCAGTTGCCAGCAAAACACAATCCTCATTTTGTTATAGACAGGGCACTTTGTAGTTATTTCTGATGTTCTAAATACTCCAGGGAAAAGATTTTTTTTTGAAGGCCTAAATTTCTCTCAGCTCAATCAATTGACTATAATGCTAGTGAGGCCTTCTGCATAATCATCTCAAGGGTAAACCTGTTACAACAACTCCACAGATCATTGCACAGAAACGCAGGGTCCAGCTGGTCAAATGTGTGCACTCCCCAAATTAATAGCTGGTCGTGTGCTTTCTACATCTGTGCCTCTTGAAATAGGAGAGACGAGAGGCCAGTGACAAGAGACTGCTCAGATGTACCAGCTCAAGGAAATGTGCCTCCTGACAGCAGGCAGGGATATTTATCAAGACAAAAACTCCGGGCATGTGGTAAGCAGCATCAGTGGCTACCCCACAATTGCTTCCTAACTTAGACCAACTGAGGTGAATTCAAATAAGCAACAAAGTGATTAGGGAAATGGCCACCTGGCAGAATTGTTTGTGCCCTTCAAAACACAGCTCCAGTACCACTTCCTAAACCAAGATATCCTGATCTACCTGCCCCCTCCCAGTTATTATCATCTTGAAATCACCTTCCATTACCTTGTATCTATGTTTTACTTTATAACTTGTCTATATGCCAACATGGCACTGAGTCCATAAGAGCAGCTTATTGCAGCCTTGTTAAATGACTGAATGTCATTTTCTCCATCAGCAGAAGCATCCCTGATAGAATGTAAGCTCCTCCAGAAAAGAGACCATTTCATTTCTGTCTTTGAATTCCCAGTGCCCAGAGACACATGCAGCTCCTTGATAAATGAGTCTTGTTGAAAGGAAATAAGTTGATACAATATTTAATTTAATACTGGGGCAGTGTAATAGAGGGAAAAGTGCTGTGCTGGGAGTCAAATTTCCTGGATCCACATCCAAGCTCTGTCACTTGCTACCTAAGTGACCTTGGGTAAGTCAATGACCCTGGGCCTCGGTTTCCTTATCTATAAAATAAGGAGGGTAGGTAAGATGCCCTTCCTTTTTTATTCTGAGATTATAAAAATCAAATCTCTAAGATTGCTTCCAAATCTAAAATTCTATGGCTTTTTGTACTACTGCAATAGTACCATAGGAAATTGCCATGCAGTTCTATTACTCTACAAGATCCCCTTTAATGGAAGTCAAGAAGCCAAGTAAGGTATTTTTTGATAAGTTCAGGACAGGGTGAATACCTATTAGTTATGACAAGTTTTACTCTTGTATAGCACAGAATCTGAAACTCCATTTCCAAGCCCCACGGGGAACTGGCAGACTGGGTTGATCTCTAGAGAAAGGCTACTACAGCTCCCTTCAAGACTATAGAGAAGCTTGGAGGTTTGGGGTGTGTCTATCTAGTTCTATAGCTCACAAGCCCACATTAGTACATAGAAAGTCTGGGGGAAAACAGGCTCAGACTCAGGGAACAAGGGAGTAACTCACTGTTCCTAATTGATGAAAACCTTTTTATCTTTTCAAGTGGTGCTCAAGTTTTCACTAGGTTCTTCAAAATGAACTTCACTCGTATTATTCAATGTATGTAGCTTGTCCTCATAAAGTAAAGATAAAGCATTAAAGATATTGCATTTATTTCTCCAGAGATGGTGCAGATGGGAAGTCCAAAATCCTCCAGCACTCCAAAACTCACCAGCCTTCCTCCTCTAGTCAAGTCAGGGAAGTGAAGGTGAGTTAGGGTTGATGAGACCAAAAGCAAGGGCTTGTCAGGTGCTGGAAGGTAGTCCAATTCTCTGTGATTCTAAGCTGGTCTATTCTATTATGGCAGCTAGGTGGCGCAGTGGACAGATCACTGGGTTTCAAATCAGGAAGACCTACTCATGAGTTCAAACCCTGCCTCAGACACTTACTAGCCATGTGACCCTGAGCAAGTCACTTAACCCTGTTCACCTGCCTTTCCTCATCTGTAAAACGAGCTAGGAAAGGAAATGGCAATCCACTCCAGTATCTTTGCCAAGAAAAGCCCAAATGGGATCATAAAGAGTCAAACACAACTAAAAACAGCTGAACAACAACAATAAACCCTGGGCAAGACATTTAACCTCTGTCTTCCTCAGTTTCCTCAACTGTATAAAGGGGTACCTACTTCAAAGGGTTGTTGTGAGAAGCAAACAAAAAAAATTTGTAAAGTAAATTACTTATTCACTTCCCTTTTCTCCCTTCCCCTGGCAAGAAACCTACTATTGCAGAAAATCTGCCACCCCAAGGAGAGTTAAAACTATTAACCCTGATACCTGGGGTAAATTCAGTCATGGGATGGAGGTAGCAGCTAAGAGGACAATCCAGCCATGGGTGTAGTCATACCTGGAAGAAAGACATGTCCCTCAGCATTTTGCCCCAAGACCATGTGATGGTTAGGTGGGAAAGGGTTCCATGGAAAAGAGGGATCATAACAATGGGAATTTGGGTGGCAAGCAGAGGACCATGAGAATGGCAATCACCCCAGGAAGAAAAATGCCCCCCCAAGTGGAAATGCTCTGCCATGTTGTCACTCCGAGTTATCTTGCACTAGCTAAGAGATACTCTCTGAAAGCAGTCTATTCCTCTTCAGAATTTAATTTATTGTTGGGAAAACATTTTTAATTTTGCATCCAGTCTAAATTTTCCTTCCTCTCACTTGTACCCATTGTTCCTACTTCTATCTTCTGGAGCTTTGCAGAACAAGGCTAATCCCCCTCCCATGCCACAGCCCTTCAAATAGTTGTGCCCATCCATCAAACCCTCCACACCCTACAGGTCTTCTCTTTTTCAGGCTAAACATTCCCTGTTTGCTCAACAAATCCTCATCCTGGGAGTTGGAAAGGAAAGGAAGGCACAAAGGAAGGCATGATATAAGAGAATGTGTTTACAAAATAAGAAAAGAGGTGTTCAAAATGAAAAATATAAATTATGGGGTAGTAAAGAAATACTTTCCAAAGTATTGAGATACTGTATGGAAAGTGGGAGAATCTCAATTAAGACAAATGTTTTTGTAAGAAGGATCTGAATGAATGTAGTTTGAGATTTTGCTGGTTGGTATTTCCCACTGACCATCATTAGAATAATACCTCCAGGGTAGTTCCTCTGCCCTTGCTCTGTTTGGTGAAAGGGTAAATGAAGCTGTATCAGTAGCATCCCATTGTCATCTTGATAATTTGAAAATTACCTTTTCTTAAGCAAACTGTACAAAACCAAAGATCACTATTTCATGTGCAATCCTTTTTTCTTTGCATATTGAAATATTTGTCTAAGTTGAATATTGTTAACGTCATAATAGAAAAAAAATGAAAAAATGTGTTTCAGTAATGGCAGTCATTGGGAAAAAATGCCCACAAAAATCCAGAGCAACTTCCTTTCAGTACCCAAAATTGAGATTGAATACAACTCTGCACAGGTGACAAATGAATAGATGTTACCAAATCTCATTCATTCCTAATTTTTGCCATTTGGTCAGTAATATCTATTATTACCCTTCCAAGAATAAACTGAAGAGTCATTTAAAATATACATCCTCTCTTGTACCGGCTAGTGAGAACATAATGTCATGTGACATATTGGCCTCATGTTTTAAAGCAGGAACATATCTTCCTTTATACAATGCCATCGTCCTCTAATGTGCCTGCCACCTTAAAACAGCCAGCAATACAATGCAGAAGTGACAGAAGAGAAAGCAACCCCCCTGAAGAATTAAATGTAATTCTAATCTGTAATATCAAACACTAGTGTCTGACACCACAGTGGCAGTAACAGAACTAATATAGCCTGTCCCCACCAGCTATCAGCTTAACAGATCATAGTCTTTCTGTCCACTGGCCAAAATCCTTCATACCATGCTACAGAAACATGTATTTTTGCAAAAATGGCAGTATCAGTTCTCATTGTACATCTTAAGCAACCCAGCTAAATGTCTTCCATCCACCTTATTTATAGGAACAATTAGAAAGGAAGCAGATGGTTCTTATAAAAAGGAACACAGTATCTGGCACATAGTAGGTACTAAATAAATGTATTTCATGGATTGATTGAAATTGCTATGGGACTTTACCCTCAAAACTATATGTTTACTTAAAAAATTAAAAGTTCTCCAAAGTTAATGGCATAAATATCTCTTCATAGCTGTACTTTCCCCAAATGGTGCAACCAGTGTTCTATCTATGGCATTTGTTATTGTTGGCAAGCCCTTCTCACTTCAAAGACTTTTCTTTTTTGTTTATGACACTACTCTCCTCTACTTATCTTCTCTCTCTTACCAGCTCTTCCCTGTTGTTTTTGTTATTTTTGTTTGCTGGGTCATGTACATCTACTCCTCCAACAATTAGTGTCTCTGAAGAGTATCTCCTTCAGTCCTCTTCCCTCTTATAAACTCTCTCTCCGTGATGTCATTAGCTCACATCTCCCAAATCTTTAGGTCTAGCCCTAATCCTTGTCTTAAGTGACAGTCTTAAATTACCAACTGCCTGCTGGATATCTCCACTTTGATGTCCTACAGACATCTCAAGCTCAACGCATGAACATGAGAATTCACTGTCTTTTCCCCTAGACACAGCCCTCTAACAAACCTCCTTAATTTTGCTAAAGTCACCACCTTCCTTCCACTTCCCTAGGTGTGTGCTTTCACATTCATCATTGATTCTTCTTCATTCTCTATTCCCGAATCTCGTAAGTGGCCATATTTTGTCAGTTCTGTATCAACAACAAATCTCATAGCTATCCCCTTAATCTCTCAGCCTCAGTTTCCTCAACCCTAACAGGGGAATAATAGGAGCACCTACTTCACAGAATTGTTAAAAGAATAAAAAAGATTATATCAGTTTTTATGCATATATCATATATAATATATATACACACATACACAAAGCACTTTGCAAACCTTAAAATATTTTATAAATTTTACTTATTATTATTATTATTTCATTCAGGCCTTTATCATCTCTTACATGGACTACTCCAACAGCCTCCTAATTGTTTTCCCTGATTTTAATCTCTCAATTCATATGATCAGAGATGTAGAGTTGGAAAAGACACCGGGGCCAACTAGTACCATGCCCTCATTTCACAAATGATGAAACCAAAGCACAACAAGAGTGACTTGCTCAAAGTTGCTTGGGGCCAAGCTTCAAACTCTGAGTCATCTGATTCTAAACCCAGCATTTCCATCATCTCTCAACAAGACCACAGGATAATAGATTTTGAGCTGTGAGAGACTTTGTAGGTCATGTAGACCAACCCCGTTATATTACACATGAGGAAATCAAGTCCCTAAAAAAGGTTAAGTGACTTACTCAAAGTCACATAGGCAATAAATGGCAGAACCAGAATTTGAACTCTGTTCCTTTGGCTCTAAATACAGCATTTGTTTCATTTTACCAAGCTGCTAATACACTTATCCTAAGGATTGGACTTAATCACCTTACTACCCTGCTCCAGAATCTTCAATGGCTTCCTATTACCTCTGGGCTGACTTTCAAACTCTTTGGCTTGGGGTTTGAAGCCTCTTACAACCTACCTACAGACTACAGTACCCCAGTTCACCACCTTGCATTCTCACCAAACTGGCCTAAACTTGCTGTTGCCCAAATGCCTCTGCTCCATACCTGAATGCACTCTCCCTCCCTCTACTTTTACTCAGAATCCTTAGCTTCTTACAAGGATCAATTCAGTTGCCACTTTCCAAAGGAAGCCTTTCCTGATCTGTTTCAATTAGTGCTTTCCCTCTCTTCAAATTCTCTTTCTTTTACTTATGCATAAATACACACACACACCCCAGAAAGTTAGCTTCTTTGGGGCAGGGACTATTTTCATATTGCCATTGTAGGCTGGGCACCTGAGATGATACCCTATATAAGATGGATGTTTAATAAATGTTCTCTGTAACACAGGATTCACCCTAGAAACCAAGGCAGGATTCCAAATGGCAAACAACTGACTTCCCATTTGCATGTTAGATTTTTAATCACTTATAAGAGCCACCAAGCTGAGATGAGACATACTCAAAATTCTACTACCCTTTCAAGAATCAGATGGGAATTGAATGTTGATCTACCACTTCTGAAAGAGCTTCAATACCTGTTTTCATTCTTCCCTTTAATGGGAAGTCATTCAACATGGAGAGAGGCCTGAAAGCCTAGGGAGCCATGGAACAGATACTGCTGAACTGAGACCGTGTCTAATTTGCATGAAGTTGGTTGGAAACATGTCAGTCTATTCTTTTGCCTGGATAAGCCATGTGAAACAAGAGCCTGAAAGAAAGGAGCATAAAGGCCTACTTTCGTTCTTTTAATAGGACTCCAAGAACCTCCTAGCTACCATTCTCTGGACCTTGAAATTGTTCAGAACAATTGTCACTTCAGTGGCCAGGGATGAGCACTAAGAGGAGCCAATTTGAAAGCTTGCACTTAATCCCTTGAACCTTGGTTGGCTTAGCAGGGCACTGAAGAGTTCTAGCTACCAAGGACCTGGAGATTTAGCCAGTCCTGAGCAACATTCACCACCACCACAGCCATCTCCTATCACTCCTTTATAACACCAGCTTTGAACCAAGTTGCTGCAGAATAATAAGCAGAAAACATTCCTGTCCTCCAAAAATGTCTAGTTCCAGCTCATTCTACTTGTTTTTAATTATTATTCTCTCATTTAATGAGCATTTTTTCTCTTCTACCTCCTTGACTGAAAAAAAAAAAACAATCTTGTAACAAATGAATATACCCAAGAAAACCAATTCCCACACTGGCCATTTACAAAAATACAAGTCTCATTCCAAGGTGATGGACCAAATATACTACGTAGTTCTATTTCACTCAACTCATAGGATCCCAGAAGCATAGCATTAGAGCTGAGATCATTAGAGGTCATTAAATATTTTACAGATCAAGACTCTGAGGCCGCAAAGTATTGAAGTAAGTTGGTATACACACAAGGAGAAAGTGACAGAATTAGAGTTTGAACTCAGAACCTCTGCCTCCAAAACCAGGATTCTTTGCATTGAACTGTACTGCCTTACCTTGAGTATATTAACAGACAGAAGAATTTTTAAATGTCACAGGATTAAAAAAAATCACAACACAAATAAAAGATCTGGTTCAAAATTAATAAAAAGTTTTGGGAAACCACCCCCACCTCAAGGCCTCTCTCATTTACGTTTAAAGGGGAAACGTTCATCTCATAAATGTTTCTCACATCTAGGAAAGAGTAAGAATTGGACTTATTTATCTGATTTATCTCTCTTTTTAAAAAATTTAATTAGTTTATTCTCAGGGATTGTAAGTTAGAATGTAGATAAGTTAAGCTACAAATGATTTGCAGCTAGAAAGAAGGCATGTAATTACCCTCACCCAGCACTGAATGGCCATTTATGTCCAAACACATAATGGGAGAGGAGAGGTCAGACTTCCAATATATTCATTATCTAGGAGTCATTCATTAGTGTCTAATATTGCCAATAGCAAGTGTGTACTACAACTGAAGGACCACTTTACTGCCTAGTACCTGAGGAAAACAATTGCTTTCTTCTAGCATTTCAAACACAAAAAGCCAAATGGCTTAAGGAGCCAACATCTCACTGTTCAGACAAAAAAAGTATGCATTTTCTTCCCATGGCCAAGACAAAATGGCCCTTTAGGTAACAAAGCAGCAGTTCAGAGACAATGACAGAGCTAGGCTAATTATGAGGAGGTTTGTTGGGACATGGGACACATTGTGTTGTCAAGCAAGGAGAGTCATAATAAAAAGGGTGAGATACTCTGATTCAAATCTGATGCTAACAATTGAATAGAGAAATCCCAACAGTGGACTGAAGCTGAAGCATTGATTCTAGGCAAGGAGGGAGGGAGTACATTGGAGGGGGGTGGTATGGGGAAGGTCCAGCAAATGTGTCTTACCCTTTGCTACAAACAGAAAGCATTCAGGATGTTGCTGTCTCTTCTGACCTTTGCACAGAAGCATTGCTGATTGGACTATTGGGGCACAAAAAGCCACCAAGCAAAGAGAGTGCCCCCTCCACCCCCCAGTAATAGGTTCAAACAGATTGTGAAAGACAGAAAGAAGAAAGCTTGACCTTCAAAGACAGATGTCAACCCTGTACAAATTATGGAAAGTATTTATCATTAACACAGGTAGCTGGCTAAAGAGAAACTATAATCACAGCAATGAGTAATGTGCTAGATTGCAAAGTAACTCTCTTTTTTTCCCTTTTTCTTTTGGATCTGGACCTGTGATTTCATAAGTATGGGGAGTTTTCCCGGTGTGGAAATTTTCATATCTCAATGCAGATGAATAATTACTGTATTGTGTGTGTGTGTGTGTGTGTGTGTGTGTATAACCTTAGAGAAGGGGTCTTTAAATGCAGATCAATAATTGCTGCATAATATATGTGTGTATACATATATATCTATGTATGTATATGCATACATATACACATTATGTATGTGTGCATATAGCCTTAGAGAAAGGGTCTTTAATTGTAGATCAATAATTGGTGTTATGCATATGTATATATACATATATATCTATGTATAAGTCTATATACACACACACACACACACATATGTGTGTGTATTGCCTTAGAGAAGGGGTCCTTAAATGCAGATCAATAATTGTTGTATTATATGCATACATATACATACTTAGAGAAGGGGTCCTTACATGGAGGTGCATGAAATGTAAAAATATATACATTTTTGATAAATATATTTCAATATAATTGGTTTCTTTTGTAATCTTCTAAATTTTATTTTATTCATTTAAAAACATTATTCTGCTAAGAAATCGTTAAGCCTTACCAGTTTGTCAAAGGGGTCGATGATGTACAAAAAGATTAAGAATCCCTGCCTAGGGCACTAAAAGGTTAATAGACTTGCCCATTGGCATAAAGGTAGCTATGTCTTTAGTCTCACTGGATTTCAGGACCTTCATACTGCAAGGCTAACTCTCTTTCCACTATGCTACAAAGCACCGCTTTTTGTTGGGGGGGGGGGGTGTTGGGAGGAGGGAAGGCAGCCGAATCTAAGATCTCATTAGCATAGGGAACTTTGTCACCCAAAACACATCAGTAGCTTATCTGTATCTTACAGCTAAATTATTTGCTTATTTCAAGTGATCATGACATAAAATTGAAAAGCAGGAATTAGGACATTTTCTCTTTGCTTTTCTCCATACGTCAAAAGGTAGCCTTGTTTCTGTCATGAATGTCACTTACCACATGGGCAAATCACGTCACCTCTCTGGTTCAGGTCACGGTTTCTCAGTCTTTAAATGAGCATCCTTAACTAGATGATCTGGAAGGACTTTTCATGTATAACCCTATGCTTCTGTCAGGAGCGATCTTCATTCTTTCCATACATGCTCTGACATGGTCCTCTTTGAGAACAAAGGACAAACAACAACATTCTGACAATGGCTCCCTTGATAATAAAGTCTTGAGAGAACAGAAGAATGAGAAACAAAGAAAAGTAGTGAAAAAGAAAATTGACTCTTACTTTACAAAGGGGTGGAGGTGAGGAAGGAGGAAGAGAGTGGAGGAAGCAGGAGGCAGAGAGGGAGAGGAAGAGGGAGGGAGAGAGAGGAAGAGAGGGAGGGAGGGAGGGAGAGGGAGAGAGAGAGAGAGAGAGAGAGAGAGAGAGAGAGAGAGAGAGAGAGAGAGAGAGAGAGAGAGAGAGAGAGAGAGAGAGACTTACACTCTTAAAGAGTTGCCTGGGACATTGAGCCATACAGTAATTTGCTCCTGTCCACAAAGCTTGTTATTACTGTTCACTCATTTCAGTTATGTTCAACTCTTTGAGCCCCTGTTTGGGGTTTTCTTGGCAAAGATGCTGGAGTGGTTTGCCATTTCTTTCTCCAAATCATTTTCCAGATGAGGAAACTGAGGCAAACAGGGTGAAGTGATTTGTCCAGGGTTGCATAGCTAGTAAGTGCCTGAGGCCAGAATTGAGCTCACAGAGCTCATCACAGAGATGAGTCCTGTGATTTTAGGCCTGGAACTCAATCAATTTCATCACCTAGCTGCCCATTCACAGAGTAATTATGGGTAAATTCAGATCTTCCTGATTCCAAAGTCAGCTTCCTATCTACCACACAAGGATGTGTCTAGTACGTACCTGCATTTTCTGTTCCAGCCTTTGCTACCAAGTCATGGGTTTCAGGGTTGTTTTTATTTTAACTGTGACCATTTTAACCTTTAATTTTCCAAAGGAATCAGATTGTGAGATACTTGAATTAAAACATATGTACATACAGACCCATGGAATGTTTGATCAGAATAGCAAAAGGATTTAAATATTTACTTAAGTCCTTCATTAATCATTCCAAATGAAGAAAATTTCCCTGTTATACAAATAAAGTTAATGGTGTGAACAGGGAGATAAGATAAGAAAACAATTCATTGTTTGACTGTACAGTTGACCCCACATCAGAAAAACATCCCTACTTTGAAGCCAGGGAATGTCAGCTGTTGTCTCAGGACATGAAGTATCTGAGCTGTCTCATCCCCACTATGTTTTCATCATAGCACTTCCATAATTAAGAACCCAAATCACCTAATGTATCTGACTTAAAGGGATATCTGCTGAATTATATCTATACTTCTCAGTCTGTCATTCAATGAATCACAGAATTTCAGAAGTAAGAAGTAACTTCAAGATCCATCTCAGTCAACTCATGACCCAAAAAGAATCCCCATCACAAACTATTCAACAAAAAATCAGGCAGTCTTTGATTAAAGACCTCGAATGAGGCTGAAGCCACAGCCATCAGAAGGAGTCACGTTCCACCTGGCACAATAGATGGAGTTCTGGGGCTGGAGTCAGGAAGATTCATCTTCCTGAATTCATATTTGAACTCTGACACTTACTAGCTGTGTGACTCTGGGCATGTCACTTAACCCTGTTTGCCTTAGTTTTCTCATCTGGAAAATGAGCTAAGGAAGGAAATAGCAAACCACTCCAATGTCTTGCCAAGAAAACCCCAAATGGGTCACGAAGAGTCGGACACAACTGAATAATGACTCAACAATAACAAAAACAAAAACAATTTTTTGGGAAATTCTTTGTTATATCAAACCTATGTGAAAGTTATACATACATATATACATATACATATATGTATACATACACATATATATTTATATATACATATATATGTATGTGTGTTTGTGTGTATCTGTGTTATTATTATTATTACATGAGACAGTACATTCCCCATCACTAAAGGTGTTCAAAAATAGACTAGGTAGGCACCTATTTGTTGCCGTTCAATTGTTCAGTCATGCCCAACTCTTCACGACCCCATCTGGGGTTTTCTTGGCAAAGTTACTAGAGTGGTTTGCCATTTCCTTCTCCAGTGGCAAACAGAAGTTAAGTAATTTGCTGAAGCTTACACAGCTAGGAAGTTTCAAGGCTGGATTTGGATTCCAGTCTTCCTGACTGCAGGCCAAGAGCTTTATCCACTGTGCCACCTAGCTGCCTCTAAGCATCTATTAGGGATATTATAAAGGATATATAGGGATAAAACAAAGTCCATTCCAAATCTAAGGTTCTATGATTTGACAAATATCTAAATGTTGAATTGGCCCTGTGTTAAATACTAAGAGGCAGCTAGTTGGCTCAATGAACAGAGAAAATACTGGGCCTGGAGTCAGGAAGACTTGAGTGCAAATCCAGAATCAGATGCTTACTTAGCTGTGTGACCCTGGGCAAGTCACTTAACCTCTTTTTGCCTTAGTCCATTGGAGAAGGGAATGCAAACCCTTCCAATATTCTTTCCCAAAAAACAACCCACGGACAGTATTAGTGAGTTACGGCCCACAGGGTGATGAATAGTCCGACTCTGAACAACAAATACTATGAAGATTATAAAAGAAGGCCTGATGTCTCCCCTATGGAAGCTTTCAGTTCAGTCGGAGGGATAAGAAAATACACCATGACAATTAATATACAATTATACAGACAACACATGGATCCTAACCGTTGATTTTTCTTCTTTTTGTCTCCAGCTAACGAAAACTGGGTGGTTAAAACTCTAAATTCTGCAAAGGGCAGAAAAGGAGAAAATGAATGAAGGTTGAGGTAGAGAAGCCTCCTACTCGAATGAAAGCTTCTTGAGAGCAGGGACTTTTCTTTTTCCATCCTTCCATCTCTAGCACCTAAAGCAGTTGCCTTACCTACAGAAGATGCTTCGTAAATGTTTACTGAGTTCATGGAGGGATAGAGGATGAAAAGAACTCAAGGGGGGAAACAATCATAAATAATGGCAGCACACATGTTTATAAATTAAATTATGCTTTAAAAGTCAGAGTCTAGAAATTGTTCCGGGGCAGAGCCAAGATGGCGGCTGGTAAGCACGGACTAGAGTGAGCTCTGTACCCGAGTCCCTCCAAAAACCTATAAAAATGGCTCTGAACCAATTCTAGAATGGCAGAACCCACAGATCAGCAGAGGGAAGCAGGGCTCCAGCCCAGGACAGCCTGGATGGTCTCTGGGTGAGGTCTATTCCACACGGAGCTGGGAGCTGGGAACAGAGTGGAGCAGAGCCCAGCCTGAGCGGCGTGGACCGTCCAGACCACAAGCCAGGCGGAGGGGGCCCTAGCGCCCTGAATATGTGAGCTGCGGCAGTTACCAGACCCCTCAACCCACAAACACCAAAGACTGCGGAGAAGGTTAGTGGGAAAAGCTGCGGGAGTGGAAGGAGTTCGCGGTTCGGCTTCCAGCCCCGGGGGCAGGGGAGGTGGGGCAGCTATAGCTGCAGTTGCTTCCAGCCCCAGGCCCACCTGGTGGGAGGAATTAAGTGGCGGATCAGAGCAGGAGTACACAGCCTGCTGAAGATCTAAGCCCAGCCTGGACTGGGGGGTTCTTGGGGAAGAAGTAGTGCGGGTCTGACAGAGCTGGCACCTCCCCCCCAAACGTTGAACATAGGACTCGTTAGTCTACAAGCAGTCATACCCCACTGAAAAACTCAAGGGTCAAGTTAGTTGGTTGGGAATATGGCCAGGCAGCGAAAACACGCCCAGATTCAGTCTCAGACTTTGGATTATTTCTTTGGTGACAAAGAAGACCAAAACATACAGCCTAAAGAAGACAACAAAGTCATAGAGCCTACAACAAAAGCCTCCAAGAAAAACATGAACTGGCCCCAGGCCATAGAAGAACTCAAAAAGGATTTGGAAAAGCAAGTTAGAGAAGTAGAGGAAAAATTGGGAAGAGAAATTAGAAGGTTGCGAGAAAACCATGAAAAACAAGTCAATGACTTGCTAAAGGAGACCCAAAAAAATACTGAAAAATACACTGAAGAAAACAACACCTTAAAAAACAGACTAACTCAAATGGCAAAAGAGCTCCAAAAAGCCAATGAGGAGAAGAATGCCTTGAAAGGCAGAATTAGCCAAATGTAAAAGGAGGTCCAAAAGACCACTGAAGAAAATACTACTTTAAAAATTAGATTGGAGCAAGTGGAAGCTAGTGACTTCATGAGAAATCAGGATATTATAAAACAGAACTAAAGGAATGAAAAAATGGAAGACAATGTGAAATATCTCCTTGGAAAAACCACTGACCTGGAAAATAGATCCAAGAGAGATAATTTAAAAATAATTGGACTACCTGAAAGCCATGATCAAAAAAAGAGCCTAGATACCATCTTTCAAGAAATGATCAAGGAGAACTGCCCTGATATTCTAGAGCCACAGGGCAAAATAGAAATTGAAAGAATCCATCGATCGCCTCCTCAAATAGATCCCAAAAAGAAATCTCCTAGGAATATTGTTGCCAAATTTCAGAGCTCCCAGATCAAGGAGAAAATACTGCAAGCAGCCAGAAAGAAACAATTTGAGTATTGTGGAAACCCAATCAGAATAATCCAAGATCGGGCAGCTTCTACATTAAGAGATCGAAGGGCTTGGAATGCGATATTCCGGAGGTCAATGGAGCTAGGATTAAAACCTAGAATCACCTACCCAGCAAAACTGAGTATCATGTTCCAAGGCAAAATATGGATTTTCAGTAAAATAGAGGACTTTCAAGCTTTCTCAGTGAAAAGACCAGAACTGAATAGAAAATTTGACTTTCAAACCCAAGAATCAAGAGAAGCATGAAAAGGTAATCAAGAAACGGAAATTTCAAGGGACTTACTAAAGTTGAACTGTTTTGTTTACATTCCTACACGGAAAGATGATGTGTATGATTCATGAGACCTCAGTATTAGGGTAGTTGAAGGGAATATGCATATATATATATATGTTTATGTATATATATAAGTGAATGTGTATGTATGTATATATCTATGTGTATATATATGTATATGTATGTATGTGTATATATGTGTGTTTTTATATATATAAAAACAGGGCAGACACAGGGTGAGTTGAAGATGAAGGGAAGATATCTAAAAGAAATAAAATGAAATTAAGGGATGAGAGACCAACATACTGAGAGAGGGAGATAGGGAGAGATAGAATGGGGTGGATTAGCTCGCATAAAGGTGGCAAGAGGAAGCAGTTCTGTGGGAGGAGGGGAGAGGGCAGGTGAGGGGGGAATGAGTGAACCTTGCTCTCATCAGATTTGGCCTGAGGGGGAATACCATACATACTCAGTTGGGTATCTTACCCCACAGGAAAGAAGAGGGAGGAAGATAAAAAAAATAAAAGGGGGGGGGATGATGGAGGGGAGGGCAGATGGGGGTGGAGGTAATCAAAACAAACACTTTGGAAAGGGGACAGGGTCAAGGGAGAAAATTCAATAAAGCGGGATGGGTTGGGAAGGAGCAAAATGTAGTTAGCCTTTCACAACATGAGTATTGTGGAAGGGTTATACATAATAATACATGTGTGGCCTAGGTTGAATTGCTCAACTTCTTAGGGATGGTGGGTGGGAAGGGAAGAGGGGAGAGAATTTGGAACTCAAAGTTTTAAAATCAGATGTTCAAAAACAAAAAAAGTTTTTGTATGCAACTAAAAAATAAGATACACAGGCAATGGGGCGTAGAAATTTATCTTCCCCTACAAGAAAGGAAGGGAAAAGGGGATGAGAGGGGAGGGGGGTGATAGAGGGTAGGGCTGACTGGGGAACAGGGCAACCAGAATATAAGCCATCTTGGAGTGGGGGGGGGAGGGTAGAAATGGGGAGAAAATTTGTAATTCAAACTGTTGTGAAAATCAATGCTGAAAACCAAATATGTTAAATAAATAAATTTAAATTAAAAAAAAAGTCAGAGTCTAAAATGAAGTCATTTATCTTATAGTTGATCATTTGGTGAGGCAGCAGAATAATTCCAGTTAAAATAATAATTTACCATCACATAAAGGCATGTTTGCTTGGAGCAACAGTATGAAGTAGGAGACAGATCAATGGCCTTAAGAGTCAGAAGACATAGACGTGGGTAGGTTTCAACAATCACTGGCTAGGTGCTCATGGATGGATCATCTAACCTCTCAGAGTCCCAGAGTCTCAGAGTCACAGAGTTCTGAACCCGTAAATGGGGATAACCCTACTCATCCTCCCTATGTCCCAGGGTTGGTGGGAATAAAGCATTTTATAGACCCTAAAGCCCTATAGAAATGTGAGCTATAGCTGTTGTCTGCACATGGTCCCCTTGCTGTGTAGTATATGACTGCTGTAAAGTTAACCTCTCTCACAGGTTAGATAGACAGCTCTGGGAAGGCCAATGTACCACCAACGAGCAGTGTCAGGAGGATGTGGAATATGTCCAGTATTCGTGGAGAGGCCAAAACAATGAGGTGGGACTTACTGCCTGGTATGGGCCCAAGCTATAAATAACTTTCATCCCAATATTTTCTGTATTTTAAGATATTGTACCTGATATAGATATAGAAATAGATATATATGCCATATATATCCTATACATATATATATACACACATCCCATATATATCCCATATATATATATATATATACACACACACACACATATATATCCCATAACAGTGTTGTGTGTGTACATATATACACATACATACACACATACATATATGCATGTGTATATGTATATATGTGTGTATATGTGTATGTGTTTTAGAATGCCCAGAATCATATCGATATATCACATGTTACTGTGTCTTTTAGGGAAAATATGTCAGTATAAATTGACGCCTACTACAGGTCTAAAGTCTCCTATAATTTTAGTAGTGATTCTGTCACGCTGTGCTCACATTCTGATTTAAAAAATAAAATGCATGCAGATAACATGTAAGACAGGGAGAGGGGTCAGGAGTCAAGACAGGGGATATGACAGGTTATATCTGCTTTCCATTGTCTGCCTAGCATTGGTGCAGGATGAACTGTCAGGTCCAGAACATAATGTTGTCTTGCACAAGAGAGAAAGAATGTAAATTACCCCTTTGGATAAACTATTGACCATTCCAAAAACAAAGACCAGGCTCCATAGCAGGGGCCTTTGTGGCACGTAAATCTCCTCTGCAAATCCGCTTCTGGGCTGATACACTGCACGGTCAAGCTGATGAGCACGGATATGTTTTTGTCCTCCTGCCCCTCTCCTGAGTAACTAACAGGTCATGGATTCGGCCAATAGAGAACCACAAATGAACTGGCTACAGAATGACTTGAAAAGCTCCCAAATACCACCCAGGTCCCTCTGAAGGACACTTGGGATGGCAATAGGAGAATGTGAGGGCAAAGTACCCACAAAATATAATAATAGTCTTTAGCCCATTATAAACATGCCAGGGTAGCCCCCATCAGTCCTTCTATATCTTTAATGCATCCATCACTGTTAGACTAGGCTGTGTAAATTAAAGTCATGTGAACTATGATAAGTCAACCAAGGGTGCCCAGTCAATATTAAAAATGAAACACCATTGCAAGTTAATGAGATATCAGGAATTTTTTAATCTCAGGGCTGCAAGATAGTGCTGTTAATGCAGACACACATAAACACCCTCTGCATCGGGAAGACGCTAGAGTGAAAAAATAAATACATGCTACTTATTCATAAAGATGAGGACAAAAGAATGCAAAATGTAAGTAGCTTGAGTGGGAACTCTGGTTTCCCACCTGTGAAAGAGGAGATTGGATTAGACAGTCCCTGAGGAACCTTCCTTCTCTGAGATCCCCTGCAATTTGAAACCTGAAGAGCCACAAGACCAGACATGGGTTCTAACCACTGGTTTTGTTTCTTTTAATCTCCAAGTCATTGGGCAAGTCATATCCCCTCTCTGGGCCTTAGTTGGTTATACTAGCTGATCTCTAAGACACTGTTTAGCTCTAATTTATGGGGTTCTACTATCTTGGTGACCACTGGACTATGCTAGTACTTCTAATCCATTGACTTCTACGCCTCCTTCAACCTTATGCAGAATCACTGGCCACATTCAGGAAGGACTGGATCTTTCACGGCTAGAAATTGATCATGGACTCTCAGAATGAAATGGGGCCTTAGAGATGATCACATCTCGCATAGAGTCTGGGTCCTTTATACTGGTGGATATCTCAGTACTGTGGGAGGCACCACTGTTATTACACTTTAATCCCCTTCACACTTTCTACCATTCAGGCAAAGCGGCCTCTTTGCCACTCCAGGAAGACATTCTAGATCTCACCTCCATGTTTTTTGCAGAAGCTGTGTCCTCTGCACATTCCTTCCTCAGCTCCCCATCTTAAAATCCCTAGGCTCCTTCTAAGTTTTGCTCAATCTACCTATTTGAGGCATTTCCTAAACCGCCCCCCAAATACTAGTTGATTTTTACCACACGCCCAGAAAAAAAAATTACCTTGTATATACTTACATGTGTATATATTGTTCCTCCCAGGAGAATATAGGTTCCTTGAAAGAAAGTATTATTTTGCTTCTGCCTTTTTATTGCCAGGGCCTAGCAAAGTGCCTGACACAATAAATGCTTAATAAGTACTTTTGGATGGATTATGGATCACAATCTAAACAAATAACTAGGAAAGACTTTAACCACTCATTAAATTTATCTGATCAGAGGAGGAAAAAGACCGCAAAGGCAAAGTTAGGATGAGTTAGGGAAAGGGTGCAATAAGAGACACTTTTAATATTATGAGCTTTTTTTTAAAAAGTTAATATATCTATTTTAAAAGCCAGAACAATCCGCTATCCTTAGCATATAGGCATTTATTTTATACTAATTACAGCCATATGTGTAATAATGAATATTCAAAGTCTCCTTTGGACACCTTTCTGGGTACATAATAAGTGAGAGGATATAGGTTTTGTTGAAAATTGTCTTTATCTATCCAACGTCATCTAATATAAATGAGAAAATTCAATTCTTTAAGTAATTGTACTTTATGTATTTTTTTTTTACTTTTAGGAGAGGCTTTGGGGAATAATGGATATGTCAGTGGCCTTGGGTCAAAAGGATCCAGGCTAAAATGCCACCCCAGACCTAGCTGTGCAACTTTGGACAAATCACTTAACCTCTCTGAGTTCAGTTTCTTTCTCTAAAAAAGTGGGGTAAAATAGGACCTGCAACAGAGGGTTGTATCGAGGGCCGAATGAGTTAATGTTTGTAAAGTACTTTGAAAACTATAAGTTGTCATATAAATGCAAGGTTTTGTGTGTAGAAAGGAAAAAAGGCATTTCAAATATTTAGTGACGCACTACAATTGTGCCATGTTTGTGTTTCTTCCTTAGTCAATTAACAACTTGTGTTGTTGTTCAGTTGTTTAAATCATGTCTGGCTCTATGCAATGTGACACCTCGCTTTCTCTCATGTAGAAATAGCATATCTGGTTTTGGGCAAGAAATTATCTCTTGAATTACCCTCTTGGAGAACATAGAGAGCTTTAGGCTAAATAATATAGTTTGGTGGGCTCGAAAATGATTGAATGACCAGTTCTAGAAGGGGGTGATTAATGAATTATTCTTTACCTTGAATAAGGACTCTAATGTCATGACCCCCAAATCTGGTTTTGGTCCTGCTCTGTTCAACATTTTCATCAATTACTTGGAAGAAGACAGAGATTTTACGCTTAATAAATTCGTGGATGAAATGAAGCTGGGAGGGTTAGTTAATCTACTGGATAATAGAATTAGTGCCCCAATGATGAACCACATCTAATAAGATTAAATCTAACAAGGATAAATATAAAGTCAAGATACAATTAGATGACAATGATTCATATGAAAAGAACTGAAGATCTTAGTGAATTCCAAGTACAACATGAGTCAACAGTGTGATCTGACAATCAAAAAAGCTAATGTGACTCTGAATTAAAAGAAACAGTGTTCATTATAGTACCACTGGCTAGTACCATATAGTAAATGAAGATAAAGCAGTGATTCCCCACCATTATAGTATCAATATAGACATATAGTACCGTATAGTAAATGAAGATAAAGCAGTGATTCCTCACCATTAGAGTACCAGTATAGACATATAGTACCACCAGCTAGTATCATATAGTACCATATAGTAAATGAAGATAAAGCAGTGATTCCCCACCATTACAGTACCAGTATAGACATACAGTACCATCATATTGTCTTCTGGCCAGGTAACGTAAAGAGTATTCATTCATTTCTAAATTACATTTTAGGAAGATCATTAACAAGTCAGAGCATATCCCATTGAGGAAAACCAGAATGATGAAAATGTAAGAAACTTTGCCAACTAGATTGCTTTGCCTGGTTGTTGTCTTTCTTTCTCAAAGAGGACCAAAAGGACATCGCTACATTAGAGTCAAGTTACAGTGTGTCCAGCTGTGGCTGATCAGACCAATATGAGCTAGGAATGTTCTACCACAGGTCAGGCACAAATAATCCATCTGAATATTTGGGGTGGATTCCCTAAATTTGCATATTTCATGTTTCTTTTAAGCTACTTCAATTCTGCTTTGCTCATAGAGCACAGCACCTTCTCTGATGAGAGTACACCATACTGGGCAGTTCTGTACTAGTGTCTCCCATGTCACACAATCAATTCCAAATTTTTTAAGAGAGTTTGCTTAAAGAAATTGGGGATACTTTGCCTGGAAAAAGAAGAGATGATAATTATCTTTTAAGACATGGGAGCCACGTAGCCACCATGTAGAGACAATGTTTTGTTCAGTTCCAAAGGGCAGAACATATTTTTCTCAGCATGAGGAATTCATAAGGGATGAAAGTTACAGGCAAACACTTTTCAGGTCCTTTTAGGAAAACTTTTTTTTATCAATTAGAGCTGTCAAAAAGTAAACACCTGACTTGGGAAATTGTCAGCTCCCCACATGTAAAATTCTCCCTTTTTCATAGTGGGCACTAAATGAATGGATATTGAATTTAATAAACCTGGAAACTGAAGAGCCACTTGAAGGAAATGCTTCAGAGAAAGGCTCAACTACATGCACCTTAAGTCCCTTCCACCAATAAAATTCTGTGATTTTAAGGAAGTATGGACAACATAGTCTGCTTCTCCAGCAACAAATCTAGCTTATGACTTTTATTAAAGGAGAGAGTTATTCATAATTTTGGCCTACGCAAGTACTGATTTACATTTTTCCCCTTATCTTTAAGTCCTGGCTCTGGACAGATATCAAATAACTCTGAAGATAAGAACCACTTTAAACAGTAAACTGACATTTTAGTGCCACTGACTGTCCACCCCCATCGTTAACAGTAAGATAATAGTGGCAGTAATCATACTTGTTCTGGCTTTTAAATATCAACAAGCATTCCCACCAACAAATTTCTATGGATGCTGGAAGAGTAATAATCCAAGTAGGGTCATTATATCCATGTTAAATTGTCACAGCATGAATTATTTATGAAGTAAATGAAGATAAAGAAGTGATTTCCCATCATTATATATTTAAAAAAACAAGATATTTATCAAGGGTTTCAAATAGCATAAAAATGACCATGTAGAACCAAATACAGGAGAGGGGGAGACAAAGTGAAAGAGGAAGAAGCATTAAATGGTTACAGAAATGGTTACTTATACTGGAGAAAATCATTCTTGAAAATGAGTCCATTTATTGAATACAGACCTCTAGAACTAATGAATGCTATGGAAGTACCACTTCTAAAATATACAGTCCCAACCTCCTCTAAATGCCCAGTAAATGGTCAAAAATAATGACTTAGCCAATAGCCATCTAGCTGCAGGTAACTCAGTAAATGATGAAAATCCTAATATTCCACTAAGCTTAAATGATCTTTCATCATAGTCTAATACTAATGATCAGAATAAGTACCATGTAATGGAACATGCCCCTAACCAGGATAAAGATGCCATTTTCAAAGCAAGCTGGGATGATGAATATTGGCCTATGTGTTTTTTTAATTTTAATGGTTTATTAGGAAATGATACAAAGGAAGCTTAGTGTACTGGTATCAGATAAGAGTATAGCAAAATTTTTTGCATTGTCATTGGCAAACAAAAGAATGTGCTACCAAAATTTCGAAAATAGTTTTCAATTAAAAAAAAACCTTGCATTTACAGACAGGAAGCCACAAGAATTGATTGAATCATCACTTTATTTTTAAAATGAAAATAAAGAACAGTACTGATCATGAGATTAGACATTGAAATCAGGAAAGCAAAAATGACAAGATATTCTCAAAGGTATTTTTCTAGTGATTCTTTCTAGAGAAAAAAATATTGCTTAAGAATTCCAGTAATGAAATTGGAAATCTGAATACTGTCATTTTTCTTTATTTTTTAAAATTTATTTTATTTTCAATTTATGGAATAAAATAAGCATTTCTATAACATAGCCCAAGAAAAAGATGATTGCACATGAAATTGCAAATCTACTGTGCGCAACTTAATATTCCTTTCAAATATACAACAAAATTCTCATGTAAATTTCTTTTTTTTTCCTTTTTCTTCCTTCCCTCCTTCCTCCCCACCCTAGAATGATGTTAACTGAGAGGTAAGTATGGTGTAGTTGATGGAGAACTGGCCATGATGTTAAGAAGACAGGTTCAAGTCTCACCTTTGACACATAATGGATATGTGACATTGAACAAGTCATTTAACTTTCAAATACTCTAGGCAACTCTCCAAGATTATCTACTGCAGAAGTACAAATCTATATTGGAAGAGGTCATTTCCTCATTCAGAAGTTCCTTATATAAATAAAATCACAAATCCAGTCCCTATCCCTATGACATTAATTAGCAACCCCAACATAATGTCAAATGAAATGGTTTTGTAAACTATTGCCACAAATTTTATTCAATAACCTACACTGTCTAATATAACAAAATAAATTGTCTAATATTTTTTAATTAATTCACTGGTTTTCTTCAAAGCTGAACTGAAATAACTTCTGTAACTAAGAAAGCAAAAAAGAAACATTATGACAATGGCTGTTCCATCAAGAACAGAAGACCAACCAGATCATACAATTAACAGGTGCAATTCTGAATTGTCCTATACCTTAATTGGGTATTGGAAAATAGAACACCAACCCTGACTGGAAGGGGAACCACACGTGCAATTGAACTCTATGCCACTCTGGCTTAAGATTTCCCTCCCTTGCTTTCTAATAGATCAGTGTTCCAGACCAGTCAGACGCTAGCAGAGGGCTAGCATATGTGGGACTATCTCCAAAGATTGTAGTGACTACCTATGTGAAAATACAGGCTTACTTTCCGTTATCAGCAACTCAATAGATTCCACTTAATGCATTTTCTATTTCTATTAGCATAAGCCAGGCACATGAGTATAATGTAGTAGAGAGATTGCTTAATATGAAATGAGAAGTTTAGGTTTAATTTTGCAACTCATTAGCGGCAAAACTTTGGGATAATTACTGAATCTCTCTAAGCCTCAATTTTGTCAGCTGTAAAATGGAATAATGTTAATTCAACACAACAAACATTCATTAAATACTACAGTTATTTTGTTCCAGGCACTATGATAAAAGCTGGGCATCTGAAGACCAAAATGAAATAGTCTCTGCCTTCATGGCATTTACCTAGGGGCAAATGCAAAGCTCACAGGTAAGTAAATACAAAGTGATGAAATGAGACAGGAGCAAGCAGGGAGTGGACTCGCTACTGGGAAGGTGGGGTGGAGGGGGGTCAAGAAAGGCTTCCTCATATAGGAAATAACATTAGTGCTGAGCCTTCAAAGGAACCAAAGACTTTAAGAGGCAGGGATGAGAAGGGTAAATACTCCAACTATGGGGGGCAATCTGTACAAAAGCATGGAGGGGTGATATGGAATGATGCACAGATGGAACAACAAAGTGACCAGTCTTGCTAGAACACAGAACACATGGTAGTGGGGAACTATGAAATCCTTCTAGAAATAAAGGTCGGATCCGGACTTTGGAGAACTTGTAATGCCATACTGATGAATTATCCTAGATATAATGGGGTCCCATTGAAGGCTCACGAGCTGAGGAGTGGCTTGGTCAAGCCTGTGCTTTAGTAATATTTATTTGGAAGCTATGATGGTTTGGTAGAGAAATCATTAAGATGCTACTGTAAAAAGGAAAGAGAAAAGAGGTGATTAGGACCTGGGTGAGGGTGGTGACTGGGCTACCTCTCAAGGTTGTTTTGAGGTTCACATGTAATATTGCATGTAAGATGGTTGGACCTTATAAAAGCCTATGTTGACACCAGTTTTTTATCATCATTATTGTATTAATGCAATTTAACTTAAGAATTGGGATATGACCAAAAGTAGTGGAGAGGAACAAAGTAATGTGGTGAGTTACTGCAATAAATGGAAGGGTTTCTATAAAATCAAGCTTCCTAAACTTTCCTCATTCCCATGAAAATACCATTAGTGTATCTTTATTGTAAAATCATCATTGGTTGGAAAAGGAGCTATATAAAAATTGTAAGAGCCAGAGACTAAATAATGTAACCAATATGGCAGGTCAATATCATGGAGTGTAACCAAGGATACTTTGGGAATAAAAAGGGGAGATTTGTACCATATATGGCACATAGTCAATCCAGCCAGTATAAATGTGCTTTCTTGAATAATGTTACTATTGAATTTTGGGTAAGGGGAAGACATATTTCAGAATAGTTAGACTTTGCGCATTTTTCCAAGTTGTACCAGCTTCTGAGAGATGTTCACAAACACATTATAGCCAATATATTAAGGAATCCAAAAATGATTTCTACAAAATTCTTCTACATTCAAAGTATACTTCTGATCCAAAGTTTTCTCCAAGTAATACATTATCCATTTTTATATACTGGCAACTTAGAAATAGAATATTAGTCATATTTCCTAAGATTCCATTGATCAAAATTGGAAAATTATCTAACTTTTAGTTTCAGAGAGTGCTTTGGCATATTAAGAGGTTAAGTGACTTGCCACATTACAAAAGAAATATGTGTCAGAGACAAGACTTGAACCAAGTTGTTCCTGACTCCAAGGCTGGCCTTCTGCATCCAACGTACTTTAAGGAAGGGAGTGTTCACAATGAATATTCCCCAAGACCAATAAAACCACAAGACCAAACCAAAAGAAAAAAAAAAGCAAAACAAAAACTTTACAGAGCAATACAGCAAGATGTATTGAAAGTGCACAGGAATGGGAATCAGAGGTACTGTCCTCAAAGTCTGCCTCTGCTTGTTTGACATTGGGCTAGGCATTTAACTTTCCTGGGCCTCAGTTTCTCCTACCTGGAAAATGAGGTTAAATTCCATTATCTCCAAGCTCTGCCTTACAGCCCTAACACAGGAAGGACCTGTATAAGAATTAGGAGATAAGTCCTAGTGAATACCTTGAAGAATACAGAGATTAAGTTTGCCAAGAAGATAGATTTGAACCCAGGTTTTCTTGATTCCAAACCTAGCACTCTAACTACTATACAATGCAGCTTCTACTTAATAACAGTTTTGAAAGCCACTAAAATAAAGGACACATTGAGGCCATTATAAAAATATAGATGAAGAATCTATTATACCAATCTAATTTTTAAGGCTACAGAAGAAACAGTGTCCTACAATCAGAGTAAAAAAATATACACACCGGCCCCAGACAATGAAAGCTCATTTTTCTTGGTCAAAGATCATTTTCTTACACAGGTAAGAGAAAATTTATTTTTTTTTCCTCATAGTTGTCATCAATCCAAAAGTGAAAATTTGCAAGAAATCTCATTGGGTTTTGAATTCTCTACTCCTGCACCTGTCCTATTGAAATGAGGATATAAGAAGGAGCTGCAAACAATTTAGCTATGTCACCTAACAAAGTTACAGTGGAATTCAGTTGAGAGGTAGAGAGTTTCAAGTGTCAAGTACAATCTTAATGTCTCATATGGAATCCCTAACAATCCTTAATCTTCATCTACAGATGCAAGCCTACCCCTCACGGGGCTGCCAGTCAAACCCAGAAACAGCATTAGTCATCCTCTGTAACTTTTCCTATGGTCAATGCTACTTCATATGAAAGAAATGTCAGCAAATAGAAAGTAACTCTCAATTATTTGAGATTATCTATATTAAGGAGTTCTTTACCTGGGATTCATGAGTTTATCTTTTAAAAACATTTGGATAATTGTCATTAAATATGATTGGTTTTCTTTCTAATCCTATGTGTCTTATTTTGTGATTTAAAAGCATCACCTTGAGAAGAGTTCCACAGGCTTAGTCAAGCTGCCAAAGAAGTCAAAGGTTACCAAAAGGGTTAAGAAACAATGGCCATTTTTTTAGATTAAAAATTAAAATGAAGGTTCTGATTTTTATAAATTATAAAACACAAGTTTAACTACATATTTACTTGAGTCAATGATATTGCATCAAAGGAAATTCCAAATATAATGAATATACATGCACACACACTAGCTCTAGGGTCTAGAACCAGGGAGGATTGGGTTCAAATCTAGTCTCCAGCACATATTGGTTCTGTGCCTATAGACAAGTCACTCAAACTCTCAATGCCTCCTCAGGCAATATTCTAAGACTATAAGTTACAGACCAGTTGCCGATGTGCATTAGGAAAGAGATTTTCCCTATGAGGAATGCCCTATATCGATAAAATCACAGATGTGAAACAATTATAATATATACGTATATGTGTATATTTTATTTACACACATGTTTTATGTATATGTGTATGTGTACAACATGCCTACACATGGACATTTGCATATACGTCTATTTATATATTGTGCATGTGCATATATGTGTGTGTGTATGTGTGCATATATAAGGTTTGCATATATAGATCCACATATCCACATCTATATACTAGCTGATACAATATTTGTATTGTAATTTTCATAACTGACCTACTGAATTTGATCATTCATCAACACACGGAAAGCCCTTAATAAATACTGGTTGATTGATTGGTGACATATTGTTCTATTCTTACTTGTTCAAAGAACTAAGGTTACTCAAGAAGTCTTTATTCTTCTGGCACCTAGGTGGTACAGTGGATAGAGTCCTAGACCTGGAGTCTGAAAAACCTGAGTTCAATTCTGGCTTCAGACCCTTACTAGCTTATATAAGTAATCCAGGGCAAATCACTTGACTACTGTTTGCCTCTGTTTCTTCATCCATAAAATGGGGCTAATAATGGCACCTACCTTCCAGAGCTGTTATGAAGATCAGATGAGATAATCATTGTAAAATGTTTAGTACATAGTAAGCACTATATAAACGTTAGTTGCTATTCAGCATCATTATCATTATCATCATCATTTCATTTGTCTCTTTTTTGATAGGGCAGAGAGATTATATGGACCTGTGATTTCATGGGTATGGGGGAACTCCTAGTGTTCCTGGTATAAAAACTAACATACAGCTCAGCACCTTAGATTAGGTTTAGTTTATTAGTCTTAGAGAGTTGACTAGGGCATTGAGAGATTTTGTAACTTGTCCATGGATCCACATGGAACTAATAGATCTAAGAGGTATAAGTTCTTGTTCACAGAACTTCCTGACTCCAAATCTGGCTTTCTATCCACTACTCCACCCTGTCTATCAATCTGGATGATCATTTCAATTATCAAGATTTTATAATTCCAATCAGGAAAGCAAACCTGCTGCTCTATTTTGTATCCGGTACACCCAAAAGCAAGAAAAATTCATACATTTTTCTTTCTATTTGATATAATGATGAAAATCTTGAAGTACATCCAACCATGTCAAATTCTCATATATTCCTATTCTCATTAATTTTAGAGTTGGAAAGGACCCAAGAGATTATATATTCCATCTCCTTGAGCTTACAGATAAGGAAGCTAAGATCAGAGAGGCTAAGTGACTTGCCTATAGTAGCAAGAGTTCTTAAAAGATAGATTTAAAATGTCTTTGAAATGTCTTTAAAAACACTTAATGTCTCCTCCCAATCATCCTATTCAGAGCATTGCTGGTCTCATGATCTCCACAACAAACTTATTTTTAAATGAGAAAACTAATTCTCCAGGGCTAATATGTTCTGCTCGTCAATTTTGGAAATAGTCAAATGGAAAATAGGCATAGCATTGTGTCAGAAGCTGAATAAAAATTGATGTGGGGTCTTAAAAAAGTTTTAGGGGAAGAAAAAAAATTTAATTGATAAGAAAATAAGTTGAGAGTCACTGAAACATTATTAGTATTCTATCAAGAGGAAGCATCAGCCCTGGAGATCTTTTGTTCGAATATGACAAAATGTATCTGGACTACGCTTTGATAAAAATCACAAAATAATTTCAGTGTCTTCACTCACTTTATGTAAATATGAAAAAACTGAATATTTTTACAGTAATAACTTCCACATCAACAGAAAGCAGTACATCAGATGCATTATTAAAACAATTGCTGAAAATGTGTGCTGGCCATCAGAACTGGAGTGACATTCTTTTGGCATGAGTCCTTATTTTCTAAAATCTGTGTGCTACAGAGGCATGTGGGAGAAGGGAAATTGTGTGGGATGTGGGGTCGAGACTCCTGGGTTCAAATCCCACCTCAGAAATTTTCCACTATCACCACTACAATCACCAGCAGCACCAGAAGCAGCAGCACCTCCCCCTTTCCTCCTTCTTCCTTTTCCTTCTCTTTCTTTTTTTTCTCTTCCTCCTCCTCCTACCATTAATAACTAGAATGTATGCAGTGCTTTAAGGTTTTGTAAAGCACTTTACAAATATTATCTCATTTGATCCTCACAGCAACCCTGGGAGGTAGGTGCTATTATTATCCCCATTTTACACATGAAGAAACTGAGGCAGACAGTAGTTAAGTAATTTGTCCAGGATAACACAGCTACTAAGTCTCTGAGGTCAAATTTTATCTCAGGTCTTCATGACTCTGGGTTCAGCACTCTATACATTGCACCATCTAGCTCTCTATAGCAGTGTGACCATGAGCGTACTGAAAAAGATTATGATTTGTCCTTCATTCTCGAAGAGGACTATGACATCAGGAAGATGATGCCATGACTTGCAAGTAAACTGGATTTAAGTGGGGGAGGGCTATGGAAGTTCACCAGCTTCAGTTTCTCCTTTCGAACAAATTAAGTCCAGTGGGAAGATATAGACCAGGGTGACTGGAGATGGGCCCCACCACAAAAGATAAGTAACAAATTGTCATACCTCTCCATGGCTCTCAAATCTCTGTTGTTCCTGCTATACTAAGAGGAAGATTCCAAATATTTCTTCCCCATCTTTCCCAATGCAGCGCTCATCTTCGAGCAAGCAGGAGACTCTTCAAGTCAGAGGAAATATAAGGGTTTCAATATACATTATCCAGCAATTCAGCATGAAGGTGGAAAATCTAAAATTATTCAATATTTTCTCAAGCACAGCCATGCTTCAGTTAACTATAATGTACTAAAAATAACAAGCTGTTCCAAATTAACTATATATTCTAGTTACCTGAAGAAAAACCAGATAACCTTTTTTTTTTTATTCCAGAATTCCTTACAGAAATCTTTCCTAAAAAAAGATTCAACCATTTTCCTGCTTCAGTGAGTACAGTCTGTGGAACCTAAGTAAATCTCTCCTTGAGAATTAAGAATCATTTAAAGAAGGCCTCATCCATTGAAATGTGAAGTCTCATGTTGGAGTAGAGTCAAATGAGCAATCAGTCAAGGAAGCTCTACCTGGAAGACACTGCTGGTAATGACTCCTTCATGCCAACGTTGTAATGAGACCTAACAAACAGCAAAATGTCCACTTCCGAGATCCTGAAATCAGAAATTCCCTTATCTGATTGCCATAACTGGTCCTTCTACCTCATTCAGTATTTCATTCCTTCTGCATCTGATCTTCATGTTCATCCTGATCTCCAGAATTAAAGACATAATTGCAAAACAGAATTAAGTGTCTTAATGGTCTCCAACTTGTATTCTTCATTAAAGAACCAGAAACACTACTTAAGCAAATGAAACTATTACTTGTCAAAGAATGGAAACCAGGGTGTTGAGTTTAATCATCTGTGTTATGGAAACTTATCATTACTGCAAGTAGCAATAATCAGTCAAAGGTAGGAAAGCAATGACTGCTCACCTGGGGATAAGACTAGTATGGGAACACTTTGGCCATATCACTTAACCCTTTCCAAATAACCACCAAAACCATACTTAAGAATGAGAATTAAGAAGAAATAAAATGAAAAGGGAACACCATTGGGTTTGATAGCAAAGGGTTTGGGTTCAAATACAGATTCTGCCACTGTTGATCTTCACCAGGTAAATTCCCCTCTCTGGGCTTTAGTTTCTTCCTTATGAAGTGAGGAGATTGGATACATTGGTCTCTAAAGATCTTTACAGCTCAATATTTATGATCCTATGATTATTTGACTGTCAGATTCCCTCCCCAGTCTAAATTCTATAGTCATATGAGTCTTTGATAATTCTAAGTTAAATGAGGTGCTATCAAATTTTCATTTTACTTCTTCTACTAAGATGGGTTATAGGCTCCTAGTCTCATTGATCTACAGCTGGAAAGGACCTTAGAGACCATTTGGTTCAATATCCTCATTTTACAGATAAGAAGACCGAGGTTTAAAGCAGTTAAGTGACTTACCTAAGCTTAGAATCTTAGCATCATAGATCTGGAGCTCAGAGACTACCTCTCTCATTTTACACAGGAAGAAATGGAAGATCAGACAGGTTAAGGAACTTGACCAAGGAAGTTGATCCTCACCTATCAATATTCAGTGCTTCTTAAACTGTGGGTCGACACCTCATAGGGGTTTCTCAATGTGCAATGACAAAAAATTAATTAAAAATCAAACACACAATGAATTGGAGGCGTTTCTGGCAGTGCTTGCTGGTAGTGCATCAAGTAACTTCAGTGTAGCCTTGATTCTGAAAACAAAGCATGTGCACTTTGCCCTGCACATGCCCTCAGGCCATGCAATGCCAAGGAAGGGCTGCCAAAAAGCAAAACAGGCCATAAGTGGAAAAAGTTTAAGAAGCCCTGAAGATTACCCTTGGGCTGACTCCCTATGAAAATGTATTTCAATTTAAGGAACGAGAATTGCAAGGAAAGGCCACAGAGTCTCAGAAAAGCAGCAATGGCCACAAGAGAAGGCATGCAATTTTCATCATCTCTGGCATCACATAGATCATGTTTAATCCAATTTCCCTTTATACTGAAGCATATACCGGCACCAATTTTCCAGCATGCTCATTAGACTGCAGAGTTAATAATGTTGATCAGTGGGGGGGACACAGTGCTGATTCCTTCCTACTGGTCAGCTTTATTGACCCAACCAAAGCTGCTAAATTAGCTGCTGTTCCCGTTCGATAGCCTGCATGATGTATGTCGTTGGGCACACACCTAGAGAAAGAAGATTAATTTTGGTAATAATGGGACAGGACGTACAGGAAGATGTTGAAGGACAAACCATGAGCCACTTAACAAAAAGAAAATCATTGTTTAAAAAAAATGGAACCAAGTGCACAGGAGAAATAATCTGAGGCATAAGAATTTCCTAAAATGAGCACACCTAAATCCAAAAGTGGCTCTTGTAGAAAGGAAGAAACAAGATGCACCTTAAATAAATCACTAAAAACTGCTTGGAGAGAAATAAAGTGAATAACATTCTTTTGGAAGGATCATGGGATCATAGAACTTGGGCTAGAAGTGACCTCAGAGGCCTCCTAGTCCAACCTTCTCATTTTACAGATGGAGAAACTGAGATCAAGGGAAGCAAAGAGACTTAAACAAGGTCACATAGGAAATAATCATCAGAGATAAAATGCAAACCCAGATCTTCTGATTCTATAGTCATCTTCCCCCTACTATACCACAATTTTTCCAGCACATTTTCCATCTACATCAAGGAGCAAAGGAACTGATGTATCTGATTGGTGTCTACTTGAAACATTCACTCTAAGGCTTCCTCAAATGATCATGAATGTACTTGGTTGTTTCCATGTTTTGTCTTTCCCGCCTCCCACTAGTAGCAGGTGAAGTCCTTCAGGGAAGACCCTGTTTCCTCATTTGTCTTTGTCCTGTCTCCTCAGCCCCTGGCATGGTGCCTTATAAATAGGAGGCATTTAAAACATTCTTGTTGGATTGAATCGCATTGGGTGGCATTAGAATGGATTAGATTGAATTAGATTGGCTGGGATCCAGCTGCTTTTGTACTAGGCATTGCTGGGAACGAAGCTTTGTAACCTGGAGTCCAGGCTGGGAATCCTCTGGAAGACTAAGCACCAGCAGTTACCTCTTCCAGCTTCTCTGAAGGGATGATAATGATGAAAAATGGAGTGAAAAACCAGAGCAGGACTTTCTTCTGCCAGGAAACTCAGAACATTTAGGCTTGAAAAGAGAAGATTCAGCATTGACTTAAGGGCTATCTTCAAATATTTGAAGGGTTGGCATATAGAAATTGAAGTGGATCTCAGTTTAGCCTCAGGGGACAGAAACAGGATAGATGGGCACAAGCCGTAGAGGAGCAAATTCAGATGCGACATCAGGAAAAACCTCGATAATTAATAATAACAAGAAATAGCATGTATATAGTACTTTAGATTTGCCAACTGGTCTTGCTATTATTCCCATTTTATAAATGAAGAAACTGAGGCTGAAGGAGACTAAGTGATTTGCTCAGGGTCACACACTGGTAAATATCCAAGGCAGGGTTTGAACTAGTTCTTCAGACTCCAAGTTGAACACTGTATCCACTGCACCACCTGACTGCCTAAGGAGAGCTGTCCAACAGGGGAAGAGGCTGCTTCAAGACATAATGAATTCCACTTCAATGTAAATCTTCAAAGATTGGGTGACAACTGAAGAAGAGTTTCTTATTCAGGTAAAAGTTGATTTCAGGAGCCTCTGGGATCATCTCAAATTCATATTCCAAGACATTCACTATGAGTTCTTACCTGGCTTGACAGAATGTTCTTGTCATTCAATCCAACATTCATTCATTAAATCACAATTGCATTTAAGGCAATATCATGGCTAGGTGAAGTTCATAAAATGACATGGTAGAGTCTGGAAACTGAGGCAATATTCTGTGTCACCAAATTTGTGATGTTGGGCAAATGACTTTACCTCTCTAGGTCTCAGTTTTCTTATATGTAGAGTGAGGTTAGATTGCTGTTTGTCCTTGATTCTCAAAAAGGACCAGTGGTAGCAGGAAGGTGATGTCTTGACTTGCAAGTGAATTGGATTTAAGTGAGGCAGGGCTGTGCAAAGTTACCAGCCTCACTCCTCCAGAGCCATTTGGGTCCAGTGGCAAGATATAGACCAAAATGGCTGGAGATGGCTCTGGTTACCATGGGAGACCTTAGGCTTTTTAAGCTAAGGTCTTTCTCAGGTATCAATTTGTCTCAGATAGCACACATTCCATGATTAAGGCTAGGATCTGGAAGAGGAAGACCCTTTGGGTTTCTGGCCAAAATAATAAGAATTGCTATTTCCACTCACTCTGAGCCATCAAAACCCAAACAATGACCAAGTGAAGCTTGAGCTGGGACGTATCGTTGGCCAATCAGTGAAAGCCAGAGTGATTTGGGTTTAAGACAAGGTCAAGTAGCTCCATTTGAATCCCAAATGGGCTTTATCAAAGCCTATACTTCCAAAGCTGTATTTCAAGAAATTACAAATGAAACTACATGGGGCAAAAGAGTCAACTGTCCCACTTTTTTTCCTTTCCCTCAAAATGATAGAATAAACAAGTATGGAAGAGAAAAAAAAAGAAATCCATCATGATCCTGTCTAGTAAATAGAAGGCCAGCCTTCAGGAAGACTTGGGTGTAAAGCCTTCATATCAAAATCTACTCTTTATGTGACTATGGGGAAGTCAGAGATGAACAAATTTGAAGACTATTAGCATTTATCCCCTAAACATTATAATGTCATATATATTCAGGGCATAAGTGATTGGACATCTACCTTGGATTGTTCCCTCTGGTGGAGCCTCATAACTAGATAACTTAAGGAGGTGCTAAGAATAAAAAAACAGCTAATTCTCATTGCTAGCCACCCCAGTAACTTGATCACATCAAGACACATCTCTAAATTCCTCTGGCCTCTCTGAAAGTCATAAAACCAAGTGGACACTGGTAGGGGACTCCTACCCTCCTAGTGTTTTTCAGATCTGTTATTTCCACACTAAGGAGGAAATAATTTTTAAAAGGAATGAACTTCGAGATGTGCTGCTAAATCAACAGTGTTGGTAATCAGTTAAGAGGAAAATACACTGGATTTTAAAATAACGGATAGAATTTAAATTACTAGTATGACCTCAGGGATGTGATGACCTCTTTGGGTCTCAGTTTCCCCAACTATAAAATGAGATGGTTGAACAAAATGGTATCTAATGTCTTCTCCTAATCCCTAGAGGCAGCCAAGTCATGTAGTAGTTGCAGTGCTGCGCCTGGAATCAAGAAGACCCAAGTTTAAATATTTCCTACCTATGTGACCTTGGGGCAATCTCTTAACCTTTATCTGCCTCAGTTTTCTCAATTGCAAAATGCTGACAGTAATAGAACCTACTCTACAAGTTTGTTGTGAGGATCAAGTGAGAAAACATCTGTAAAGTGCTTAGCACAGTACCGGGCATATAATAGGCATTTAATAAGTGCATAATTCCCTCTTCCCGGCTTTAAGACTGAGATTCTTTGATCCAATGTTGCAAGCTTCTCTTGAATGCCATCACACTAAGTTTTGCATAGGACATATATGTATTTCAAAGCCCCTGGACCTGATTTCATCAATGTGAGTATTCTCTCTTTTAGGGAATGTCATGGCCTCTCTAGACTTTAGTGGATGGCCTTTATGAGTTTCCATAGCCAAAAACTCCGCTGCCCTAGTCTAGTCAGCCTGATGAAGAGCTCTTCCAAACCTGATTAGATTGTTCTTCATATGACAGACAGTCCTTTTTTAGGCTGACCATACCTGTGCTAGACAGAGCCAGGAAGACCTGGATTCAAATCCAGGGATATTCAGTGGTTATGTGACTCTGAGCAAGTCTTTTAATCTCTGCTTCAGTTTCCTCATCTATAAAACAATCTTACACAGGACAGGGTTTATACTCCACTGGAATGGCCTTCAAGAACTCAGGGTTACCTCTATACCATGATCAGACAACATAAGAGGACTTTAGTAGAGAGAACATTTACTACTATAAAATACACCATACCTACTCAACAGTTACCTTTTGGTTGACTAATCTCTTCATGATTCCTGAATTATTAGCAAGTAAAGTAAGGCGACAAGAAGGCATAGCATGGTGTAATGTATAAGACATTGGGCCGTAACTAATGAGAAGTGAGGAATTCAGAGAAACATGGAAAGACTTACAAGAACCATTGGAGAGTAAAATAAACAGATTGGGGGATGTGGCTACATTGGAAATGACAGTAATGGAAGCCACACTCCAAAATTATAATGACAAGAATTGGATCCAAGGAACTGATGATGCAAGCAATTTGGGGATTATAGACATGGAAAGGAGTACCACACTGTCAGAGAGAGTTCCTATGTCATTTGGGTTTGCTCACTTTTCTTTTTCTTTATTATAAAATGGGATACAATTATGGAGATGGGGGAAGGGTAAATGACTGTGGTATAAAAAAGGCATTTCTAAAACTTTTTAAGGAACGTTACACTTGAACAAGAAGACTTGAGTTCAAATCTCCTACTCTGTCACATACCAACTTTGAGTAGGTCACTTGACCTCTGTATCTTAGTTTTTGTATCTATAAAATAAAGATAAAAGCAACAAGGTAAATAGACAGCTGGCCATGGTGTCAAAAAATGTAGATTAAGGCCCTGCCTCTGACTGACACTACAATTATAATGCTGTGCATATCACTCAATCTCTGAGAGCCCCAGGTGACTCTCTATGACTGTAAGTTGTAGAGCAGATGCCAGTCAGAACTGGAAAATGGAGTTTCTTTACCCAGGTACTGCCTATGGCAGAGAAATCACTGGTCCAGTCCCATGTCATCCCAATACCTGCATCACCAACTTGCACAGGATTGTCGTGAGGAGAAAAGGAGAAAATATATGTATAAGACTTTATAACCAGAAAGTTTTACAAATCTGTCCATTCAAAAGGAGGCTATAGAGAGGAAAGGGACCTTGGAGATCATCTGGTCAAAATTCTATCATTTTAAAAATGAGGAAACTGAGGCAGAGTGATGTCAATTTTGCTCAAGATCTCATGGATTAGAACGCAGCCGATCGTGATTTTTAATCCAAATCTTCTGACTTTATATTCAGCAGTCTCTCCCTATACCACAATCCTATTGTCATAGTAATTATCATCATCATCATCATCTGGAAATGATGGAAACTGAGGGAAGAAAAAGGAGGTGTCTTCCAAGAGGCACAGCAAGGGGAGACTGCCTACTGAGCATTCCTTTTCCCCCTCTAGTTCTTAGTTATTCACAGTTACTGAAATTAATAACGATTAATCACTGAAAAAAGATGAGTCAATTCCTCTGGACAATTCATGCAGACTCTACCTCCAACAATCAATTTTCTTTGTAGTAATTAGCAGAAAAATAACACTGTCTGCTGTGTGTTAGCCTCTTTGATGGAACATGAAACTAAAGCAAAAGAATATCATTCAAAGATGGAATAAGGAGAGAAAGAAGATCCCTCCCATCATAAAAGCCTTCCATGGTTGTATCAAATGTGAAAGAAGAAGGAAATGGTTATAATCCATTCATTCCATGAGTTGTTCAAATAAAAACTGATGGTTGCAAGGCTGAGTTTGTTAGAACAGAAAATTGTTGATGACAGTGTATTCCAACACACTCTAAAGCATATGGTTACCTTATTAGAAATTAAAATTCATTTTCATATAAATCTCAGCATGCTACCATACCAAAATAACTGGAGTCACGCCAGGGGACAATGAATAATTTTAGTTCAACTGTTCTAGGCCTTGGCCCTTGTGATATGAAATTTAAACTAATTCTCTTGTAAATACAAAGGCAGATTAAGAGAATGGGAACAAGTCAACCACTGTAAGCATGGACAGAGAAGTTATTATTTTA
The DNA here is from genome assembly GCF_011100635.1 of Trichosurus vulpecula. Classification (NCBI taxonomy): domain Eukaryota; kingdom Metazoa; phylum Chordata; class Mammalia; order Diprotodontia; family Phalangeridae; genus Trichosurus; species Trichosurus vulpecula. Next base: position 233,571,344 of record NC_050578.1, on the reverse strand, counting down.
TTCCACTTTGTGGCAGATGTAATTTCACTTTGGATCTCCCAGTCTGGTTGCTCAGTTTTTCCTCACCCACTTCCAAAATTTCCTGCTCTCTGCCTGTACATCTGCTCGACTTCTCCGTTTCAGTTTTTGTTTGCTTTTTGGTTTTGTCTTTGTCTGCTCTGCACCTGACACTGCTTTGCACAGAGTAGGTGTGTAATCAGTGCTGAATGGATGGTATTGAATCAGCCTGTGAATTGGAGGTATTTAGAGAGCCCATGTTTTATCATCACTAGCTTTCATACTCACTCAAATACAGTCTGATCACAAAAATTAGAGGACATAAGCAAAGAACTCAACTTCGTATCAAATTTATTATACTTGTTTGAGGAATATTAACTTCTCTTTTTTGCAATCTGTCCTTAATTCAGAATTGATCAGCTATGCCTTGGCTTGTTTTATTATAATTCACAAGATTAGAGAAATAGCCTGGTATAGTGGAATGAACATGAATTTAGAGTCATAATACGTGGGTTCGATACTGATTCTGACATAATTTTGGAGACAACAGATAACTCACTTCAACTCTTTGAAGGTCAGGTTCCTCACCTGTAAAATGAGAAAGTTGGACTAGATTGCCTCAATGGGCCCTTCCATCTTGAAATCAATGACCCCTTTAACTCTATAAGGAAACATTGGTAGGAACACTCATGACCAAGACAAGTGATGGGGTTCAGTTGTAGTTCAGTTGAACAATAAAGTGACATCTGATAGATGGAACAGGGAGTAGACATGTGATTTCAATAGCATTAGGTAAAGAAACTGGGTAGAGTTTCCGAGTAAAGAAACTCTTACCAATGCTACTGTAACATATAGCCTTAAGAGTTAGTCTAGGCTAGGGTGTTGAAAGCTTAAGTGACTTGAAGAACCCAAGTCTTCCTGCCTTCTGATCCAACTCCCTATCTACTATGCCACACTGACTCTTTTACACCGAAGGTATGAAATTTTCACACCAACAATGTGTTAAATTTCCTTTTTTTGGCAATGGACACCAATGCCCACATTCCAGGTCTAGATGTATCCCTCAATATGAAAGACGCAAGCTCAACAGTAGTTAGTAAAAGCAAAGAAAGAAAACTTTGATAACTCAATTGTCCATGATGAGTCACTTTCTGAAACTACTTACACAACAAAAACAAAAGCCAATTAGGCTTTAACTTTTTTTTAATTATACAAGATGAATATTTTTGTAAACTAGGTAAGAAGTGTATGTTGTTGCTGAGTCATGTCAGTTGTGTCTGACTCTTCATGACCCTATTTGGGGTTTTCTTGGCAAAGATACTGGAGTGGTTTACCTTTTCCTTCTCCAGCTCATTTTACAGATGAGGAAACTGAGGAAAACAGGATTAAATGACTTCCCCAGTGTCACACAACTAGTGTCTCAGATTCTCCTCACTCCAGGGCCAGAGCTCTATTCCCTGTGCCACCTAGCTGCCCCAAGAAGTCTATATATCGACCTGTATCTAAATATGTCTCTACACACACACATATATTTAAATATGTGTATCACATTTGTTTTATTGTGACATCTCTGCCTCCAAAGATATGTGGAATAAGAGGGAAAATGACATTTTCTTTTTATTAAGAAATAAATTAGGAACTAGCTTTAGGAAATGACTATGCCTGCCACACACCAATTTCTCTTTTAGAGGCAGGACAATAAATAAAGATATGATTATTAAACATTGATCTTTCTGGCCACCCCAATGGACACCAGCCAAAAGTCTTCCATCATTGTTGGTTCCAAGTAGAGAGTGATAACATATGACCTTCCAGCACAGCATATCTCCTACTGAAAAGATTTGACCCCAGTTATAGCCCAGGGATGTCATGTGTAATGCCCCTGTAAAGTATGCTGTTTAAAAAAAAAACACCTTATATTGATATAAGTTCTACAATTGACAGAGCATTTTATATACATTATATCAATCAATTCTCTCAACACCCTTATGGAATAAGGACTAAGGCTGCATACTGTTTCCCATTCACCACCCTGCACTCTTGATTTGTACCTTTGCATAGGAATTTCTCCTGTGCCTTTAATGCTCTCCTTACTGAGCTCCATCTCTCAGAACTCCATCTCTCAGAACTCCTAGAATTCTGGGAAATGCCTGATACCCGTACATCTGATGATTTAGACTCTGGATTGAACCAAAATGAGACATTAATAGACCACCTAACATTGTCAAAAGGAGGCATGCTTACCAACAGAATGGAAAGTGTATTAAGCAAGGGTATGGTGTTGATTCAGTTGGGCAGAAATATGTATCAGGGTTAAGGAACCCCTGACTCCTTTTGAGATGGGTTTTCTGTTTAAGAGACAAAGAAGGTATGCCAACTTTTCCAGCCTTGGTCTTTGAAAGAATTGAGCCTTGAGGATTCAAGACTCTTGAGGATAGTATCATTACCTTTTCTGAAAAAAAGCCCATTCTAGTCTACATGGAAAAGGCCTTAATGCATATTCCTTCTCCTATTGGCTCCTAACTTTTCTGCATTCCTTTAAGACATCTCAAAGCCTACCTTCTGTGTGTGTATGTATACATGTATATATGTATGTGTATGTATATATATATATATATATATATATATATATATATATATATATATATATATATATCCAAGATATATCTTGCAGATCTAAACCTATGATCCTGGGATTGACCTGAGAGAATCATCAGTCAATGGGACTTAGCCAGCCTTACAATGTGAGCTAATACTAAATAGACAGTACTGATGGGACAAAATATGGCTATTTGAATGGGCTTACTAGCTTGAGACAAAGAACACAAAAATATTCCTGACAGCAACATAAGATATGAATGATCTGAGAAGACAAAGGGATGATATGGAACAGGCATGACCTTTCACACACACACAAATTGTCGTAGTCACTATTTGGATAAGTATTCTTCTTGAACTTCTCACCAAAAGCTATGTAATGTAAATCTTGTAAATCTTGTCATGTAAATCTTAAATTCAAGGGTGGACACTACCTGTACCAGAAGGTACTTTAGGAAGTGACAGATCAGAGAATATTTACCACAATAAATGGCAGAAGGAATGGTGCCTCTGATGTTCACATAGTTTATTAAGGGAAAAGAAAGGATGTGATACAGCAAAAACAACAAGCAAAAGTTAGAGAGAACAGATCTGCCATAATTTCACAGCAATCTTTTCTCCTCAGAGGTAAAAATAGAACTACCACCACTGGACTCTAAGATCTCAGTATTCTAAGTACTATAGGAGAATGCAAAAAAGGCTGTCAAGAAAGGGAAGTTAAAAGAAAAAACAGTGGCTCTAGTTGAGATACAGAGGAATTCAATGATAAAATAATCTTTAAATTGGGTAGTGAGAGATTTTTCAGCTAATTCAAAAAAATATTTTAAAGTGAAAAAGATAGACAATATCTTCCACACACAAGATGCTGGAAAAAACTCAGTATTAAACCACATGCCTACTTTCTCATCTCTCTGAAATAGACAGAGACATAAGAATGCATGTTACAAGTGTATACTACAGGAGAGAAGAAAAGTACGGATAATCTTTTGTTTATCTCTTTGTACTGCCAACACATCTAGAATGGTACCTTTCATCTAGTATGTGTTCAATGGATCCTAATTGAAATGTAGATAATTATCTACAGTCAGCCACATCATCATTGCCACAAGGTTGATTGAAAATGGTAGGGAATGCAAGATTCTGCTTTATTTGTCAGTTTGTTGATTGTATGGGTGATAGCATTTAACTCAGTAGAGAATGACTGTCATTGAGCCTCTTCTCCAACAAGGTATCTACAACACATATGTTAAAATCAAGCAAGACTCCTGAAAAGATGTATCCAGATGGACTCTTTGTTCTATAATCCTCTGATTATCAATATTAAATTAAACAATGCATAAAACTTAGATGTATGCTGTTCAAAGCATGTGTCATTGTCATGGATGTTCTGTGCAAAGTCCAAATGGAACAGGGCTTGCTTAGAAATCTTCAAGTTCCCGGATGTGTTTAATTTCAAAAGCAACAGTGTTGGTTGCATTGATCCCCAGGACACTAAGAGGCCCCCTGAATGAGATCAATGGTTAATTAAAAAGCATCATTTTAGTAATTCACACAGAAAACAACAGCAGAAACCACAACAATGGAAATAAACAAGTAAATGGAGAATGCATGTTGCCCAGATCATAATATGGAGCTGAATGGCAACCCACTGAATTAGCCCAGAAGGAGAGATAGGTAGAAATAGAGATACAGAGAGGGATGTGTGCTTATAGACACATTTGTGTATAAATATATATAAACATATGTGTGTATATACTGTATATATAATCTATATACATAGAGATATGTATATTTATATATACCCAGTATGTATGTACATACATGTACATGCAATGTGTTGTGTACATATATATACATGCATGATACTTATCTATGGAGTGATGTACATATGTGTATATACATTTATGTATGTATATATGCATGTATATATACACATACAGATAATTCAAACACATAGTATGCTGAGCTCCAGATTCATTAGGATGTGTCATAGAATGATAGATTAAGAGCTGGCAGGACATCTAGTCGAAGTCCTTTATTTTGTAGATGAAGAAACTAAGACTCATGGGGTAAAGAGCCTTGCCTAATGTAACAGAAGTGGCAGAGCCAGCATTCAAACATGGTTCCTCTGACTCTAAATATAGTGCCCACTTCATTGCATTAGGACATTGCCCAATGTGGCTCTAAATATGGTGCTAGCTCCACTGTATTGGGATGTTGCCCAGTGTTGTCAATTATCCCAAATTGCTCCTATTAAAACAGTCTATATTTTAAATACCAGTGTTCTCCTAGGGATTCTATATGGCTTCAGATCATATAACACCACTGTTGCAGACTTACACTCTGATTTCTTTTCTTATACTCTCTATCTGGGTCCATTTTTATCCCCTACTGTGCTCTTACTCTGTTTTCCCAAGCAAAGACTACTATGGCCTCAGAACTGTTCTGTTCAGATATTCTTCCCTCTTCCTCCTTTTCTTCCTCCTCTTGCCTCTCCATCCTCTCTCTCTCTCTCTCTCTCTTTCCCTCCCTCCTCCCTCCTCCTCTTCTCCCTCCTCCTCCTTTTTTTTTATTGTTTCTTAGAGCTGAAATTATCCTAGAGGAAGGACACTAGAACCCAGCATGCTCTCAGTTTTCCTGCCTAGCTGCACAGGTTGGGGATACCTACTAAGGGGAGCACTGCCCTAAACTTGACTCTCCCAGAGTTCTAAGAAATTTGAGTACATCCTAGGGACAAATTCAACCCTGGCAGGGATCCGTGCCTAGAAACACTGACAAATCACTTTTACTGAAACCTGCAACTGCTACAGTCAGGTCACTGTCTAATCATGTTGTTTCTCTTGTCAGGCCAGTGCTGCTGTTCTCTGTCTCTGATCTCAGCCATCCCACTGATCTCCACTCTCTCAACAGCCCTTGACTCATTCTGCCACAAATAAACAAAGGCCATTTTCCTAGCTCTCCCTCCTCCCCCCAGTTACTGGCTTCTGAAGAATAGCTTGATAACTCTTCAATTTTATAGCCAAAAAGATAACTAACAACCACAATCCTTGTTTAATATGGTCATGTTTCTCCCCCAAACCCCTCAGAATCTACTAAGTAAGTTGTCAGAAGGATTGAAATCACATGTCCCAAAGGGCAATGACAGGACTAGACTATATGTAGATGGCAGCCCATTATCAACAGTAATTTGCATATAAGAAATGGCTCAAAAGGCATCATTAAGAAGGTGGAGCATGAGGAATATGATATAGATGGCCAAAATGTCACTCTTCTGTCTGGAAGGCCTCCAGCTAACTCCTCTATGGAGGATTTTTGGAAGGATAATAATAAGAACTGTATTGTTTGAGAAGACATGGGAGGCAGCTAGACATCACAGTGACTAGAGCTCTGGGCCTGGAATCAGGAAGATCTGCATTCTAATCCAGCCATGGACACTTACCACCTGGGAGACTTTGGGCTAGTCACTCAAGCTTTGTTTGCCTCAGTTTTCTCATCTGCAAAAAGAGAATAGTAGTAGGATCTGCCTCCCAAGTTTGTTGTGAGGAGTAAATGAGAGCTATTGTAAAGTGCCCAGTCCAGTGCCTGGCACATAGGAAGTGTTATATAAATATTATATATTATTATCATCATCATTATCAGCAGGCAGCTAGGTGGCTCAGTGGATAGAACATTGGGCCTGGGGTCAGGAAGACCTGAGTTCAAATACAGCCTGACATTTATTAACTGTGTGACTCCAGGTAAGTCACTTAATCTCTGTTTGCCTTAATCCACGGAAGAAGACAATGACAAACCACTCCATGGACAGTATGGTCCATGAGGTCACAAAGAGTCAGACACAACTAAACCATAACAAAAACATCACCGTCATCATCGTTATCATCATTATTCCCAAAGAGGGAAATCCCTATACTAGTGAGATCCTAGATGCATTGGATTTTAAAAGTATTCACTATGATTATCATTAATAATACTGTTATAAAAATACACTTTTCATAGTAATCCTTATTGTACTGACTCATGGTAGAAGCCAGCAAGCAAGGTTGATCCAAAGCTCCAAGAAGGCTCGTGAATGGGGAAGGCCTTATCAATGCTTAGGATGAGCCTGGAGGGTTTCATCTATAGAAATAAACCATTCATGTGAACCCCATTGTCCTTATAGCACCTAATGAAGAAGGAGAATATACACAGCATTTGAGGATTTGAATCCTAGCAAGGTCATCAGCTAGCTCTGTGACTTTAACCAAGTCACCTGCATCCTCTGTTTCCTCATCTGCAAGATGAGGCTACTACTACTCAGGGCTCCTGGTGAAACTATGGCTTGGTAAACAGGAAGCACTCCATATACTCCATTCAATCCACAAGCATTTATTAAGTGTCGGCTGTGGGCTAGACGCTGCGAGTACAAAGATAAAAGTGAAAAAGTCACTCAAAAAACATTGATTAGGTACTGATACATATTAGGTTAGTGCTAAGTACTGGGGATACCAAGAAAGGCCACAGCATGGCCTCTGCCCTCAATGAGCTCCCATTTTAATGAGGGAGAAATATACAAATAGCTAAGAATATCAATGGTAAGAAACTCAGAGAAATGGCTCCACCAAGCCATAGATAAGGATCCCTGCACATATATTGACTTAGAAAACCACATATTAACATTGTCGATGCTTCATTGTATTTTTATTTATTTTGTTAAATATTTCCCAAATGCATTTTAATCTGGTTCCCTGCAATCAGGAGACAGCTAGCAGTATGTGGGCCTCATGTTTGACATCTCTTGATATCTACCATCTAGGCAATCTAGCCCAATGTTTTCATTTTACAGATTATAAAAGCAAAGCCTGGGAAAGTTAAGTGATGTGCTCTAGGTCATAGATGCAGGTTTAGAACCCAGGTCCCTTGATTCCAGAACAAGTATTCTTTCTACCATTATGTGCTACCTCTGACGTCGAAGGGACTACAATGCCTGACACATAGTAGGCACTTAATAAGTGCTTGTTGACTTGAAGGGGGAAGGGGCACTTGGCCTGGGTATTTAAGCTGCATACTTTTTTGGGAGGGGGACACCAAGAAAGGTGTTAGGCACAGAGGCAGGATATAAGGCTATAAGAAATCATCTTCCTCCATGATGTGATTTATGGAATGCTAAGACGGACTTCTTTGAGAAAAAAATAAAAACTGTCTGGCATGTCTGAAATTCCAACATCAGAGATTCATTCCATTATCTTTAAAAGCATTGGACTGGATAGTTCATAGATTTGAAAAGGTGGGACATTTGAGATCATCCATTCTAACCCCCTAAGTCTATAGATGAAGTACCTTGGTCAAGATTATGGCAGAGGTAATCCTTGAACTTGGATCTCCGGACTCTCAGATCAGTGTCCATCTTACTTTGCCCTGCAGCTTCCCTATAGAAGTGCAAATACACCCTTCCCCCAAGGGGAAAAAAAGAATCTGGCTTGATTGTAAAGAACCCTACAGCTATCACTGGCTGCCACCTCTAACCTCTGTTTACTTTCTATTCCACAATAGAAACCAGCTGATCTCATTCCATTTTTTAAAACCTATAATAATTGAGACTGCATTTAAATCAAATTTGTCTCCCCTACTAGCCCTACTCAAGGCCCTGGAGACTGAGCCTCCCGGTGCCTGAAGATGCCCCAGGAACTATTATTTCTTACATATTCAGCAGCCTGTAACTCTGAATTAATGACCTTGTATGTAAATTTCTTTGTCTTCATACAAGCACTATCAAATTAAATAAAAATATGTTCAGCATTCTTTGCCAGGATCTGAATAGGCTTTGAAGGAACAAAGACAAGGAGGGGAACACTGGACCCTTTCTGCACAATACCTGTCACCTTGGGATGGCGAATTTCTTTCCCCAAACACAACACTTCTGGTGGAATAGAAAATAAGACATTGAGTTTAATTTCCTCCTGCCAAATTAACTTTCTTTGATGCTGGTGGTAATGTGCATAATGAGGCACCTGCAGGATGGGAAAACCAGAGACATGAAGGAGCCATCATTTCAGAAGAAGGGGCTAAAGTTCAAGTATATCCAGTTATTGAAGGCAGCAGGGCCCCTACAGGCCCAGAGAGATCACTGACCATGCAAAGGGCATTTGTATGAATTTATGCCAGTTTATGCAAATAATAAACATCTCCTGTATCCCTTGAGTACTAGTGTTGGCTAGATGGGCATGCCAGGAGTTTTTTTAATCACTGTCTGCCAAAGGCTTTTATAACTGGGCTCTAGCCAACCTTTCCAGACTTCACATTACTCACTTTTATGCCCTCTAAGATCCATCTGCATGAGCCTCCTGGATGAACCTGGGACCCAACATTCCAAATCCACCTCTGTTCCTCTGAGCAAGCAGCCCCAGTGCCTGGAATGCACCTGCTCCTCTCCACCCTTTAGAATCTGTAGCTTTCTTCAAGGCTTAGCTCAGGTGCCACATTCTAGACTAGAGGAAATCTTCCTTATCCCCTGGGTTGTTAGTGCTTTCTCAGGCAAGTCAGTTAGCAAGCATTTATTAAGTGCTTCCTATGTGCCAGGGACTGCGCTTAAATGCTGAGGATGCAAAGAAAGGTGAGAAAGTGAGAGAGTGAGAGAGAGAGAGAGAGAGAGAGAGAGAGAGAGGGATAGAGGTGTGTATGTGTTTAAGGTATATATATATATATTATATATATATATATAATATATATATATTATATATATATCACATATATACACCTACATGCATGTATAGACACACATATATACATACATATGTGTATCTATGTATTTATGTATGTATGTGTACATATATGCATGTGTGTACACATACAAATTTGTGTGTACCATGTTGTGCATATATGTGTGTATGTATATGTGTGTATGTATATGTGTGTATATATTATACATATATATATATACACACACACATTTTGTAAATATCTATTTCTTTATGTGCTATATGCACTTAGTGCAATGCAAACTCCTTGAGAAGAGGGACTGTTTTATGTTTTTTAATGTTTTGCCTTTATAATCTAACAATGCAACTTGCACATAATAGGCAGTTAATGAATATTTACCAATTTGAATTGAATCACATCATTTCCTTTTTTACTTGATGAAAAAATACATCCTAAAAGCCTCTGTAGCGGTGATTGCAGTGGTGAAGTTGAGATTGACAAAAACAAACAAACAAAAAACCACAGCACCACCTTTCCTGAGGCAACTTCCCAAGATCTTTTACAATCAAACACTCCAAGAGGTAAAAATGATACAGAAAGTAGAGGCCTAGGTTGCTGAGAGAAGCCCTTCCCACTGCCCGGAGATGCTGCATCACCCCCTCCAGTCATCCTCTCTAGGCAAGACAGACTGCAACTCCCCAATTCTCTCACTATGCCAACTATGCCCCTTACCTACTCAATAAACTCCACTGGTTACCTATTGCTACCAGGAGCAAATTTAAACTCTTCTGCTTGGCATTGAAAGCCATATAAGCTCCTATGGAGTGGGAATGTTTCATTTTTTATATTAGTATCCCAGCACCTAGCACAGGGTCTGGTATATAGTTGTCATTTAATAAATGCTTGCTGATTGATTCACAACCAGTCCCCAACACATCCTTCCATCCTCATCACACATTATTCCCTCCTTCACAAATATGAGGGTCCAGCCAAGATGATCTTGCTGATCCTTACACCCAACCCTCTCTCTTCTTCACTCATACCTTCCCAAGGGCCATCTTCCATGCCTAAAATGCTTCAGTTCCTAAGAATCTCTAGTTTTCTTAAGGGCTTATCATAAACCCCCTTCTATCTGAGGCCTTTCCTGATGTCCCCAACAGCTAGTGCCTGCCCTCAAAATCCTGTACCCGTTTTGACTATTTGGTATACACTGCTAAATGTAGGTTTTGTCTCCTCCTACTCTCTTAGCTAGAAGTCTAACCTCCAAGGGAAGGGGTTGTTTTCATTCTTGTCCTTGTCTTGCCTGGCATGTAGTAGGTGCTTAAAAATATTTGTCGATTGGTAATTCTCACTTAATTTAGACCCAGAAGGACCTCAGATACATCTACTCTAACTCTCTAATTTTATTCACAAGGAAAATGAATTTCAGGGAGGTGAACTGATTCATCTGAAATCGCACAGCAGCATGAGTTAGCTAGGTGGTTCAGTGGATAGAGTTCTGGGCCTGGAGTCAAGAAGATTCATATTTGTGAGTTCAAATCCAGCCTCAGACAATTACTAGCTGCATGACCCTGGGCAAGTCACGTAACCCTGTTGATCTCAATTTCCTCATTTGTGAAGTGAACTGGAGAAGGCAATGGCAAATCAATCCAGTGTCTCTGCCAAGAATATGCCAAATGGGCATTGACAAGACATTGGGCATGACTGAAAAATGACCAAACTGAAAAACACAACAGCATAAGTGATCCTCCCAGAGTCATATAGTTGGGAAATGTTAGAGCTAGGATTCATACACAAGGCTTCTGTCTCTGAATATTATGCATTTACCATGTTGCTTCATGGGATGGTCCCACTCCAAGGTCATTTTGTTTCTAAAGCTCCAGGAATAGACCTCCTCTCAGTTAGGTCTAGGCTCTGGCTCCCTTGGAGACCTACGTACCTGAGACCACTCCATTTATCTGCTTCCTGGCACTAACCTAAGGCTAAGGAGATTCTGGAGCTTTACTCCTAGAGAAAATGTCTATTTGAGGCATGATAGCACTATCTAGAAATCAATATCCTAGAAAGTTCAACTGGAGATGAAGTTGAGTATCTTGAGTGCAATTCTTGGCTTTGTTTCTAATTCCCGAGGAGATCTTGGGCAGGTCACTTGACTTTTCATTACTTCATTTGTAAATGTAAATAATAACAATTCCTATATTTATTAGAAAGTCACAAAGGTCAAATGAGATGATGTGTGTGAAGGTGATTTAGGTGGACAAGGAGTATAAAATCCCATACCAGTGTAAGATCTCATTATCTAAAGGGAACAGAAAATTAGATTAATAGATCTAGAGTTACTAAAGTATCATGATGGCAGGATACTCCAATCCTGACTCCAATAGTTGACATATACAAGAGAGGAAGGAACCTTAACTTCACCCCTGTTTATCTGATAAAAATGCTAGGAACTGGAGAGATGTTTGTTTTTAATGACTGCAATGATAGCACCAGCCCTCTCCCATGCAGTGAGTAAAAAGCATTAACACCGTATTTATGAGTTATTTAGGGCAACATGGCCCAATATCCAGAGCTTAGCAACATCCATATGATGCGGGACCTCAGCAGAGTGTGGCAAATCACTGTGCAGAAATGGAATAATGGACATAGGGTTGGGAAGACCTAGTTCAAAGGCTTAGTATCTGTATGACTTTGAACAAGTCATTTAATCACCTTTAACCTCAATTATTTGGTCTATAAAATGGGGACAATAACATTGATAGTGTCTTCTTCACAAGATTTTTGTAAGGATGAGATAAGGTCATGTTGTATAAAATGCTTTGCAAGCCTGAAAGTTTTCTACTCAATTCAATTCAGCAAACAATTATTCATGCTGTATTATCTGCCTGTCACTATGCTAGTTTAAAAAAAAGTCTCCTGCCCCCAAAGAGCTTACATCCTACTAAAGGAAAACATCATTTACACAGTTAAGTAAATACAAAAGATATGATAATAAATCTGGTTAATTTTTCCAATAAAATGGAATTAATCAGACCCATATGCTTGCTAGGATCAACCAAACCATGTGTAAAAACTGATCTGAGCTCAAGCCAACACTATAATTACTGAATCAAAGAATCTTTGAATTGGAAAGGATCCCAGTAGACATCTAGTAGAGACTGTATATGGTACATGTAGATGGACCTCTCGATAATGCCCATATCACTGCTCTGCCTGAGCATCCCTAGTGAAAGGACACTCCCAGAGGCCCACTTTGGCACAGCTCTCCGGTAAAAAAGAAAAAATTCTCCTGACATTCATAGGAAATCTGCCCCTCTGCAATTTCAAAGATTTGAATCAATTCAACAAACATTTCTTAAGCCCCTGTCATGTGCAAAGTGCACTGCAATAATCCAAAGACAAAAATGGCAAGGTCCTTGAGCTCAAGGAGCTAAAGGGAGAGGAAACATATTGCGATAAGCACAATACAAGGAAGTACTGATGGGACCAAAGGAGACATCTAGACAAAGTAAGTTGTTAGCAAAGGAGGAGTTCTGAGAAATCTATATGAGCCCAGGCAAACTTATCTGGGAAAAAGAAAGAAAACAAGATTCTGAAAGACAGAAATGAGAAAGGGGTACATTCAAGGGATAGGGATGCCCTGTAGGAATGGGTAAGGTTAGCCAACTTTGGGAGACAGCTACTAGTTAATTTAGGTAGCAGGTAGAGTGCATGGTAGAAAATAACATTTAACAAGGGTAGAAAGATAAATTAGAATTTTTCTTTTATCCTAAAGGAATATGTAAGTCACCAGTTAATTCACTCATTAATTCATTCATTTGTTTACTTATTTATTTTAGTAAAGGAAGTGAAATAGTAAGACCTGAGGTTTTTTTTCCACTTCTTTTGGACCAGACTTTTGATTTTAGTGGGAGAGAAAACTCCCAGTGAGGAACTTCTCCCTGTCAATGAAAACAAGCACATTTTATTTTATTTTATTTTTTGCAATTTAGAAAACTGTCTGGAAGTATTGTGAAGTTAAGGAAGTTGGTTTGGGCAGCCATGTGAAGGATGTGTTTAAGATGGGAAAGACTGAAGGCAGAGAGAATAATTAGGAAGATATTTTTATGGTCCATGCAAGATAAGGGCCTATACTATGATGGTAACTGTATGACTACATAGGAAGTGGATACAAGAAGTGTTGTGAAAGGACAGTTGACAGACTTGGCATATGATTAGATGTGAAGGAATGGGGAGAATAAAAAAATGATTCTAAGGTTTGAACCTGGTTAACTAGAAGAATGACAGTGCCCTCAAAATAAATAGGGAAAATTGGGGAAGGCATGGGTGTATGGTTTTAAGTCCAGTTTTTGTCTGGATAAATAAAAGTGGCTGGAAGGATTTCTCGGAGGAATTATCATAGAAATAAAAATTGATCCCATGGGAGAGGATGAGATCATTCATGAAGAGAAAATAGAGGATAAAAGTCATCCCATAGCAAAGCCTTGGAGACCCTACGGGGCAGGGTAAGTTCAATGAACAAACAAAGAAGATCAGTATTATAGAAAACAAAGGAGGAGAGCATATGCCAGAAGAAGGGGTGATTCACATGTCTAAAGATGTAGATAAATCAGGAAGGTAAAGCACTAAGAAAAAGACATTGAATAAAGAAGTGAAGAGGCCATTATTGAATGTTGAGGAAGCAGTTTCACTAGTAATCAGATCAAAGCCAGATTGTAAACTGATAAGTGAATGAGTGGAGGATAGGGATTGGAGGTAAGATATATAGAACACTCTTTCTAGGAATTTAGAAGTGAAAGGGAGGAGAGGTAAAGGATGATAGATCAAGGAGAGGTCAAAATGAAGTTTTTTTCAGAGTAGGAGAAATCTCAATATGTTTGTACAAAGTAAGAAAGAAACTATCAAATATAGATGGAGTGAAGACTAATAAAGTGTAAAGTGTCCAGAGAAGGAAGGTAGCCATGATGATGCAGAACCTTGAATCTATGTCACAATGGAATCAGTTGAAAGAACTAGATATTTTTAGCCTAAAAAAGAAAAAAAAACCTCAAAGTGAGTATGTGATAGGTAAGTTTTATTACTTGGAGTGCTATCTTGAGCAAGAAGGATTAGATTTGTTCTGTGTGGCCTGAGAAGGGTTGATGGTGCTTAGGCGTCATGTCAGGAAAACCTTCTAAACAATGGGAGCTGTCCAAAAAGGAATGGACTGTCTAGGGAAGTGATTGGGTTTGTCCTCCTTAGAGGTCTTCTGTCAAGCAGAGGCTGGATGATCATCTGTCAGTGTAATATTAAGAAGGGTGGGACTTTTTTTTTTTACTGTTTTCTCTTTTGGAATGCTAAGACAATCAAGTGCCTTTAATGAGTCTTGCCTTTGTTTGAATCAGGCATGTAAAGTGGGAGCTTTTGTTGTCTTTTTTGGAGTGCTTTTCAGCACTGAGGCAATCAAGTACCTTTGATGAGTCTTACCTTTCAAATGTAATGGCAAGCAAAGTGGGACTTTTTGTTGTTTTTTGTTTGAGTGCTTCTCAGCACTGAGGTAATCAAGTGCCTTTTATGAGTCTTGCCTTCATTTTGAGAATCTTTGGTTGAATCTAGAGTCTTTGATGACCCACCTAAGGAACAAGAAAGCCCCAGGCTCCAACCACACCCTTTTGCTAAGTATGTACTAAGCCCCAGGGCCCTGAGAAGGGTATATATGGTCTGAGGTTGGTGTTTTGTTTTGGGGCTCTCACTCACTGGAAGAGTGTCGTGTGATTTGAGCAGACAAGTCTCTGGGTAGCCTTCATGAAGCCCTTGGCTTTGAAAAGCCAGATGTTGATGCTTCTCTCTCTGGTAACTGTATGTATTGCTATAGTTAGATGGTTAGAAGCCTGTCTACTGGTTTGTGTTTATTTGCTCTGTTTATATAATGTATGCTTGTAATTTCTGTTTGCACACTCTCTGAAGTTCAGGGTGCTGGCTTTTCCCCCTCAATTAAGTGAATGAGATATGTATGTTTAATTAAAGTAAGATTGTGAACCCCTTAAAATTGCTTTCCTTAGAAAAGCAGATCAAAGAACTTGTGCTAGCAGCCCTTCTGTGTGCTCTTGTTGTTGGACTGTTTGTTGGTCTTTCACCTCCACAGCAGCTACTAGCAACATTGTTGTTATAGTCAGATATGTTATAGTGGGATTCCTGTCATATGTACTTGGACCCAATGACTGCTGAGGTCTCTTAAAATTCTTAAAGTCAATGATTCAATGACAAGAAGGAAGGAATAAAATCAAGAGCCCAAATAGAGGGAGAAACCTGGAAAATGGGATGGTTTACCCTATTCTCTAGGAGCCTGGAAGGGGGAAAAAGAGGATGGATGAAAGTGTACAGCTGTCTTGCAAGGTGGAATAGGAAAGATGGGAGAACTCTATGGAGGTCTGATTTTTCTCAGTCAAGTGGATGATAAAGCTAACTGCTGAGAAAAAGCCAGTCAGGTGTGGGGAGGCAATCAGGAAGAAACGGAAAAAGAATCTCTCCATAGCATTCTACAAGTTACTCCTAACTCTCCCCTCCAGGGCCAGACAGAACAAATCTCATTCCTTTTCCACAAGACATCTCCTCAAATCTGTGAAGCCAACTATCATCTCACCCCTGCCCCTCCATGGCTTCCTCTGAATCTCACATGGCATGCTCTTCAATTTTGTCATCATTCTGGGAAGCCATTCCCCTCTGGATGTACAGCTGGTCTGGTGAGGTCTCACCTAATATGTGACATCTAGAATCAAATGTGATCTGACCAGGACAGAAGACTGTGGGATTATTACTTTTCTCATTTTCACACTCTGTTTTTCTTACTAAAACCCAAAATTGTATTGGCTTTTCTAGTTGATCCATCACACTGCCAAACTCACATCATGGAATTTGTTATTACATAGGCTCAAATAAACACGATCTGATCATGTGCCTTCAACTTGACAGTTTTTAAAGGGGTTTAATTTAACATGGTTTTGATATGATAGTATTTGTTTCATCCCCAATATGAACAGAGGTTCCAGTGTGCTATCAGAGCTTATCAAATAAAAAGAGAACAAATTGTTTACTTCCACATAGGCACTCTAATCTTATTTGAAATAATTAACCAGAAAAGTTCATCACTCAATCCAGTCAACCAAAAAAATTAATTTAAACACATCAACAAAAAGATATGTGTTTGAATATTTTTTAACCAGTCTGAGCTGATCTAATCAATTTTTCAACATGTAGATAAATCCATCTACTCTTAGAAAAATTAGATCCTCAATCAAATCACTCTTTTCTCTGGACCTATATCCAATTTCTTCACCAGAAAGATGAAGAGGTTAGGCTAAGTGAAATCTGAGCTTCCATTCAGCACCAACATACTATGATTCTGTGATAATTTTAGTAAATATTAATAGGTTAATTTCAATAAGCATTTATGAAGCACCTACTCTACACAAGTACTATATTAAGTTCTAAGACTACAAAGAAAAAAAAAACAAATGGCTTCTGTCCTCAAGGAATTTTTCTTTGATTGAAGAGGAACAATATCTACATAGATAAAATCAAAGCATATCCCTAAATAATGTCAAAAGGGAGTGATCACTAACAGTTGGGGGAATCAGGAAATGACTTATGTAGGAGCTATGTTTTAAGGGATGCCAGAGATTCTAAACAGAGATAAAGGGAGAAAAAATCCAGACATATGAGAAATCCCGTGTGAAAGGACAGAGATAAGATAAATAACCTACCATACTAAAAACAGCTAACAGGTTATGTTGACTAGGACAAAATGTGTGAAGGGGAGTAATTCCATTAAAAGAAACTTAACATACTTTTAAGGCTGAATAATTTGTTCCTTTCTCATTTTGAGTGACCGTCTTACTGCAAGGTTGGCCATTAAAGTGCCACCAATTTCTCATGGACCACTGAGAAGATATCAGATGGCAATGGCTCATCACTAATGAAATGAGTCAGCACATAAGATAGAACACTGGGTAAAATGACAGAAGGTTATGAAAGCCATTCATTCCAAAGAAGTTTTAAGGAGACTTTGACATTGATGCGAAATGCTCGTGGAACACAACTAGTACTTTAAGATGTTCAAAGCATAGTATAAATCTGAATGCCATCCAATATTTTATAAATCCATAGGCAAGTGGCTTGGCTTAGCTCCGATACAGAACTCCTTCAGCCAAATATAACAAAAAGTACTGGGGAAAAGGGAATCAAAGGAAATCAGCTGATAGACTGGATAAATGACTTATACCCAGGCTAAAATTCAATTTGGTATACAAATATTTGTTGTTGAATCATTTCAGTGATGTCCCAACTCTTCATGACCCCATTTTGGGTTTTCTTGGCAAAAATACTGGAATGGTTTGCCATGTGCTTCCCCAGCTCATTTTACAGATGAGGAACTGAGGCAGACACGGTTAAGGGTCACATAGCTTGTAAGTGTTTGAGACCAGATTTCAGCTCCAAGAACATGAGTCTTCCTGACTGCAGGCTGGGTACTCTATTCATTATTCCACCCAGCTGCCCCAGTATGCAGGTCAACTCCCACTTTAGGAAAGTAACATCGGAAATCTAGATTTAATTATAAAAACAAAGGTAATGATTATTTTCGTTATAAATGGACACAAATTTTATACAAATTAATACAAATTTTTAATAGCAAAGACATCCAATGAATTTCAAAGTATTTGCTTTACAAACTTCCCATTTAGACAGTTTTTCAAAAGAAATATACACATTATATACATATATGTATTTTTATTTTGCTTACATGTTTTAAAAATATTTTCATTTCTTTCATCTGTGTGTTAGTGTGTTAGCCTGTGAGTTAAGATAACTGGCTCTGGGAGATCCATTTCCACAACTAAAAAGCTAAATGATTAGGGCAAATCTTTAATTTCTTTGTATTTTGTTTCCTCAGCCAAGATGGAGAGTTGGCCCAGCTTATCTCAAAGGTAACCTGGGCAATAACATTGTGTAATCTCACTTTTTTCCCCTCAACAAAATCCCTGTGCTATGGGTAAGGAAGGTGTTAGAATCTGCATCTGGCAAAGGAGGAGAGAAGCTAAAGTCAGTCACATAGCTACAATGGGCCGTAGCAGATATTGGCCAGGATGGGCCGACACCTCCTCCTGACACTGACATGAAATTCTAAGCTACTCCTACTTCTTCTACCATGCAACTTCTCAAGGCTACAACCAGAGAATAAGGCAGAGCTTCAGTCTGTGCTCTAATGGGTCTTGCTCCATTTTGGTTTATAGAGGTATCTATTTTGGCAGAAGACTCTGCACTGGTTTTTGCTAAATGTCCATCTTAGTTTAGTGATTTGGAGAAAATTTGAAGGTGGTAGAATGAAGCAAGTAATAAATACTCAGGAAGTGGCTAGTACTGGAATTTGATAGGATGCACTTTGAATGACTAAATGGAGTATATAAGGGGCAGTGATGTAGCATAAAACTAGAAAGGAAGGGTAACACTAAACTATAGAGGGGTTTGAATAGTGGGGTAAGGAATTTGCCCTTTATCTTATAGGCAACAGGGAACCATTGAATTTTTTTTAAATTTTTTTAGCTTTTTTTTTTTGGAGGGAGGAAGGCAGGGCAATTGGGGTTAAGTGGTTTGCCCAAGGTCACACAGCTAGTACATGTGCCAAATGCCTGAGGCTGGATTTGAACTCAGGTCCTCCTGACTCTAGGGCTAGTGCTTACTTACTATGCCACCCAGCTGCTCCCATTGAATATTTTTGATCACAGGAATGACATAATCTGATTTGTGCATTATTTTAGAAAGACATATAGAGAAAAACAATAGTGTATAAGTTGGACTATGCCCAAACCATTATACTTCCTAAAGCAGTAAGAAATTAGAGCCAGGTATTTCATAAAAAAAATACACATATTGGGGAAAGAAGAGTTTACTGGATAGAACCTTCAATTAACTTTTAAAAATTCAATTAATTGAAATTTTATTTCTCATTTCTAGATAATCAAGGTTTTAATTTTACCTCCCTACCTATATAAATTCCCCATAGTCAGCCAGGCTAAAAACAGAAATATTTTCAAAACAAAAAGCATTTCCATTCTGCAGTGAAATGTAATAAGCTACAATATTTGCATAAGAGACAACAAACTCCCAACCAAGGCTATGATTTACTGCATTGGGAAAAATATGAGATATTTGCAAATTCAGGTGCAGTTGCAACATCCAATTTTAGATGTCCAGCACTCATTTTATAGTAATACAGTTTGATTTTGTTTTGGAGGGGGCAGTGTTGTATGTGTGTGTGTATGTGTGTGTGTGTGTGTGTGTGTGCGTGTTGTGTGTGGCATGTTTTTATTCTTCAGAAAACCACACATTAATTGCATTCACCTCTTCCCTATGTTAATTAAAGGGAGATTTATAAAGCAAATAAGCAGTTCCCTCTTCAGAATGGTTAAGAATTACAAACTCATTGACCTTTCAAGAAAAGAACTTGGTTCAGTCAACTAGAAACCAAGTGCAACTAAAAGATTTCCAATTAATCCTTTATTGTAAATCATTTTTTTCCTCATAAAGTTTTTTTTCCTCTGTTAAAAAAAAAACTCCATAAAAACTACTTCATTTCATTTGTAGTACACCTTTCCTTGGCAATTGCAAAGAGCATATTCCCCCTAGCCCAACCCCACCAAAGGTATGGTGGGTTAGTGGACAGGGTACAGGACTTGGAACTAGAAGACCTCAGTCCTAGGCCTGGCCCTGTCTGTTCACTCTGTATGTGATCTGGTCTTCTGCTCAGCTCAAGCGCAAACTATTGCCTGAGACCTTGCCTAAGTCCTAAACATCTTCCCTGGTGAAATCACTTTGAATCACTTTTTATGTATTTTGTGTGTGCTCTGTGGCCCATTCCAATCCAATCACAGGAGAATATAAGTTCCCTAAGGACGGCCATTTTTGGACTGTGTGTGTGATTTTTTTTAATCTTTTCTTCCTTGTCTAGTATTACTACTGGTCCTTGAATAGGATTCCAGGACTGGAGCAGGGGTTTCACTGGTATAAGGAACTCACAATGAGGAAACTCTCTTTTCCAAAGATGATCAGCTCTTTCTCAGCAACTTTTAGCCTTAGCAACTACATTGATTCAGGGCTTCTTCAATTGGGGTCTGCAAAATGTGATAGTTAAGTAGACAGATTTAAAATGATGTAAATATAGACAAAGAGATAGATAGATAGTTTTATACATTCAACACTTACCACAGTGTCTGATGTGTAGTAGGTACTTAATAAATGTTTATTGATTGATCGAAAAATCAATAAAATCAGCTTCCTTTGCAATCTTAAATTTTATTTTATACATTTAAAAATATTATTCAAAGAAAAGGTCTATATGTTTCATTAGACTGTCGAAGAGGTACATCACACAGGCACAGACACACACACACACACACACACACACACACACACACGCAATGGCTAACGACTCCTCACTAAGTTTGAAAATTCAAGTGATTTATTCAGCATCACAAAGCCAGTAACTGTTAGAAGTGGGCCTTGAATCCAATTCTGTCTGACTCTTAGACCAGCTTTCTATCCACCAGTGCTATGTGCCTGGCATTCAACTTCTTAAATTAAATTAAACTTTAGTTTTCTCATCTGCAAACTGAAGACAGAAATTCTCATAAACTTATCTCACCAGACCATTGTGAGTAAACTCTTTTCTAAATCAGAAAGAATCATCGATGTAATGTAAAACCATTGCTGTTTTGGTTTCTTTGCTTGTTTATTTATCAGATCTATGCTTTCTTGCTATGGGGAGTTCCTCAATGGGATCGGCACTGGCTTTAAAATTTAACAATCTTAGAGAAGGGCTGGCTGGGTCATTGAGAGGTCCAATGATTTGTCTGGGGCAGTCAGCAGGGGACAAAGATGTGAATTAAATCGGGGTCTGGATTCAGAGGTGGGCTCTCTGTCCACTTCACCAGGGTATCTCTCATGCTCCCACTTTTTCCTTTCCTATTTTTTCATATCTAATCTTTTTTTTTAATCTCTTGTTGTAGAGCTGGAAGAAGAATCATATCAAATTACAGCTGACTGGGAGACAAACAATAGGTGAATAGTACGTGTGAACAGGCTGAAGTACATTATCAACTGAGACTAGGCTTCAAAAAGTGGGATTAAGAAAAACATCTATGACATGAATGATCAGAATAGGAAGTCAACCAATCAATCAATCAACATTTATTAAGTGCCTACTATGTGCCAGGCACTGTGCTAAGCACTGGGGATACAAAAAGAGGCAAAAGATAGTCCCTGCCCTCAAGGAGCATACAATCTATTCAGAAAGGAAGAGAGGTGAACTATTTAGAAACTCCTCAAAATATTAAAAGAACCAGAACCAAGATATTAAAAGAACTAGGCTACCCAATGGAGTATATAAAAAGGACATGGACAAAAGTTACCAGGGCGAGAAGAAAAAAGTTTCCTGTCTACTTGCTATATAGTGAGGTAAGGTTTTTCAGTGGGTTGCTGAGCTGGAATTATATGTGAATGTGGAAGACTCCCACAAGGACAGCTCAATCTCTCTACTCTGGCTGCTCTCTAGTGGGGAAGACAAACTGCTCTGGGCCTGTGGGTAGAGGCTGGCTCTTGTTAGTGTCTTATTTTTTTCCTTTTTCACAAGGTCTTGTGAGACTTTGAAAGGTCAAAACAGCCAAGGTAGGAGTCCATGTCAGAGTTTGTCATTAGCAGATCATGGGGCTCCAGTGTAGCCTTGGGAAATGATCTCTCAGAGCCTACCCACCAGTGGATGGATATAGCCAGGGAGTGCTTCATCCATTGGCAAAGGCCACATTCAGAAGTGGACATTGTAGAGAAAATGCTTGTAGCAGCCACTCTGAGTTCATTCTCCTTGGGGTCTGGGTTAGGAAAGGGAAACACCTGCCACAGGTTCAGTGTTTATACTTCTATTTTTACCACATATTCTCAGCAAACATCCCCCTGTAAAAGTTAATTGACGTTAATCGGTTAAATGATATCAGGGTGCTGATTACAGGGTCTGTTAATATATAAGAGCAAATATATTTAGAAATTTATATTTAGATATAATTATATTTAGACATTATATTTAGAAAATATAGAGATTGCTGTTGGGGAGAAGACTGGAATGAAAAATAAAGATGATACTATTAGATAAAATGCCATTTCCTTATGGAATGCTGATAGAACCCTGAGGGGAAGATGTAGCTAGCCAGACCTTTTGACACCCAATTTATCAAGTCAAGGCACGAAGCATTTATTAAGTGCCTAATATGTGCCAAACGCTATGCTAAAGGTTGGGGATACAAAGAAAAGCAAAAACTAAAAAGGCCCTGCTCTCAAGGAGATCATAGACTAAAGAGGGGGACATACACAAATGCTTTCACCCCACCTCTTTCTCCATACAAATTCCCAGTTCTTTTAGTGTTTTAATTCAGAACTAGACAATCTAGACTTTGTGACTAATAACACCCTTGACTGAACTTTACAGGCAATATTATAGATGGTGGGAGTGGGGGAAGGATGGGGGTGTTTTCTATTTTTTGGAAGAGAAGGGAAGGGAATGTAAAGGAAGCTGTCAAGAGAACCAACTGTATGTGAGTCCTTTAAGAGCATCTATTTTCATAAGAACAATTAAGGTAACGATTACAAATAAATTATGCTAATTCATTAAAAGTAGATCCAAGATGACCTGAAGTGGAAATACTAGTGAAATGCTAGGCTTTGCTATTGAGCCTGAGGGCCTCATTGTTCTTATTGGGTCAAACCCTGAATTACAGAGCAAAACAACAGATTAAGCTCTTAGTCTGACAGGGCAGACTGAATGATCTAGCTTCATATTAATATTGCCCCTGAAGGCATAATTGCAAAATACATGAATGACTCATGATTATGTCCTTAGTTAGAGAAAAAAAATCCAATGGGCTGGATGATTGATATCTCAGCCCTGATGTAGAAAGGGGTCACTATCCCCTGGATGGCTTCTACAGCTGTCCCTATATCCTTATTCCATAAACCAATGGATAAAGGAAAATTCATATTGCTGGACTACCCACAGGCATTTATGAGTGAATTTGTTCCAAAAAACATTTATAATGGGATGATGGAAAAAGCTTAGAAAACAGTACCAATAACGCTCAGCCAATGACTTGGAATAGCTCAGTGTCTGACAAGTCACTAATGGAGCAATCTATCTGTCTTTATCTTTGGGAGGGATTCCACCATCTTGCCTTCTTTCCTTATGGCATGGGTAAAGAACACCTACATCTCTTGCTGTTTTTCAAACAGCTGGACCAGATCTTGCTTCATTTCACCTTCCATCCCCAGCTCCTCTCTCCGTTTTCTGTTGACCCTATGACTCCTTTCATACCTTTGGGCAACTAGGGGCAGGACTTTTTCCTTTGTCCTCTGTGTCATTTCTCTCCTGGACTCTCCTTTCAGTCTCACCACAGGCACACAACGATACTACTTTGTCTCAACACATGGGAGAAAAATAGGCTATGGGATGTCCAATGCATTACCCCTCTCTGAAGGGAACAGGGTGCTCCTAAAGTCTGGACACATAGGCAAAAAAATGCATATTTTCAAGAAATGAACTGAATGAAATTTTCGACATTTTATTTAATTGGAATATTAACAAATAACATCTTCAATTCATTTGTGATGCAAAGGTTGATGCACTTTGCAAGATTCATGTGAACTTGGTGTAATAACTCCACATTGCCATCAACTGCCTATGTGTCTAGATGTTGGGAATACCTTGTGCACTAGAATGTAGTTTTCAGTTATCAAAGTAACATTTCCTTTTTTTTTAAAGAAATCATCCATTCAGACTTTAACTCATTCAGAGTAGCCCCCCTCCAGTTAGTCTGAATTACTGAAGCTTGACCACATTAGTGTTCACTCAATCTACTGTGGCCAACCTATGGGAGTATGAGAGGAATATCCAATTACAATCTCAGCCCATCAAAGATAATTTAAGGTCTAGATTTAGTAAGTATATCCATTTACTATTGTGCGTCTGAAATGGACAAGAGAGGCTATATTTTTATACTTTAAAAAAATTCTGTGTCAGAATGGTAAGCACAAATTCATAGACAGCGTTACTCATATGTGAAGAATAACCCACTGAGATAAGAATTGTAGTGTATTTGTTGTCTGACTTTGACGATTCAATAAGTCAATTTAATAAATATTTATTATACTCCTACTATGTGTAGTGAGTGCTTTGCTAGACACTGGGAGAAGATGAAAAGATTAGATAACATAGGGAACCTGTCTCCCTCGAGCTTAAATTCAAATAGAGGGATAGGATACACACAAATAGCTGTCATATAAAATAATACATGGTAAGTGCATACAGACAGGTACAAACAGCAAATGTGGTGTGAGAAGCACTAAGGGGGTAATAAGTACACACTGGAACCACTTTTCTAATCATCTAGCCCTCAGGACTTCACATGATTCATCTATTATTCCAAAAATTCCCAAGCAATGACTTGGAAATCCAGGGTTTCAGCACCATATTCAAAGAATGTCCTAGTTCTCCCTCCATTTTTTGTTTTTATATTAATTAAGTGTATCCTGTGAGAAATTTCTTTTCTCCCCAAAGGAAATTGAACATTCTGCCCACACTTAAGGGGCAACAGTGCTAGGACACCCGTGGCTGTGACTGTGGCATCGAACAACCAACCACTTAATGGGGCTCTCTCAACAGGAGCCTATAGAGTTCTCAGTTGCCTTCAAAAGGCAACAGGAAACACAGTAGAACCCCTGGGAAGAGACTCTATGGAGCCTTACTCTAACGCACCAATGTGCAATATCCTATCCAAGGCAGGTAATTAGGGGAACCCTTGGGCAGGGGAAAGACAATCCCACTTCAGAATGGAAAAAGGTAGCCTGAATAATGAATGGGCAAAGTGTAAACCAAAAGTCAGGCCCAGTTGATATCAGGGTGTTTTCAGGAAAATGAAATCCATGGAACCAAATGGAGTGAGAAAACCAGGAGCAAGGATTTAGCCCTAAAACGGGGAGACCAGGAAGTTAACCAATTGCCTAGCTTGATACATCAACCCTAAATATATTTATGAGACTACTTGTATTCTCTAGCCACCTTGCCCCAATGCTGACCAGCAAGCGTGCTCTTAGAAGGGTCTACTATGCTGTGAAATGATTAAATCATGACAGTCAAGTCATGGGTCTATCCAATTTTCTTTAGCATAGATAGCTCTTTAATTCTCAAGGCCATGGCTTAGAGGAATAATGTTAATGTGAGGCTTTTTCCACATTTGAGGCATGCACATTTTTTATTATCTCCCATATTTTGCCCTCAAGTCCGTATGCCTGCCACTCTTCTGGGTACTGGATGAGACTCCTATCACTTTTGGAAGGAGGAAAGAAGAAAAATGTTTATTAAGCCTGTGTTAGGCCTCAGGACTACAAATACAAGCAAAAACAAAGTCCCTGTCTTTAACAAGCTTACATTCTCATAGGGAAAAACAATATACAACGGGGATCTGAAAAGAAGAGTCAGGACACATCTGGGAAGGAAGTAGATCCTGAAGAACCTAATCTTCTCATCCAACCACAACTACTGGTGGTACCCGAGGGCTAGGGGTTGAAGTGACTTTATCATAACAAAGATAAGTGAATATACAGTGAGAAGATAAACCCCCAGACAACAGGCCACAGGACTGAGTGATGAGGGAAAGGGCCAAATTCTATTTCCTCAAGTTTCCTTAAATATCAAGTGATACAAAAGCTATAAGATAATAGCCACACTTGGTTATGCACATTTGAGGGCCTAATGAGTGTGTATTAGAATGTCAGGGATGTGGAAAGGTGATTGATCCCTTATTGATATGTTTCTTTGGCAGTGCCCGGCACATAGTAGATGCTTAATAAATGTTTACTGAATTGAATTAATACTGCAAGTCATTCAAGATGTCCCTCAACTCACTCAGACTTCAGGAATAGCAGTGCCCAGGGTGAGGCAGGAAAACAGCAAGTATAGAAACCATCCTTCTTATACTAGGGCAAGTATTAAATGGATGAGTAAGCCCAGTCATTATGAAATTCTGTAAGTTGGGTCACCTGGTCATCCTGATGTTTCTATTTATATCACTATAGATAATATTCCAGCATTTGGTTCATATACTTTTTCCACCCATCAGATAGAAGACACTATATACATAGAGGGAGTTATACTGAATTTACATATTTTTCAGTAAATTCTTACCTGGATCCACGGGGGCTTAATCTGGACCAAAGTAGGCAAATTGTTTCAACTCTCACTGGGAATCCTAGGATTCCTACTCACTTTCTCTAGATCGGAACCAAGCCATAAGTTTTGAACTATTCAACATAGTTGGAACCCGTAGTACCTCCCAACCCGATAGCTAACTCTCACAGATAAAGAATGAGTGGACATTTGTAGGAGATCTGAAAATTAATTAATCTTGGGTTGGAAACAGAAAAGTGGTAACACATGCCCCCCCCCCCCATTTATCTGTAGAGGAAGTGGAAGGGAAGGGAATAATCAATTACATAGCATCTGCTATGTGCAGACACTGGGCCAAGCACTTTTTTCTTTACAAATATTATCTCACTTGATCCTCACAATAACCCTTTGAAATAAGTGCAATTATTATCCCCATTTTACAACTGGGGAAATGGAGGCAGGCAACAGTTAAATGACCTGCTCAGGGTCACACAACTAAGTGTCTGAGAACAGATTTGAATTCAGGTCTTCTTGAGTTCAAAAACCAACGTAGTAAGTAAGCACTTAACTATTTAGCTCCAACCCTTTATCCACGGTGCCACCAGCACCTTCTCAGGGAAGGTAAGCTGGTCTATGCATAATACAGAAGTGATGACCTAAGCATGCTGTCCTGCCCCAAGCTGCCCTGGACTCCAGGGATTGTGGAGCCAATTCTCAATGGATCAATTGGGAAAATGCTAGAGATGGAATGCATAGATGTTTTACTGTAACTGAAGGTGGAACTCAATGTGAGCCCATTACCAGATAATTAAAAGCACATTGGCTACCAAGGCTACATAGAATGATAGATCTAGAGTTGGAAGGGATGCCCAATTCCCCTCTTTTTATAAGTAAGGGAACTGAAGCTCAGAGAGAAAAAAAATGACCTGTTCAAGTCACAGGATTGTACCAGGTCCTCCGAAGCCAATGTCAGTGTTTTTCCTCTATACCAAAACTAAGCTAATTCCTTCCAGATATTTAGAACAAACCCTCCAAAAACTAATCCAAAAACATGGGCATTACATGCCAAGTTAAGGGATCATAGGATTTAGAACAAGAAAGAACCTTGGAGATTTTCTAAGACAACTTCTTCATTTTACAAATGAGGGAACAGAGACTCAGATATAAAGTGACTTGCCCAAGGTCATTCAAGCAGTATGCATCACAGTTAACATTTGAACCCAGATCTTCTTCCCTAAAATTCAGAAGCAGCTGGCACAATTTATTAACTTATGAGGAACAACTTACAGTCCCTTGACCCTGCTGGATCTGATTAACGATCTTACTTTGAGGGAAAGGGGGAGAGATGGCATTAAAAGTTTCCTAAAATTCCACTGCATTATCCAATAGAGGGTCCTTTTCAGTGAGGGAGGGGATGGTCTGCCAGGCAGCCTGCTCAAGGCAGAACACCATAGAGACTATTTTAGATTGTTATGGGGAGAATCCCAGAAGTTTCAAATGAACCACATGTTGAACACTGACCTTGGAGGTTCTCTATCTTCCTGGGGTTCAAATGAGATTGTTCCTGTCTTCTAAATGGTTGAGGGAAAAGGGAATGTCCAGGGGCTTTCTGGGTTCAAAGAGAGTCCATAGACAATAATTTCATGTATTGCTAAGTCCATAATTTGGTTTCTTTCAGATAAAGAGAGAGAGAGAGAGGGGGTGGGGGAGAGAGAGGGAGCATTGTTAAGCATGTACAATGTTCCAGGCACTTGTATTAAGACCTGGAGACACAAGTACAAGCAAGTAAAATACTCTCTGACCTCACGGAACTTAAATTCTAATGGAGAGTTGGGGAAGTATCTACACTCTAATGGCTTTGGAGTGTCATTTGCTTTGTCTTAGGTCTAGAACGATGGGGTCTCTGGGAAAACTAGCCACAAAGTATAAGAGTAGAGATTCAAGTGGAGATTCAGGAATAAAATTGAACAAGTAGTAATGCATTGGATATTTGTCTGCTTCACCATGCTTTTATTAATGTTTTGTTCTTATTGTGGCCATCGCTTTCATTCTTTGTATGATAATAGCATCACAGAAATAGAGCTGGAAGGGACTTTAGAGATTGTCTAGTCTAACTCCTTATTCTACAGATAAGGAAATTGAGTAAGAAAGAGGTCTGGTGACTTATCCAGTGTCAGATAGCTAGTAAGTGTCTGAAGTAATATTTGAACTCAGGTCTTTTCTACTCTAAGCCCCTAAGTTCTATCCATTAAACTACTTCCCTCAAATCCCCTACAATGATATATGGCAAGCCCCCACCCAAATGAGCTATGCACAGGCACTTACATATAACGCTACAAATTCTACTTTGAAATCTGGGTTAACCTTCAAATCTCCAATTGGTTAAGTTTTGCCAATGGACTATGTCATACTAATCTATCTCCCATCATCAGCTCTCCAGGTTCCAGTCATCTGGTCTTAACATCTAAGATACAAGCAGCATGTGCATGCTATCTCCTCCCAGATTCTCCTAATTATATTTCAATGGGTCTATAATTTCATTGGCACCCATACTCCTCACAACTGAAACATCTCATAACCCATCCAAACCATCTCATCCTATGTAATTCTTATTCCTGTTTTATAAATCCTCCCCCACAGATATAACAAATAACCTGGAGACCTACTTCAGGATTTTTAAAAAAAATATTGTAAATACAAGCACCACATTTGGACTCCCATTATCTCTCATTCTCCCTACATGAATGGCCCCTTCCTTTTCCAGTTATACACGTTTTGATGAAATCTTTTTATGTTACATTTTTGTATATCATTGTTGACAATAAGCTGCTTGTACTTGCTATCAAACTTCTCCCCACTATCCCCAAAGTTTTCAACTATCATTTCTCAAACACTCTTTTACTTAAAACTGGTTCTGCTCTAAGGGTGCCACATCCCACAATCCACTCTTTCTTCCCCTTCTTCCAAATGACAGGAGAAGGGTAGGAATATTTCTTGCTCTCTACTTCTACTTACCTTATATTCCTCCACCACCTTCTTTCAATGACCTTTCTCTTTTTGAGATCCATGCATTCTGTTTATCTCACCTCACTTTATTCTTGTGGCCTTCATCTACCAACTTTTAGGTCATTTTCCTAAATTTCTCAAGGACTTGAGGCCCATGGTCTTCCTCTCCAATCCACCTCTTGTCACATCCCTATGGACTACAGCATTCCTGTTGGTAATCCCCCTAACAGCCTTATCACAAAATTATTCCACCTCCACACTTCCACTTCAATTTCAGCCCCATAGCAGCATCTTTTTAATTTCACTATATCTTAAAATTGTACAAGTCAATAACTCAGACATTTAATAAACATTTTTTATGTGCTAGAAACTGTTAAGGGCTGGGGAAACATAGAAGGGCAAATGACTCCATGACTTTAAGGAGCTCACAAGATAATAGGGAATGCAAACCATGTACAATCAAGCTATCTACATGATAACCTGGAAATTATCAACAGAGAGAAGACACTAGAACTAAGAGGGATTGGGAAAGGCTCCCTACAGAAGGTAAAATTTTGGCTGGAACTTGAAGAAAATCAGGGAATCCAAGAGGTAAAAGCAGAATCCATACCCTGCCTGGTCACTTTAACATCAGCTATTATCCTAGAACCCCTTACATCTTCCAGTTTCCAGGTTTCTGAATCCTCATCTCCAGATAATTACCTCCAGGGACACTTAGCATTGGATGAGAAAATAATAAAAATCACATATATATGATAAAATCATAAAAATCATACAAATCACCAATTACTGTATAAATGTATAGGTGTTGTTTGCTGTTCAGTTCTGTTCAACATTTTGTGACCTCATTTGGAGTTTTCTTGGCAAAAAACTGGAACAATTTGCCATTTCCTTCTCCAACTCATTTTACAGATAAGAAAACTGAGGCCCAAAGTATCTGAGGCTGGATTTGAACTCAGGTCTTCCTGACTGCAAGCATGAACTCACTCAGTGTTCCTCTCACTTTCATTCCTTAATACTACTCATCAACATTACCCTCTGTCTCCTCCTTCCCTCTTGTCACAGAAGCCTTCCTGCTACTGTTAGAGTGAATCCCTTTCTCTGAGCCTTTAAGCCCATTCTTTAGACTATCCACCAGGATCTTACCTGAGCCATTCTCTCTCCGATGCTGATCTTCTCCTCTCTAATACTTCCTTTCCATCTTCCTACAAACACATTTAGTCTTCCATGTCCTTAAAAAAGAACTCATATCCTATCCCACATAACCACTATAACATTTCTACCCTTCATTTCATTGTTAACCTTCTTAAGTTGTCTACAGATGACCCAGAGGCTGAATTTCAGATGCCCCCCAAAATTATCAAGGAAACCCAGCATTGGCTGGCAGAATCAATTCCAGGGATAAAAGCAGAACCCAATGAAAACAACACATGATATTTTCATGTGGTCACTCTAGGCCCACCAGATTCCTCCATTTGAAGGAGTGACTTTTTAACTTAAACTATCTCTTCTAGGAGAATACGCAATGGCAGTTCTAAAAGTACATTTCATGACCAAAATATATCATTCTGATGGAGATAGTTTGGGAAGAACGAATTCTGATATAATGAAATAAAATTGGTCTCCAGCAATGCAGAATTGTTGTACAAGACTTCTTGAATTGCCACCAGTATGGATGATCCATTTGCAAATGATGTAGCAAAGAAGTGGGAAGATCCAAAAAGCAGGCCAGTGGTATCAAACTCAAAAAGAAACAGAGGTCAACAAATTGCATGTAAGGATCCCTGCAGATGTATATTGAATTATAAAGCCACAAATTAATATTATCTATGGTTTGTTGTATTTTTACTTCTTTTGTTATGTATTTCCTAATTACTTTTTAATCTGGTTTGGGCTGCATTTAAGAGTGTTGCATATGTGATAACTCAGTAATAAATGGACAAGCTTGATTGCTAGAACAAACACCAAAGCATTAAGGCTCAGAGTCCTCATTGAAATCATGAAATCATGTCAAATAGCAACATTCATTCAAGAAAAGTATTTGACTTAGCATGACTAGCCACTTAGTGTGGCTTCTCTAGAAGTTTTTATAAATCTTACCATAAATCTGTTCATAAAAATTAAAAAATAAACAAAAATCTATCTAAACCCCATGCCTTTACTTCCCCACTATGCACTGTGTCTCCTCAACTCTTTGTAAACTGAAAGTATTTCCTTAAGGGGCACTAATACCTTCCTAAATATCAGATTCAAGGGCCTTTTCAAAAATTCCCATCTTTCTTAACTTCTTTTGATCCTGTTGGCCAAACTATCTTACTGAATATCCTTCCCATGTCCCTCATCTTGACTTTATTAACACTCAACACTCCTTGTTCTCTTCCTTATTCTTTAACTTTCCTTTCTCTTTCTCCTCGACTGGCTTCTCATCCCTTTCCCCAAAAGTCTGACCCTGGCTCTACTTCCTTCTCCCTCTACATAACGTTCCATGTCCGTTTCCTTCATTCTCATGGCTTCAACAACAATTTCTATGCAAATGAATCCCACATCTGTTTTCTCATCTACATGTCTCCAACTGGCAGAAGAACATCCATTTGTATACTACGGTGGCACCTTAAACATATCATGTCTAAAATCAAGCTTATCCTCTTCCCCTATGAACTTGTTTTGCCTTCTGACATCTTCATTTGTCTGTAGCCCCACTAATCATGTTCAAAACTTTGGGCTATTTCTGAATAACCCTTATTCATCTCTTAAATCCAATCAGTTAAGAAAGCCTATCTATTCCACATCTGTAACATCCCTCCTATATGAGTCCTCCCTTCTATCTCCTCCATTGCCATCTGAATACAGACCTTCACTTTAATTCTCCAGGATTTCTAAAATAGCCTCCTAATAGGACTTTCTGATTTTGATCTCTTCCAGCTTTCAAAAGAACAAACATCTTCCCATCACTACCAAAATGGTCTCTATTTTTGGATACAAACTTAGATTGAAAACCAGAATTTATTATCAAATGTACATGTTATGACCCCATTATAATACAGGCTTGTTGGGGCATAAACTCATTTTCTCTTGTTTTTGTAATCCCAGTTCCCAGCACATAGTAGGTATATAGGAAATGCTTTCTTAATTTATTTTGAGTATGTGATCATGTTACTTCTTTGCTCAAATACTTTAGTAACTCCCTATTGCCAGTACATAAAAGCCAAATTTCTTTGCTTGGCGATCAAAGATCTCCATTATCTGGCACAACCTTCTTTTGTAGCTACACTTTATAACATCCCCCTGCACGTACATTGTGTTCCAGCCAAACTGGTCTACAGAGTCTCATAGATTTAGAGCTACATTATCTAGTCCAGCCCCCTTACTTTACAGATGAAGGAAATGAGATCCAGGTTGAATGACTTGCCAAGCATCATACAGATTTTAAATGGCAGAGGAAGGACCTCAACTCAGGTTCGCTGATACAGTCTTAACCCCTGAACCTCCTTCTTACTGTCAGGTCTTTTAAATACATTTGTCCACACTCCTCCCAATGCCTAGAATGGATTCCCTTCCATTCACAAAGTCCAATTCAAAGGTCACCTCCTCCAGGGAATCATCCCTGAATCCCTCAGGTATTAACTTTCATAAGTAAATAGATGTAGAGCTGGAAGGAACCTAGAAGCCATTTGAGCCTCATTTTACAGAAAAAAAGTGAGACCAAGGGCAAAAAAGGGAATTACCCAAGGTTGCACATGTACTAAGACCAGAGGCTAGATTTAAACCCAGGTGTTCTGGCTCTAGAACCAGTGTTCCTTCCCCTGTACCATGGCAGTGATTTTATACCTATCCAAAGTACTTACTACATAATATCTGAATTATAAATATCTATGGATGTCTTATCCCTGCACTAGATTTTAAATTCCAAGAGGGGCAGAGATTATGGCTTAGCCCAATTTCATATGACCTCCACCAACGCAACACCCAGCACAGTAGGCACATAACATGCCTAGCATGAGTGCTGAATAGTAACACATGTGGAAAGTGTAGAGAGGCAGCCTGGTATAGTGGATAGAACACCAACCTCAGAGTCATGGAGACCTGGGTTCAAGGTCCTCCTCT
The DNA here is from genome assembly GCF_011100635.1 of Trichosurus vulpecula. Classification (NCBI taxonomy): domain Eukaryota; kingdom Metazoa; phylum Chordata; class Mammalia; order Diprotodontia; family Phalangeridae; genus Trichosurus; species Trichosurus vulpecula. The sequence continues at coordinate 233,537,725 of NC_050578.1, read as the reverse complement.
GATCAGTATCAGCTTTGTGACCCTGGGTGTCATTTAACCTCTCAGTGTACTCATCTATGGCTAAATGGCTACAGAGGAAAAACTGATCCACTTTAGTAGAAGATGTTTCATCACCAGAAGTCTCCCTATATGATGAAATCACAAAGGGATAAATATATATATTATGTGTAACACATATATACACACAATATACTATATACATATATGCACATATATACATGTGTGTATGCATGTGTATTATACATATGCATACCTGTATATGTATATGCACATGTACACACATGTTTCCCTGTGTGTGTGTGTGTGTGTGTGTGTGTATACTTAGGGGTAACTTTGCTACCGTCAGCTACTACCCCACTGAAAAAAAATAAACAGAAAGTTTTTTGGGAAAAACCAGTAACAACAATGAACACTCCTTTGAAACCTGTCTGCCAAAGTAAATTTCCTTAGTGAGACTCCAGCTGTTCTCATTGAGAGTAATGAGAAACCAGGTGTTAGCAGCAGAAGCAAAAATCAGTTTTCAGCAGCAACAGGAACAGGGAAAGGGATATGCAACTGAGATGAATGAGAGCAAGTCTCTGAACCTGTAGTGTGGTATCTTAGGAAGAACCATTAGACTCCTTTCTACAAATTCTGTTAGTCATCGCCAAAAGGAAAAGTGATAGATTTATGTAAAGATGCACAGGGCATAATTTGAACACTCTTAGGAAAGGCTGTTTAAATTTTATATATATTGAAGTATGCCAATACTTTACCCCCTAAAACTTGTTAAAAAGATGCCAAGTTCCAAATGAAAATTTAAAAATTCAACCAGCCAGATGTCTCTAAATCTCTGCCTGGAGGTTTGATGCTATATACACATAGCATCTAAGTAACTGTCTCTCTTATGATTTCTGCCTGACCGTTAGTAACATCTCCCAGATCATTTCATCTTTCTCTTCCTGCTGCCACTAACTTAGATCAGGCCCTCATTATCTTATGCCTGAATTACAGCAAAAGGGTCCTTGCCAAAAGTATCCTCTACCTTGATCCCCTATGTCTTAGGTCCAACTGACACCATCATCAGACTACTCTTCCAAATACACTGTCCTCATAAGTTCACCCAAGCACTAGACTAAGCACCTCTAAAACTCTTGGACTTACATGGAATGTAAATGTCCCTTCTCTATCCAAAAAGGCAACATGGTATTGTGGGAAGGATATTAGATTTGAAGCCCAAGGACCAGGTTAAAATCTTGATTGTACTATTTGCTCCTGGTGTGACTTCAGATAAGTCACTTGGCCTTCCTGGGACTCAATTTCTCCATATGTAAAATGAGAGAACTGAACTAGATGACCCCTAACTCTGTGTAGGACTCCTCATTGTTTGCTCTGTGAATAACTGCAGTTTCCACACCCGTGTCTTTGTTTCTACTTCTCTTCTCCATCTAAAACATTCTCCAAGGCTTACCTCCTCCATGAAACCAGATTACTTTACCCAATATATCATCCCTTCCTTTCCATATATTTGGGGTAATTTATACTCTAAATAAATTTGTTCAATTTGTCATTTTATTTTGTGCTGATGTGTTATTTTCTAATTCATTCATTTCTGTAAGGCTCCATACTTCACCTCCATGCTTTGGATGTGTGAAATGCATCACTCCTCCCCATCCCTAACCTCTTGGACCAGAAGGGTCAGTGACCCATAATACTCCCTAGTGTGGCCCAAACCATATCAAAATATAATTGGGAAATATTTGACAAAATAAATAAAAATACAATAAAACATAGATAACATTAATATATGGTTTTCAAAATCAATATGCACCCTACAGGTATGGTTATGCATGATTTCATGACTTCCCTTTCTATTTGGGTTTGACTCCACTGGATTATAATGTCTGGTTCCTTTTGAAGCTCAATTGTTTCCACCTTTTACATGAGGCCTTTTCTAATCATCCCAATTACCAGTTCCTCATTCTTCAAATTGTATTGTATTTATTCTGTATGTATTTATATGCGTACATGCTGTCTCTTTCAATAGACCCCCTTGAGTCAGGCACTGTTTCATTTGAGATTTTGTATCACCACTACATTAGCCTAGTAGATACTTAATAAGGTTTGTTGATTGCCTAATTCCCTAACATGACTGAAAGCTCGGTGAGGTAAAGAATCACATTATTCACTCCTATTGAATGTTCTTCTATTCCTGTTACATTCCTAATGCACAGTAGAGTCTTAAGAAATCCTTTTTGAGCTGAATTTTATTAAAATGGTATATCAAAAAGAACCCCAAACTAGAAGTTGGGAAGTTTAAATTCCTAATTCTAACTCTATCACTGGCTTCCTATGTAATCTTGGCCTTTGCAGCTCTGAAAAATGGGGGAAGGATGAATTAGATAATACCCATGGTACCCTTAAACTCTGGCAGTCCCAAGCTTGTGTAACACAATTTACAAATGGCTAATGCTTATAAGGCATCTACCACCCATGCCTTATCATTCCCTTAGCCATCACTTAATATCCACCTAAGCCAATGCACCACTGTCTATAACATTGCTTCTATGAGAAATATACGGCTCATTTGTCAGCTGTGGACTGATTGAACTTAGATATTGTGATAGCATGGGGGTGGGGAATGGTACAAGAAAGATACCTGAGTTCAACTTTCTCAGATAAAAACAACTAAACCCAGGAGAATTCTAATGACCAGCAAAGATAGTGTCAGTTTAGGGATCAAAACCCAGGTGGACTGACTTTTATTCTTATTGCCTTCTTCCATGTGGCCTCTATGCCTTCTTTCCCTCTTTTAGCCACATAAAAATGCTAAGTATCATACTTAATGCAAAATGTATTACAAGGATACCCCATAAAGTTCTAAAACACTATGTACCACAAGTCAGAAGAAATATTAATGGGATGTTCTTTTTAAAGGCAAAAGTAGTAGAAGGACATTACTGTCATAGTCTAGCCACCAAGTAATTTCAGATCACCTTCAGAAAAAACCCAAGAGGTATAGCAAGGATGAGTCACCACAAAAAAGTTGTGGACAACTTGAATCCAAAGAGACATGAGAGCTGAATGGTAGATCCAGAATTGGGAATCAAACATCTTAAGGGTGTGATCTTGGCCAATCTGCCATATTGTCTTCTTATTGTCTATATTAGTCAATGTCTAAATTTGTGCACTAGAAGATGACTAATTCATCTATATATAACAGAGTACCTAGGACAGTACATGGCAAATAGTGGCATTTATTTTTGTTTTGTTTTTTTTTTTTGATTGCTTGATTAGGAGATAGAGGTTATGCAGCATATAGAGGAGAGCTTTTCTGGATGGCCGAGAACAGTCAGGCTGAGTTGAGCAGCTAGGCCACAGATCTCCTTATAAAAGTCTCTGGAAACAGTGTCAATGCTCTACTATCAGAGGGAAATAGGAGAGATGAGTAAAAAGATGGGGGTCCATTTCACTACCCCTGGCTTTCTGATGTCCCTCCTGATATCCTTGCTAGAAAATATGGGTAGTGAGACTGTCTAGACAGAGACTAGGGAAAATCTTAAATCCAATGACAACAGCCACACAGAATGAGACTGAAAAACTAGTGCTCGTTTCTTCCAAATTAAAAGACAGCAGAATCCCACAAGTACTTGTTGCAGCCACCAATAGGGAAGATGTCACCTAGTTCCAGAGAACAGTTCTGTATTAATTTTTTGAGTCTAATAATTGACATTGACTGATACAGTCATCAAACATGACCTCAAAACTTCAGACTAAAACAGCTTTGCACTGTACTTATCCTGCTAAGTACCTTCAAATGCCAAGTAGGCACCCATGGAGGCCACTTTATCACTCTCTTCTTGCTTTGCCTTAGTGCCTAACACCTTATCATTCAGACTAGTTACCCTGAGACTCACATCTATCTGACAAAAAGGCTCAGCTAACTGAGACCCAAAAGTCATTCAAATGAGCCTGAATTTGATCCTGTAGAAAATGGGCAGTCACTGAAGGATTTTAAATCAGTGGGTAGCTGTTTAATAGAAGTGATCTCTGTAGTCTAAATTAACAGCATCCCAAACACAGTATGGAGCCCAGGCTACAGGGATCCTGACACTGTGTATTAGGAGGGCAGAGTTTATAATCTCAAAGAGGATCATATACATGTCTGAAAGGTTCGGAACCGCCGGATATAAGAAACTCTCAAAGTAGGAGGCAGAAGAATCAAAGCACATATTTAGGCTCCACAGTAACCAACCCATGAACCAGCATCCCCATTTTGACATATTAATGAAAAGTTTCCAGGCCCAATAAGTACACCTTACAAGAGTAACCAGGAGGCTACAGAGAAGCATGATTGCGTAAAGCAAAATCATGCTTCCACCTCTATGGTAAAAAGATTACCCACTGGCCTGAAGTCCTTGTTCAGCTTCCTCCTGTAGGTCAGCTCTGCCACTGGCAGCTCCTGCTTCGGCTGTGGCTGTGACTATAGCAGCCTCTGGCTCCAACGGGAGCTGCTTTTAACCATCCGGCTTCTGCGGGGGTGTAAGGTATGCTGGGGAAAGCACAGGTTCTTTCAATCTGCTTAAGCAAGGTGAAGGGGTTGACCAGGAAAGCACAGGTTCTTTCCATCAGCTTAAGCAAGGTGAAGGGGTTGACCAGGAAAGCACAGGTTCTTTCCATCAGCTTAAGCAAGGGAAGCAAGGTGAAGGGAGAGACAAGCTTACTCCAGTCCAACATACAAACAGCATTCAGTTCAGGGGAAAAAGCCAAACCAGTCAAGGGCACTTGCTGACCAAGCGCTAAGGAGCCCATTTTTGGTTGCCAACACACACTGCTCTATCTTGGTAATATGTACGTGAATAACTGAAACAAAATGTGCATTTTAGATTCCCCTTTGTTAACTAGAAATGCACCTTCATGGCCTTGGGAGAGACAGAGATGATTTGGTCCCATCTCCTATCCTATTCGGGAATCTCCTTGGTAACATCCTTCACAACTATAACCCAGCATGTGTTTGCATACTTCCAATTACAAAAATCTCATTGTTTCACAACTCACTCTACTCCATTACGGAACAGCTTTGAACTGTTTGAAGTACTTTCCTTATACTATATTCAGCTGAAATTTTCCTCCCTGTGACATTCAGCCATGGATCCTAGTTTTGCTCCCTAGGATTATATGAAGAAATCTTATCTCAATCATGAGTCCCTTCAAATATTTGAAATAGTAACCATGACCATGACTCCAAGTCTTCACTTTTTTAAGGCAAAATTACTCATCCTCCTCTGAATCTATTTCAGTTTGTCTATATTGGATCACAAATATGGTACCTAGAACTGGATTTAGTACTCTAGGTTTGCTCTGACAAACAGCACAAAGTGAGTGTGACCTCTCTTACCCCTTACATTATTCTTTTAATGCAGTTTAAGATCACATGACTGCTACATGACATCTGTCTGCTACATCATAAATTCCATGAAGTTTATTGAAGGTAGTCAAGGTAGTATCAGGATCACTCCTGCTGACAGAGGTTGGAGTGAACCTCCCATCTCATCGAACTTTTGTAGTTTAGTGTAGGCAAAGACAGGTCAAGGTGCCTTTTAGTTGACAGGAATTTGAGAATTGGAAGAATGAAGACACTAGGTATTTGAGTTTGAATGTTGAAAGACCCCATGCTGCCTTTAAATGTGACAAAATCAAGGCACAGTCTTTGTCTAACTTGACTGTACATCTATCACCAAGCATTAAGCCCTTAAAAACCTACAACCTATATATTGCCTCTCCCCACTGTAATGTCCCCAGTAGCCTCTCCTCACCACTTAACAAAGAATTCCTTCCCTACCAGTCTTCCCTTCTATCACTGTTATGAATTAGCACCAGCCCCCAGATCCAGCCTCCTTCCTTCCTTCTCCTAATGCCTGGTTCTGCTAGACCTAGATAACCTTAGATAGACTCACAAGACCTTACTGATTTAGGGTAGTGAGCATTCTATTCCCTCAAAGTCACCAGCAGGATGACCAATTCCACTTGGGGACCCAGAGGATCTGACCTGTTTCCATCATTTTCCCTGAATGCCAAGAGAGAGTGAAAGGGAGAGAGGAAGTCAGATCCCCTCAATAAAGCTGTCTTGTCTCAACTATCTTGTTGTGAGTTCTATACTTCCTTGAGACTTTGGCTATTTCAAACCTTCGTTAGTCATCATTATGCAACATTTTCTTTATTTACTTGTGTCAAATACTGTTTTCTATCCTCCTCAGGTACAACCTCATATCAGTACACTATTCACTTCCTTAAACAAAAATGTGATTCCATTTTTAGATACCAACAGCTCCTCTTCAGTCTTCAACTTTTGAAAATTTTCACTGTATGAAGGAAGCCCCACAGTTCATCAGCTGCTGAGTATTTTCCACAGAGAGGTAACTTGGAGCAGCAGCAAATACATTGAATTTGATGTCAGAAATCTTGATTCTAAGCCCTGGCTCTATTAATTAATAATGTGTAAAAAGGGGGTAGTAATCCCACCATCTCTTAGAGTTATTGAGAAGACAAAATGAGGTTAATAGATGGGAAAACACTTTCCAAGTTGTAAAGCATCATACAAATATAGAAATGTCAAAGAAAGACAAAGTCCCATATATGTTAAAGTATCATGACAGTATTTGTTTTTTTGGTGATAGCAATAATACGGGAAACCAATGTGGTATATTCATAAAAAGAATTATTATTTGCTAAGACTTGTATGAATTGATGCAGAGGGAAGTGAGTAGAACTGGAGAATAGCTTACATAATATTAACACAAAAGAAAAGGACCCTAAAGTGGCTAACATTTATATAGCATATCAGTCATGTAAAGCACTTCACAAATAACTTCTCCCTTTATCCTCACCCTAATCTGAAGAGGTGGGTGAAATTGTTATCCTCATTTTATAGATGAAGTAGTCAGAGGCTGACCAACTTGCCTGAGGTTACATAGTTATTAAATGTCCAGGGCCGGGGCTTCCAGGGGTGGAGCCAAGATGGCGGCTGGAAAGCAGGGACTTGGGTGAGCTCCCTACCACATCCCTCCAAAAACCTATAAAAAATGGCTCTGAACAAATTCTAGAACTGCAGAACCCACAAAATAGCAGAGGCAAGCAGGGATCCAGCCCAGGACAGCCTGGATGGTCACTGGATGAGGTCTATCATGCACAGAATGGAGGGGAGCAGAGCTCAGCGTGGGAGGCAGCAGGACCAGCCAGACCAGGAGCCGGGCAGAACAGGCCCTAGCACCCTGAATCAGTGAGCTGTGGCAGTTACCAGACTTCTCAACCCACAAACACCAAAGACAACAGAGAAGGTTAGTGGGAAAAGCTGCAGGGGACAGAGTTCACAGTTGGGCAACTGCCCCAGGGGCAGCGGGGGAGGTGCAGCTACAGAACTACAGCTGCAGTTACTTCTGGCCCCAGGCCCACATGGTGGGAGGAATTAGGTGGCAGATCAGAGCAGGAGTGCAGAGCCTGCTGAAGATTTGTGTCAGGTCTGGGTTGATGGTTCTTGAGGAAGGAGGAGTGCTGGGGTGGCAGAGCTGGCTGTATAGAAATAGCTCTGAATTCAACGGCAAATCCCCTCAAGCTTGGAACAAAGTACTCTTTGCTCTACAAGCAGTCATACCCCAATGAAAACCTCAAGGGTCGAGTAAGTTGGCTGGGAACATGGCCAGGCAGCGAAAATGCACCCAGATTCAGTCTCAGACTTTGGAATCTTTCTTTGGTGACAAATAAGACCAAAACATACAGCCTGAAGAAATTAACAAAGTCCAAGAGCCTACACCAGAAGCCTCCAAGAAAAACATGAACTGGTCTCAGGCCATGGAAGAGCTCAAAAAGGAGTTGGAAAAGCAAGTTAGAGAAGTAGAGGAAAAATTGGGAAGAGAAGGGAGAAGGATGCAAGAAAACCATGAAAAATGGGTTGGTGACTTGCTAAAGGAGACCCAAAAAATACTGAAAAAAAATATTGAAGAAAACAACACTTTAAAAAATAGACTGACTCAAATGGCAAGGGAGCTCCGGGAAGCCAATGAGGAAAGGAATGCCTTGAAGGGCAGCGTTAGCCAGGTGGAAGGGGAGGTCCAGGGTGCCACTGAAGAAAATACTACCTTAAAAATGAGATTGGAGCAAGTGGAAGCTAGTGACTTTATGAGAGATCAAGATATTGTAGAACAGAACCAAAGGAATGAAAAAATGGAAGACAATGTCAAGTATCTCATTGGAAAAACCACTGATCTAGAAAATAGACCCAGGAGAGATAATTTAAAAATTACTGGACTACCAGAAAGCCATGATCAAAAAAAAAGAGCTTAGATAGCATCTTTCAAGAAATTACCAAGGAAAATTGCCCTGATATTCTAGAGCCAGAAGGTAAAATAGAAATGGAAAGAATCCACATATCGCCTCCTCAAATAGATCCCAAAAAGAAAACTCCTAGGAACATTGTCACCAAATTCCAGAGCTCCCAGATTAAGGAGAAAATACTGCAAGCAGCCAGAAAGAAACAATTTGAATATTGTGGAAAAACAATCAGGATAACACAGGATCTGACAGCTTCCACATTAATGGACTGAAGGGCTTGGAACACGATATTCTGGAGGTCAATGGTGCTAGGATTAAAACCAAGAATCACCTACCCAGCAAAACTGTGTATCATACTCCAAGGCAAAATATGGATTTTCAATAAAATAGAGGACTTTCAAGCTTTCTCAGTAAAAAGACCAGAGCTGAATAGAAAATTTGACTTTCAAACACAAGAATCAAGAGAAGCATGAAAAGGTAAACAAGAAAGAGAAATCATAAGGGACTTACTAAAGTTGAACTGTTTTGTTTACATTCCTACTTGGAAAGATGATGTGTATGATTCATGAGACCTCAATATCATAGTAGCTGAAAGGAATATGTATATATATATATATATATATATATATATATATATATATATATATATATACACACACATATATATACATATATATGTGTGTGTGTATACATATATATATACATATGTGTGTGTCTATGTATGTATGTAGGTATATATATACACACACATACACACACACACAAAGGGCACAGGGTGAGTTGAATATGAAGGGATTATATCTAAAAAAAATAAAATCAATTTAAGGGATAAGAGAGGAATACATTGAGAGAGGGAGAAAGGGAGAGATAGAATGGGGTAAATTATCTCACATAAAAGTGGCAAGAAAAAGTGGTTCTGTAGGAAGGGAAGAGGGGATAGGTGAGGGGGAATGAGTAAATCTTGCTCTCATCAGATTTGACCTGAGGAGAGAATACCATACACACTCAATGGGGTATCTTACCCCACAGGAAAGAAGGAGGAAGAAGATAAAAAAGGGGGGGCAATAGAAGGGAGGGCAGATGGGGGGAGAAGGTAATCAAAAACAAACACTTTTGAAAAGGGCCCTGGTCAAGGGAGAAAATTCAATAAAGGGGGATAGGTTAGGAAAGAGCAAAACATAGTTAATCTTTCACAACATGAGTATTGTGGAAGGGTTTTACATAATGATATGCATGTGGCCTATGTTGAATTGCTTGCCTTCTTAGGGAGGGTAGGTGGGGAGGGAAGTGGGGAGAGAATTTGGAACTCAAAGTTTTAAAAACAGACATTCGAAAACAACAACAACAAAAAAGTTTTTGCATGCAACTAGGAAATAAGATACTCAGGCAATGGGGCGTAGAAATTTATCTTGCCCTACAAGAGAAGGGAAAGGGGGATGGGAGGGGAGTGGGGTGACAGATGGGAGGGCTGACTGGGGAATGGGGCAACCAGAATATACGCCATCTTGGAGTGGGGGGAGGGTAGAAATGGGGAAAAAATTTGTAATTCAAACTTTTGTGAAAATCAATGCTAAAAACTAACTATATTAAATAAATTTTAAAAAAAGTAAAAAAAATGTCTGGGGCCAGATTTGAACCCAGGTTTTCCTAAGTCCAGATCCAGACCACTGTGCCACCTAGGTGCTTCCCAGATGAATTCAGGGAATAATCATAGTCCCCTTGTTCACAACACTGGATCAGAGGATGGATAAAGTGAGAGAATCTAAATGAAAGCTTTCTTTTGTAGTATTCCTCCCACCCCCAGGAAAATGTAAGCTTCTTGAGAGTAAGGACCGTTACTGACTGCAATGATGAACCTTGGCACAAGCACAAATGGTAATTTTTTTTTCTGTTAAACAAATTCTGTAAAATTTTTGTTCTGTAAAGTTTGGACTCAGTCCAAAGGCCACACTTAAGGATCTAGAAGGCCAAACATGGCCTCAGGGCCAAAAGTTCCCCACCCCTGGACTAAAGGATCACAATGCTGAATATCTAGACAGCTGGTTTTAGTTAACTATTTTTTCATTGACACAAAGGAGGGTATAAAGTGGAGTATATGCTGTCCCTATCCAGAAAAATAACTATGGAGTCTGAATGCAGACCAAAGCATATCATTTGCTCTCTTTTTTTGTTTGTTTCTTCTTTTGTATCTTCTTTCTCACATTGGTTCTAATTCTTCTTTACAACATGACTAATGTGAAAATAGGTTTAATATGAATGTATATGTCGAGCCTATATCAATTTACATGACATGTTGGGGTGGGGGGAAGAGAGAGATGGAGGTGGAAATTTGGAACTCAAAACTCTTATGGAAGTGAATGTTGAAAACTAGAAATAAATAAATACACTTTTAAAAAAGAATAAAAAAATAAAGTGGAGTGTAACTGGAAATGACCGACATAAAAACAAAGGAGGGCATCAATAAAACTTTTAAAAATAAAAATAAAAGTGTGAGCTGAGTTATATTCAAAAACATAAAATAATTATAAAAGATTATTCAGCATAATAGTAGCTAGTATTACTACTGCTGCTGCTACTACCACTTCTGTTGCTACTGTTACTGCTGCTGCTGCTGCTGCTGGTGCTGCTACATTGCCATCCCTCCCTATAGGGGAGTTCCTTCTACAGGTGTCAGCTTAAGCCAACATACTTTGAAAAACTATGCACAGGGAAAACAAAAAGGCCACAAAATTCCCTCAAAGCTAAGAAACATAAACTGAAAATATCATCATAGAATTTAGAAATGGGAGGTTAGTACTAATTGCGTCCATTTTATAGATGAGGAAACTGAAACCCAAGGAAGTTGAGTGACTTACCCAAGGCCATAATATCACTATTCCTCTCCTTTGCTGAGCTCCTTTTCCTTACTGGGGTGAGGGGTTATTATATGCTTGTCCCTCCCCCAGCCCAGCCCACCACAGACCTATATTCAGGGAAATGATCTCCTTTCCCAGCAGTAGCATCAGTGCTTGGAATGATGATGTATATCACAGCCTTCACCCCAATATTTAGTGCCCAGCATCTCTATAGCACAATAACTTCCAGGTACGGAAGTGGGTCGAAGGTACTTGGCCAGGGCAATGTTTCTAATGACTGGCTACACTAATGTGTTGGCTAGTGTATTCAGTATTAGACCAAGCAGGCAATTCAGGAAACAGAAACTGATTCTCCCGCCATCAAGAGCCTTTTCTCTACTTCATCTACTCACCTTTGTGAGGCCTTTTTTACAATCAAGAGATGTTGCACTATAATAAAAAGCACAATAGCCTGGGAGGTCAGTAAATCTGGGTTCTAGTCCTGACTGCCACTTACTAGTTCTGTGACCTAAGGTAAATTGCAAACTCTAAGGCTTAGTGTTTTCATCTGTGAAATGGGACTCTTCTAGGTCCCATCGTGTAGTTCTTAAGGTTATTATAAGGATAAAATGAGATAACCTATGAGAAAACTTTTGCCTCTAGTATCCACCCCAGGAAAAATAAGCTTCTTGATGGCAGGGACTGATTTGCTTTTATCTTCGCATTACCTAGAGCAGTGCCTTGCATATAGGGATCATAGGATCAAAAATTTAAATCTGGAAGGGATCTAAACATCCATCTTATCTAACTCCTCTCATTTTGCTGGTGAGGAAACTGAGCCTCAGAAAGGCTAAGTGACTCACCTAAGGTGATGGGGGTAGCAGAAGAGGTAAGACTAGAAATGAAATCATTTGATCATAGAACTAGAGCTACAAGGGATCTCAGAGAACTTTTTTTCCTAATCCCCTCATTTAAAATATGGGAAAACTGAAACCCAAGGGGGTTAAGTGAAAACTGCCCAAAGTCACACAGGAAGTATCAGGTAGGATTTAAACCCAGATCCTCTGACTCCAGACTCAGAGCTCTCTCCCCTTTACCACACAAACTCCCATACCTTCCCTTATTCTTGGATACTCCCTTCAATGGCCATAAAAGCAGAAAAATGCCCTAAATCTCCACTTTTTAATGCAGCTCTGTATTTATCTGAATTCCACATCTAGGTGGTCAATATTTAAAGAAATAACATGAAGACAAGGATTTAAATCACGCTCAAGCCTCCTCACTTCCTTGCAGGATGACTAGTGATTTTACCAAATCAGCTTGTTTGTTTATACTGCTAAACTTTCCAAATTTTCACAGGTAATGTTTCAAACACTATCTAAGACCTGGTCATTGCAGACAATGTCACACAGAAAAAGATTCAGACCCTGCTGCCTCTGGATTCCTAAGACACTAAAAACCCAACCAAAGCACTTTTCAATATGGGAAATGCTCCTGCCTCATTCGAATAAGACAAAATGAAGAGGAGTGCTGTGAATTGTATCCTAGCTGACAAAGGGTCCTATTATCCCCTATTGATTGGCCAGGAATCTTGACACTGTCTATTGTGGTCTCTCCTACAATTGAAGCAGTACAGGAGTTCCTTAATATACCATATCTCAACTCTGACCGTTGGAAGTTAAGGAAGTTAAGGAAAATGGAAAGCCTTCTGTGCCTATTTTTCCCCTGAGTATATAAGGAGTCTTTTTGAGAGCGCCCCAACAATGCACATAATATTTTGTTTTAATTTGCAAGCCAGTCTTGCTCGTCAGGGTAGCTACAACATGGATCCATTTTCACTCCATTTCAGTGGGCTTAAAAACAATCTGTCTGTGGCCCCTCTCCAGCACCTCATTCTTTCTCCAGCAAGGTAAACAAATAGCATCAAGCAAAAGCTACAACCCCCCCCAAATCTTATCACATTTGGTATGCTTCTTTGTTACCTCCAGGCAAGTCAGATTACCACAGAGAAAGATTCTGGAGATGAAGTGAGAGAAAAGTGCCAAAGACCAAACATAGCAATGAAAGGGCCCTCAGAGTGGGATGAACTTTAATAAACACAGAGAGAAAGTATGAAACCCAGGCCGTATCCTTGCCACAAAAGTTGAGTGAGGCAACTCTGAGGTAGCAGAAAAACACTGGATTTAGTGAATCTGGAAAAATGGCCTTTATTTCTGGTTGCTGTTGTTATTGTTCAGTCATTCAATCATGTCCAACTCTTTGTGACCCTGTGGAACATAGCAACTGGCCACGGGATTTTATTGGCAAAGATACTGCAGTGGTTTTCCATTTCCTTTCTCCAATGGGTCACCTATTGTCAGAACTCTCCACTATGACCTGTCCATCTTGGCTGCCCCTGCATGGCATAGCACATAGTTTCACTAAACCATATAGGCCCACTGACATGGCATGGCAGAGATCCAGAAAGGAGTCCATTCTTGGTACCCCTACCTTAAGCAAGTCACTTATCACCTCTAGGCCTCAGTGACTTCATCTGTAACCTGAGGAGGCTAGATTAAATGTTCTGTGACAGGTTCTAATCATTCTGTATGTGTGTATGTATATGTGTGTGTATGTGGTGTGTGTGTGTGGTGTGTGAGAGAAAGAGAGAGAGAGAGAGAGAGACAGAGAGAGAGACAGAGAGAGAGAGAGAGAGAGACAGACAGACAGACAGACAGACAGACAGACTCCTCTAGCAGCATGGTGAAGCCTTTGGACCCCTTCTCAAAATAATGTTAAATGCATAAAATTCAATGCCTAGTATTAGAAAGGAAACCAGTTATATTGAAATAATTATCAGAATAAAAAGTTCTCAGGCTCCAGATCAGCATCCCTGATTTATAAGGTTCTTGCCTGCTATGCTACCACTGTCCATATATTCTCCATGACTATTAGTAATATGAGTGTTACTAATCATTGCTTGTATGTTTGTTGGGGCGGGGAGAGTTGAGTGTGGAGTGTCAGACCTATGATTTAATTAGTTCAGAGAACTCTACATGAAGAAACTCCCTCTACTAATGCTAAGGCACGGGGAGTTTAAGTGACCTGTCCAAGGTATCACTTGCAGGGCACCAACAGAGTCAGAATTTGAGCCCAGGACCTCCGCCTCCAGAGCTCCAGCTCTCCCCACTATGTCACATTGCTCAAAATTCAAATCTGTGGTTTCTTCCTTCACAAAAGGTAGAGGCAAGGAGAGAGTGGATAGGACCAGATGGCTTCCAACTTCCCACCTAACAATATATCTATGAATTTTAAATCAATGTACTCAGTGAAATGAATACTCGCACCTAAAGTCATGATTCTTTTCAAGTAAGGTTGGTGTTAATTTTCTGATTAAAAAAACAATATAAAAGCTCTGAAAGTGAAATTTTACTTTAATATAAAGTATTGACCCTAGGAGATCAGCAATAACATTTTGGAGGTAAAGGAGTCATGAAAGTATCAAAATCCAAAAAAAACGTTTATATACTTGAAAAAGAAAGGAGTCAGCAAAAATACTAGAACTCTGAATATTAGCAACTAACAGCCAAAAGTAAAATCTGGTGGGATCAGTCTGCCAAAAGACAAATCTCTCTAAGCAAGAATAAATCTATAAAATTGAGCTACCAAGAAAACTAAAGGTGAAAGAAGTACAACTATGTATCAACTGCCATTACAACGCCTAGAGTTAGCGGAGAAACTCTTCAGAGACCGAATAGTAGGAACAATGCTACAGACCAGGAACTTATCCCCAGATTTTGAGATAAAAGAAAAAACAATTTCAAAGAAATTTCACAGTAACCATCATGAAGGCTTTAGCCAAAGTAAATCCTCAAGGGATGTGTCATGTTATTAAAAGAATATGCCATTGCAGATTGTGGTTATAGTGAGAAAATGGTGAGAAATTCACCACTGTTGGCAACAATTAATATTAAATCAATAGCAGACAAACATCCAGTGCAGTTGAGAACATTCAAGATGCCCCTGCAATTTTTGTCCAGGGCAGGAAGAACATATTTAATGTGGCCAACACATCCATCAGATTCATAGTGGTGCAGTAGAAAATTCCCTGGTTTTGGAATCACAGGAGCAGTCTGTATGTTCGAATCCCCCCTCATATGTCTGTATGACCTTGGTTAAGTCACTTATCCCTGTGGCCTCAGTTTCCTCATCTATAAAATGAATGGCCTAGACTAGATGACATCGGATATACCTTATAACTCTAAATCCACAGTCCTGTGATAATTTCTGTGGTTTAGATACTAGAAATTAGAATTCAAATTAATTCATAGAATCTCTGACTTAGAAGGGAACCCCAATGCCATCTAGACTTGAAGAATCCTCCTTATGACTTACCTGATGAGGGACAATGTAACCTTTGCTTAAAGACTTCAGTCTATTTTGCAGTGATCTTTGTTAATCAGGAAGATGGCAGAAATTAACTGATTGGTCATGTTTTATCTGATCATTTCCAATGGAAGACTAAAGTCACTTTTATGATTACTGGGGTTCCCATGAGCTATCTTTCCCTCTATCATTCCCATTCTACAGCTGTGGTCACTTTACCTTGTTTTTTCAACTGCACCTATCCCTCAGGCTTTGGGACCAATTAATTTCTCAGGCAGTGGAAAGGTAAGTACTCCTAGATCATGAGATCTGAAAGATTGTTTAGTGCAACCTCAAATTATAATTGTATGAATTGGGACTTGGAGAAGGGAAATGATTTGCCAAGATCACATTGCCAATAAGTGGCCGAGCCAATGTTCAAACCCAGGCCTTCTGTCTCCAAACTCAGTGTTCTTTCTACTAACCCATAAGTTGAATGCCTAATGTGAAAGCTTATACATATATATATACACACACACACACACATATCTATACATATATAATATATGTGTGTATGTATATGCATGTGTCTTTATATTCATATGTATACATATATATCCTTAGTCCCATTTTGATTCTATAACACAATTCTGATAATTCAGTCTATATACAGATTGTTCTTTATAACCAAGCCCACTATGACTTTTACTTGTGCCAAAAATTGTACTCCTGTATTTCCTCCCATATTGGAGTTCTAGGATCTTAGTTCCCCCAAAGTTTACTCTAATTTTCAGGTCCATGGAGTCCTATCTTGTTTCCTTAAGTCCTCTTAGAGATTAAAATGCTACCTCTGAGTCCCATTCTTTATGGAGGGGTACCTATTGCCAGTACTTTGACTTGTAGCACTGATGGCTTTCCTATGTGAACCTTAGTTTGATGACTTCAATCCACTTTACAGTGATATTTGTTAATCAGGAAGATGGCAGAAATTAGTGGATTGGTCATGTTCTATCTGATCATTTCAAATGGAAAAAATATAGAACTCTGAGCTGCTACCAGATTCCCCTAAACCAGTGTTCCAGGCTCCTATTGGGACAACTCCTGCTATACACCTTTCAATTATAGTTGAGGTACTCCTAAGCCTACCTGCCCCACCCAACTCAATCTAATCATACAGTAGGTTATGGTCATTGCTAGTTTGGCTTGTTTTTTTTTTCTTCCAAGTGGGCCCCAATGCCAATGAACAAGAACTATCCCTAATCTACAGTAAGAATGGCCTTGGGACCATCCCTGGTTTTATCTGGGCACTAAAACAGGAATCAACAAAGTTATGAAAGAAGTTCTACCATGTCAAGGGACAGCGGATTGTCAAATAAGTACCTGAAGCTCAAGACCTTTGAGGCTAATGATCTTAGGCTCTTCTGTTTCAACCATCAAGCCCATACGAAACACAAAAGGTGACAAAGAAACTGAAGTATCTGCCTACTACTTGGAGCACTCTAGTGGTTTCTGTCCCTAGTATTAGACTTTAATAAAGCTAATCCCAGAAAAAAGCCCTGGCAATAAACCATCCTCACAGAGATGTCAAAATTTAGAAAACAATTAATATCACAACCACAAAGGAATACCTCCAAGAACAGGCTGCATTCAATTGATATTCATCATGGAACACAAAGAATTGATAATCATCCCAACTACATTAATATACCTGAAACTCTTGGCATAGTTGGCAATCATGGGACCAGGTTGCAGAACACAGATATTCATGTCCACACTCTCTCATTGCTTTATCTTTCCTGAATTACCTTTAGTCATGTTATATTTGTCTTAAGCAGGAGTGAATACTAAGGAACATAAAGGTACTAGATTATTACAAGACATCATTTCCATCTGCTTGGCACCTCAGGTATGCAGAGGTAATCCCACAGAAATCTTCATTTAGAACAACATAAAATCCCAGTTTTGTGACAGCTTCTTCCCATTAATCTGGCACTTGACATTACATTTCTCAGAAGATTTCACTGAAATGGCTATGTTAATATTGTGTTTACCTTCACAGTATGCAGAGTCTCCTTGGATAGAGATATAGCCACTCTTGCATTCACAGGTAGCTTTGGTGTTCCAGTTTTTGCACTCAGAATTTTCACCACACTTGGGTCCTTCTGCACAAAAGTTATGGCCTAAAAGAAGCACATAAAAATCTCATATTAAAATAAAAGAAAGAAAAGACCCTAAATGATAGGAATGTGAAAGCATATATAATATATATACATATATATGTATATATATACACACATATATATCTATACATATATAATACACTGTGTATATGTACATGTATGTGCATATATATACATTATATACACACATATGTGTGTGCATATATATGCATATATAATGTGTATATATGTATATATATGTGTGTGTGTGTATATATATGTATAAACCTGTGTGCATAATCTCCTATAAGTAGAATCAGGGAATCATAGTTTTACCTTTAAAAAAGTATCAAGAAACAAAATAAACCCACAGAAACCATTAACATTCCTGTATAATACTAGCAAACATTAGAAGGAACTACAGAAAGGAGAATTCTACCCAAAGTGACCACATAGTGCATAAAATACCTGGTAATTAATATATCAAGACACAATAAATACTCAAATACAACTACAAGATGCTCCAAAAATAAATAATTTTATCATTATTATTAATGTTAGTGACAATAATAAATGACTGGACATATATTTTTATAGTCAGACTATACCAACAAAATAAAAATTATGGTACTAAGTTAATTTACAGATGTAGTATTGTATCAAAGTATGAAAGGGTTACTTTGAAAAAGTAGAAAAATAATAGGAAAATTCATCTGGAGGAAAAGGAGGTCTAGAATCCTAAAAGAAATAATGAATAAAGCAAGAATTAAAGGAGGTTTGAATTAAAAGAACTAAACCCCATTGAACACTATGTTCCAAATGTGGTTTTTTTTGTGATTTAAATGTAAAAAGTCATGTTATTTAAAAATTAGAGAATTTTCAGAACTTTAGAAATAGTGTAAATTATTAATCAAAGGATAGAGGAAACAATAATCAACAAAATAGCTATGAGACTACATAAGCAAAAAAAAAAATGTTTCTACCAACAAAATCAATGCAGCTAGAATAAGAGAAATTGGAATGGGAAAAAAAAAACTTTGTAATAAATATCTATGACAATACCCTGATAGCCAAAATACATAAGAGGAGGAGGCAGAGACCTGATTGAGCTCTCCCCAAAACCCATCAAAATGCCTGTAAAAATGACTCTAAACAAATTCTAGAGCAGCAGAAACCACAAAATGACAGAGTGAAGCAGATTTCTAGCCCCAGACAATCTGGAAGGCTGATAGGAAGGGTCCATTGGGCCAGGCTCAGAGTGGATCTCGGCCCAGCATGGGCCACACAGACACAGATGGGACTGGGACAGGCTTTGAGGCACTGAATCACTGGCAGCTGTGAGAGTTTTCCAGACTTCTCAACTCACAAATGCCAAAGAAGGTCAGTGGGAAAGGTCTCTCACCCAGATGAGAGGGGAGCTTGGTCCTGCCCCAGCCTCAGCCCCAGTCCCAGCTCCACAGTGGTGGCAGCCACTGCTGCAGCAGTGGCTGCTTCTGGAGCTCTTGGCCTACAGATGGGGGGTGAGAATAAAGTGGCTGATCTGGGTCACAGTCCTGTGTGGCAGTCCTGGGGCAATGAGGAGTACTGGCATGGCAGAACTTATGGTGACTGTAGAGAGGCAGTCCTCCTCGCAGTTCCAAGGCAGAAAGGACTGCTTGTGGTTGCTCACAGACCAGAGAGCAGGCCAGGAAAGGAGTGGACACCTCTCCTTTGATCATACCACTTTGGAGGAACTGAAAATTTACAGGTCCCTAGAAATATCTCTGAGGACAACTGCACAAAACCCCTGAAGCCTGGGGCAGTACAGCCTCCACTTAACAAAGAGCTCAGGAGTCAAGAAACTGGCTGGGAAAATGAACAAATGGGGGAAAATCAGATTTGCTGAAAAGGTATTTTCTTATGCCCTTAGTGACAAGGAAGATCAAGGTGTACAGCTAGAGGAAGACAACAAAGTCAAGGCTTCTACGTCCAAAGCCTCCAAGAAAAATATGAAATGGTCTCAGGCCCTGGAAGAGTTCAAAAAGGATTTTGAAAATCAAATAAGAGAAGTAGAAGAAAAATTGGGAAGAGAAATGAGAGAAACACAAGAAAGCATGAAAAATGAATCAACAGCTTGCTAAAGGAGACCCCAAAAATGCTGAAGAAAATAACACCTTTAAAAATAGACTAACCCAAATGGCAAAAGAGGTCCAAAAAGCCAATGAGGAGAAGAATGCCTTAAAAGGCAGAATTGGCCAAAATGGAAAAGAAGGCCCAAAAGTTCACGGAAGAAAATAATTCCTTAAAAATTAGAATGGAGCAAATGGAAGCTAATGACTTTATGGGAAATCAAGAAATTATAAAACAAAATACATAAAGGATAAACAGAAATATATACAGACATATATATATGTACGTAGACACATATACATACTTCTGTGATACCAACAATAATAGCTAGCTTTTATATAGCGCTTTAAGGTTTACAAAGCACTTTACATATTACCACATTTAATCCACACAAATACCCTCTGGGGTAGGTGCTCCTATTATCCCAATTTAAACATGAAAAAAACTAAATCAGGGAGATGTTAAGTTACTCACTCAGGTTCATACAGCTAGTAAGTGGCTGGCATAGGATTCTAACTAACATTTTCTTGACTCCAAATCCAACATTTTAGCCACTATATAACCCAGCTGACAATTTATATAAGACCAGGAGCTATACCCCCAAGAGAAAAACTGATCAAAGCATATGAATAAATAGCTCTGAAAAGAACTGCAAACTATCAGCTTCCATATGAAATATGTTCCAAACCACTAATAATAAGATAAATGCAAATTAGAATAACTCTGAAATTTAATTTCACACTATCAAATTGGCAAAGAGGATAAAAGACAGAAATAGTCAATGTTGGAGGGGTTGTCTTGGAAAGGAAAACAGGCATATTAATACTTGTTAGTAGAGCTGTGAATTGATCCAACTGCTCTCAAAAATTAATTTCTAATAGTGCTAGAAAAGTCACTTAACTTATCATACCCTTTAATTCAACTAAGCACATAACTCAAGTAAGTCAAAGACCAAAAAAGGCTCTGTATTATACCAAAATATTCAAAAAACCACTTTTAATGACTTCGAAAACTATAAACGAAGTATGTGATCATTAACTAGGGAATAAGTGAACAAATTGTGGTACATGAATGTAACAGATAATTATTGCTGTCCAAGGAGTAGTTCAGAGAAGTATGGGAAGGACTTTATAAACTGATGCAGAGTTAAGGAGGCAGAACTATTAAAGTCTTCCACCCATGCTATTTCACCAAGCCATAGCCTCAATTTCCATAGAGACATTCTCTTAAGAAGGATGGTAGTCAATTCCATAATGAGAAAGATCATAGGATCATAATTTCATCGGCTCACAGTTCTAGAGCCATAATAATGCAAATGAAAACAAGAGATAAAGGCAGCCAAAACATGATTCATTGCGATGATCAACCCTGGCTCCAAAGAACAGAACAGATGAAAAGGGCTTCTCTTCTCTTGGCAGAAATGAGAGTAACTATAGGTACAGAATGCTGAATATGCTATTTATATTCAGTCACCAGGTTGGTTGGTTTTGCTTGTTTTTTTTTTTTGCTACAAAATCCACTAATGAGGGTGACAGATATCAAGAAAGGACTATGATGTAAAAACAAAAGTCATCAATAAAGTTTAAAATAAAATAAAATGTGCCCCTAACCAATAAATATCTCAGAATGTAGGGAGACAATTATCTCCCTTGTTGAAATTTGTAATATGGCAAGACTAGGTTACCACTTGCTATACCTTAAAGAGAATAACCTCAATTTCAGGGATTATTTTCAGCTTCTTAAAGGTCTGCATTTGGGGGCTTCCACTTTTACTTAGTGATCAAAAGTTTAATGAGTCTGCCAGTAGTGCTGATTCTTTAGCTTTGGGGAATTATGACACACTGTCTGAAAGGGTTTTATAAATCACCTAGATTGTCCTGGGTCCCCAGCTGTATGAGGTTTAATTAAGACAATCAAAATGGTTGGAAGAAAGAATCACCTCTAGGTAAAATCATCATAACCCAAGTGTTAATCAGAAAAAGTAAACTAGAGGGTGCATCATGTCAGGCTCTCAGAGTTCAACAGAATATAAGCCCAAAGGGAAAGGAAATATTTCACAGTAGCCATTCAGAACCAGGGAGTCTTCTGGAATTGCAAACACTGACAAAAGCAGTAGGTAACAGCAAGATGATCGTTTGGCTGATACAATTTCCAGACCAAATATTGATACAACAAACCAAAAGAACATTTTTTATAGTGAGGAAATGCTAACCAAGTCCACTTTTTGCCTACTAGGGCAAGGTTGCCATGAGACTGACTACCATCCCTCTTTAAAGAATACCTCTCTGGAACCTGAGGCCATGGCTCAGAGATATAGCACTGGTGTCAGGCCTTAACCAGCTCTGGGGACAAACATATTAAGTATAGCCTCCCATGTTTTTTTTTTCCTCAGACCCATAACCCTGCCAGTCTATTGGGTATTGGAGGTAGTTATATGGTCTCTATGAACCTAGAATTAGGTGTGGATTTTGCACTGGCTTGTGATGCAGACAATTGTCCCCAGCTCCCTTTGGTGAGGGATCCATACACCCCATCACTCACCTTCTACCATGTTGTAATGGATAGAGTGCTGGACTCTATCGGAAAGTCAGAAAGACCAGAGTTCTAATCCAATCTCAGTTAATTATTATCTGAGTGACTCTGTGCAAGTCATTTAACTTCTCTGGGCCTCAGTTCCTCATTTAGATAGCCTCTAAAGCCTCCTCCTCCTCCAAGAGTATTGTCTTTATCCAATGTGCAGACAAGGCATAAAAATCAAACCTTTGAATAGTAGTATCTCAGCCTCAGATGGATTGAATATCTCAAATCTATTATTAGCAGATCAGAATTCACAGGTTCAGCTGAAGTTAAATTTTATGATTTGTAGGAAGGTCCAAATTTTACACAACAGTGCATCTGCCCACAAACTGAAATATCTTAGAATATAGGTGATGATGAAGTAGTGACCATGAAAAATAATGTGCGATAGGTATGGCGATGCCAAACATCTAGGTGGTTTCCAGGTACTCCATGTTGCTATGGGCAGAATAGATAATGTTAGAGTGCCATGCTCACTCCAGATGCTTATTTTCTACCTCAAATGAATCTCTGACTGCAGATAGCTCTTTCTTTTCTTATTTTTATTTTTAATTTACAAAATAAAACAAGCATTTCCATAACATTGTTGCTTGTCCTTCATACATAATATAATAAAAAAGATGATTGCACATGAAACTGCAAATCAATGATGTACAACTTGCTATTCATTTTAAATATGTTATCTTGTAAATTTTTTCTCTCCCCCCCACCCACCCTAGAGATGGCTACCATTAAACCCAAAGAGGTGTAAATATATATATATATATATATATATATATATATATATGTAAAATCATTCTATACATACTTCTATTTATCAATTCTTTCTCTGGATGTAGATAGCATCTTCCTTCATATGTCATTTGTAGTTAATGTGGGTACTTATAATAGTCAAAAATGACTTTTCCACTCAAAGTTATTTTCCCTTATTGCACCCTTTCCGTAGTAGCCAAGTTTTGGGAGAATTATTTATAAGGTTGGGGTGTTGGGAAGAATGGTAGA
Organism: Trichosurus vulpecula; assembly: GCF_011100635.1. Taxonomy (NCBI): domain Eukaryota; kingdom Metazoa; phylum Chordata; class Mammalia; order Diprotodontia; family Phalangeridae; genus Trichosurus; species Trichosurus vulpecula. Next base: position 233,514,393 of record NC_050578.1, on the reverse strand, counting down.
AGGAGTGAGAGGATGGCCAAAACCATTCTATTGGATGCTTCAATCTGTCTTCATGATGAACCGTTTCTGTGAGTAAAGGTAGAACATGACAGAGATCAAGGCGAAGCAGTTTGTAAGGCCATGGAACATTCTTCCCACCTATGGAATCCACCAAAAAGCCTTGAAGTAAGTGGTTCAAGAAGTATCAAATAGTGTTGTCAGAGCAGAAAACTTGGGGGGTGAAATGACGGCAACATTCCACAAGGTCTTTCATCACACAGGCATTGTCTACTACAATGTAAGCTTCACCTTCTGAGCACTTGAAGAGACTCCACACGAGACAATCATGTGCTGCCCCTCCAAGATTCCCACTTACAGAATCGCCAACTCAAATTTGGAAGGAGCCTCAAAAATCATCCAAGGCCTGTGCTTAAACTGGAATCTCGTCCTCCACTATCTCTTTTGCAACTACTCCTTCTTGAACTGATAGTTCTCCACTTTAGGGAACATCAATTAATGGTTTAGGTACTACAAGATGGTCTGCACTGATTCAATACACAAGGCAGGTTTGCAGAAATAGACGAGGATGTCATCAAGATAGATGGCCACCGAACCACCCCAGCAAGATTTATACTACAAAGTTCATGAACCTCTGAAAGAAGATAGGGACATAGAAGAGAATGAAAGACATAATAACCCAGTATGCTTGCAGCTGTACTGGTCTACAAGGCCATCTTCCATTCCTCACCCACCAGTATCTGGATCAGTTTGAATTATCCCCTGAGGTCCAATTCAGTGAACGACATTGGCCTTGCCAGTTGGTCTAGCACAACAAATATCAAGGGGAGTGGATGCTGGTCCCAGGTGGTAAAAGGGTCATAACTGACTATTCCTCTTAACAAATAGCACCAGGGCTCTGCTGGGGGAGGGGGAAAGCCATATAAACCTTCTGAATAGGCTTTCTTCCCACACAGCTTACAAAGTCTCTATTAATAGTCTGGTCAGTAAATCTGGCTGTTCAGAATAAGCACAGCTGAGAATTGGTTAAGTATACAATTTGGGGGTAGTTATTCTGCTTCATCAGCAAGATCACCCCAATAGTCCTGGTAGAGAAAGAGAGCCTAGGCTTGGGGCCTGGCAGAAGCCTATGGCTGGGTGCATACACCTTTCCTAAGCAACATATTGGGATCAGAATATAACTATCCCCAAGTCTTATGCAAAAGCTGAATCATACAAGAGTCAACATAGATGCCTAGTCCTTCTGAGAAGAGATAGGAAACAGGCTGATCAGGGGATATTCAATGTCTTTTGTAATGCTCTTACACTGGGATTGTGTAAGCTGTTTTATTCTCTAAAGACCACTGCTATAGTGCTGTGGTTTCTGGGGTTCTGCTGAAAGAGAGGAAGAAGTAGGGGGTGGCAAGCAGAGGATGAGTTCCCTTGGTTTAGGTGTGGAACCAATAACAGTCCTCAGTCTCCAAGGGAGTGAAGGTGACTGGATTAGTGAATTAAGGCAATGACTCAGGGCCAAAAGAAGAGTCCTCCTGGGGAAAGTAGACATGGTTATAAGAGTAATGAGAGAACAAAGCAGAAAATGAGCAGAGTCAAATCAGAGTTCATCGGAATACCAAGACCAGAAGGGAAGGCAAGAGGCAGGATTCAAATTCAGAGCAGTGGCTGGGGCCAAGTTTAGGGAGAGGAGGACATGAGGGGATCAGAACAGCTTGGAGTCTAGTATAAGTCAGAATCCCAACCAAGGTAAGCAGGGGCCACTGATGTTTCTTTGTTCATTTGTTTTGTTTTATTTTCTCTTCTTTTTCTACTTTTTCTACTTCCCTCCCTCAGATAAGATTAGGTGGGAATGGTGAGAGGTTAGTTACATCTCTGCCTTCCTCTTTTGTGTAAATCTAACTAGGGAGCTGAACACCAGAATAGCTCATTTTACACCCCAGACAACTGAGTCCCAGACACATTAAGTGATTTGCTGAAGGTCACAGAGCTAGGAAACTGCAGCTCATCAAACAACATCTCAGCGCTTCAGGATAAACCTTTCTTGTTTAATTTCTTAACATCTCTCCCCCTAGAAAGGACTGCATTGCCCATATTTGTTTGTCCAAATTACAGTGAAATAAAATTAATTTTGTTATGATAAATTTCAATTTTCTTGAGATAATTGAATATCCCAATAATAAGTGAATAATTGGGCTCTTCCTACTTGCATAAAGCTTTATAATTTGGAAGTTTTTCATGCACCTTGATTCTCTCTCCCTGTTTCACATTTGAAGCAATGAGGCTCAAAGAGGCCATGACTTGCATCATAGAACTGAGAAATGGCATAGCTGGGACTCAAATTCAGCTCTTGATACTATTCCAAGTGTTCTTTCCATTACATCACACTCTTTCAACTTAAAGGGAACTGGGCTGTCACTGGTTTACACAAAAGTAAAATGCAAACTAAAAGTGAAAAGTTCAGTTGCCCCCCCAAAGCAAATTGGAACTACCTAATTTCAAATATTCAAATATCTAGAAATGCAGATGGGAAGAGCCTATGATTCCATTCTGCTTAGAGAAATTCCAACATAGAAACTCCCTCTAGCTCATTAGTATAGGACTTAGCACACAAGTCTGTGCCTGAGGCACAGAGTGGTTTAATGAGTTTCCCATGGTCACACAGCTAGTGTGTGTCAGAGGAAAGATGATCCTCTCTCCACCACATCACACAACATCATGACAATTCAAACTGATACACAGCTATAATGGGGGACATTCAAATTGACTCTGAAGTGATTTCCCAGGTTTCAAGGATGCTTAATTTTTGCTTTGAGGTTTAGAAGTTTGACAATTTTAGCAGAGTGAGCACTTCCTCCTCTACTGATGAAAACAACCTTTCCATGTTTCATGAATTACTATGACTGATAAAAGATTATCACCTGAGAGTCAACCATCTGCTAATGAGCCCTGGGGCACTTAACAAGGATTATAGCTACACAATTTTTTGGCAAGTCCATACTTGAAACCTTTACATTTTTATTGTAATTTAATGTTTCTCTACTAGATTTTCTTTGAATATTAGAGCTAATTTTAAAATGAATAGACAGATGCACACATATATACATGTATATATACATATTATATATGTGTATTATACCTATATGTACACAAATATACATGCGTGCATGTGTGTATATACACACACAGTCACAAACCTACATACAAACAGAAGGATGCACAGATTCACAACATCCCTTTCTAAGCAGTTAGTATTAGGATAGAATTAAACAACATGCTTAATCTGTTGGTCAAATTGATTTCTTCCTGAATCATCAGAACATCCTCCAGCCAAATACAACCATGTTTAGGAAGAATGGTTTATTTTACTCATCCAGAGACAAACTCTCTAACTCACTTGGACTGTATCATCTTGTCCTGGCCCTGAAATTATCTTCCTTCATTATATCTTGGTACCACTGGTCAGAACTTGGGCTCTACTGGTGGAATTTTGGGGAATTTAAGACCAATTTCACACAAGATGAGCCTTCTAAAGAAGACAAGTTCTAATTCACAGATTGTACTTCTCAATGTAACCATAAATTATAGGTTAAATTCCTAATTTGTTTTGCTGGAGAGGATTTCTACACCAGGAATTGCCTATTCCAATGAAATCACAGATTCAAATACATGCATACATGTATGTATACATATATGTATACATAAACACACATTTTATGTGTATAGTATATATAATGTATATATGCACTGAATGAATCATATACACACACTAAATATGGTTCATTCAACATGTATGCATATGGATGAATATATGTATCTATATACATATGTGTATGTATGTATTCATGTGTAGAGTAATATAGCTATCTGTGCTGGTATAACATCCCTCTACTAAATTGTAAGCCCCATGGGACAGGGACCATTCCTTATCTAAACAACATATCTCTTCCAATGCAAAGCTCTACACACAGTAAAAATCACAATAGTAACTTGCATTTACACATGAATTTAAGGACTACCAAACACTATGTACAGATTGTTTCATTTAAGCCTCTCAACAACACTCTGAGCTAGGTAAGCTATGGATTATTATCATCATTTAATAGATGGGAAGACTGAGGTCTGAAGATCAGTACTTACCTAAGATCAGGATACTGGTCTGTTTCAGAGGGAGGATTTAAATCAGGACTCCCTAACTCCAAGCCCAGGACACTTATCCCATCCTAGATACTTACTAGCTGTGTGTCCCTAGGAAAGTCACGTAACCATTCTAAGCCTCATTTACTCATCTGTAGAACAGGGATAATAACACAACCTACCTCCAAAAGTTCAAGGCTGAAAAGAGATAACATATGTAAAATGCTTCACAAAACTTACTCTATAAATGTAAGCTATTATTATAGTATTTCTCTTCTCAGTTATTCTCATCAGGAATTACAGAGAATTAAAATCGAATTCATTAGGTGATATTGGTCTGCCTTCTCTTTCATCTTGACCTCTTTTCCAGAACTCCTTTAAGCAGATGGCCAAATGCAACTGTTTAAGACAATTAACATGATAAGGAAAGCACTCATTCTCATAAGGCAAAAGCTAATAGGAGAACCTCTTCCTAGCACACACATTCAAATGCCATCATTTGCCCACCACCCTTAGATTCAGCATGCCTGTGGACAATCACCATGTGGGTATTTAATTAACTTCCCAACTCTTCACAACCACTCGGAGAGAAGGTGGTATCCAGAGCATGACTCCTATTTCAAAAGCTGGGAACTGGAAGCCCCCTAAAGGTGATTTTATGCAGTTTAGATTTCTCCTAGGCGCCCTTATCCACCCAACCAAACTGATTGAGGAGAGAAATTTAATTCAATTTAATTCAACAAGCATTTATGAAACTTCTGCTATGTCCAAACTATTGAGCCAGGTGCTGGGGAAACAAACACAAAAGCAAAGCTGTCCCTGCCCTCGAGAAGCTTATAATCTACTGGGGCAGAATGATATGTGTACAGAAAAGTGAATACAAAATATGACAAAATAAATAATTTGAGGGAGAATAACCACAACAGTCGCAACTTTGAGAAGGAGCAGGAGGAATGTTTTCCCTCCGAGTCTACATTGGGAATCAGGCAAAGCAGCAGAGCTCCTGTTCATGCTGGACCTATAAGATTCAAAGGGAGATATTCTCAGGGCCAAATTAAGCAAGCACAGACCAAATGGGGGTGAGTGCTTGTTCTTGGGTGAACGAAAATGAAATATTCTTTCTAAGTATGACTTTCTCCAGGTTGCCAGGATTCTGAAGAAACAGGAAGGAGGAAGGGAAGAAAAGGCAAAAGCATTTATTATATGCTTACTATGTGTCAGACATGGCTAAGTGCTTTACAAATACTTCATTCTGATCCTCTTAACAACACTGAAAGGTACATACTATTTTCTGCAGTTGAGGATAGTGAAGCAAAGAGAGATCAAGTGACTTGCCCAAGGTCACATAGCTAATGCCTGGATTTGAACTTGGGTCTTCCTGACTCCAGGGCCCGTACTCTATTCACTGTGCCACCTAGCAGGAAACACACTAATAATAGAAAGAACACTAGATTTAGTATTAGAGGACTTGAATTTGAATCCGCCTGTGTGACCTTAAGCGAGTCACTCAACTACTCTGAGCCATACCTTCCTTATCCTTAAAATAAAAGTCATTGAACTAAATGGCCAATAATTTCTCTTTCAACTTTACATCTATGATTATGAGGTGAAAGGTCATCATGAGTCAGAAAATCAGGAAAAGCTTCCTGAAGGAGACGCAACTGATTTGGCTTTAAATGTAGGGATGACAATGAATAGGAAAAATATTGCACGTGCAAGGAGAAGTATGAGGTAGGATACAGAGATGCAAGAGCATGACCCGTATTTAAGAAGGGAGACTGAAGAGTTGTTCAGCTTAGCTGGAGCATAGAATCAATAACAACAATAATAATAAAGAATAGCATTCACATAGTACTTTAGAGTTTACAAAGCACTTTACATGTTACCACATTTGTTATCGCTGCAACCCTGTAAGAAAGGTGCTATTATTATGCCCATTTTACAGACATGGAAACTGAAGCTAACAGATTAAACCACTTGGCTGAAGTCACACAGCTAAAAAAAGTTTTAGTCAAGATCAGAACTCAGGAATTCCTGAATCCCAAACCCAAAAGTCTATCCACTACACCACATAGCTGCCTCCACATGCATAAAGTGTATGGAAGGGAGTAATGTGAAATAAAGCTAGAAAAGTAGGGTGTTTTCAGATTGAGGAAAGAGCCAGACAGAATTTGACCTTAATGAGATCATGGGATCTGGAGGTCAAAGGAACCTGTGAGATCAGTAAGTCCAGTTCACTGGTTTCACAGATGTGGAAACAGACTTAACAACTTAGAGTAACTTGCCCAGACTCATAGAGATATCACACTGAGGCTAAGATTCTAAGTAAAGACCCAACACCCTTTCTATTAGATAAAAACGCCTCTACTCAGCAGGCAATAAGGAATCACTGAAGATTTTTGAAAACAAAAGTGACATAGATGGTCAGATATACACATAAGAAAGATTGTTCTGGAAATGGCACAAAGGTTGTATTGGAAGAGAATCTAGAGGCAGGAAGACCTGTAGAAGGCCATTGCAACAGTCCGAGTGGATGGTGGTGGGGTACTAGACTGGGGGCAGTGGGAACAGAGAGGAGGATATAGATGGAAGAGGCGTTCCAAAAACAGAATCAAGGGGACCTAGAAAACTTATTTTGAGCAGTGAGAGAAAGAGAAGATCAAGGATGATCCCATGTTTACAGACATGAGTGACAAGTGTCGCTATAGGCAGAAATAGTGAAGGAGGAAAGAGCTTAGAGTGGTAAACAGTGAACTTGTGTGAGGATTTATTGATGAAAATATGTTATAGAGACACCCAGTTAGAGAAGGTCTATAAGGGGTTAGGGATGAAGGTCTTGAGTTTGGAATAGAGGGCGGGACTAGACATAGGGACTGGTAGTGGGAGTCATAGGAATGAATGGATTGATGATGAAGAGCTTCTAAGAGCAAAAAGAAGATGTTTAAGGATCATCATGGTAAATATTGTGTCATTTTTGTCTTTGTATCTCCAGTGCATAATAGGGGTTTAATAAATTGTTGTTGAAATGAATTGTTCTTGAATGGAAGGGCAAAAACAGGCTCCTGGGGAACATTAAGTCCATTAGTTAGTAAACACTTATTAAGCACCTATTACAGGCCAGGCACTGTGTTCAACACTGGGAATTTTTTAAAAGGAAAAAGAAAACAATTCCTGCTCTCAAAGATCCCACAGTCTAATGGGGGGAGGCAAAATGCTAACAGCTACATATGAACAAGTCATATATAAGAGATAAGTTGGAGACAATCAACAGAGGGAAGGCACTAGAACTAAGGGGAATTGGGAAAGACTTCTTGTTGAAGGCGAGATTTTAGCTGGGACTTGAAGGAATCCAGGGAAGGATCTGAAAAGAGAAACTAGCAAGAGATAAAGTTTGGCATAGTAGATGGAGAGCCAACTCAGAGTCAGGAAGACCTGAGTTTGAATCCTTCTTCAGACATTTATTAATTGTGTGCCCTCTGATAAGTTCCTTTACTACACTTAGTTTCAGTTTCTGCATCTGTAAAATGGGAAAATGCTAATAGCCACCTCAAAGGGCTGTGGTGAGGATTAAAAGAAATGATATAGGTAAAGTTCTTTCCATACCTTAAGTAGTGTTCTACAAATGTTAGTTATTATTATTTAGAGAAGGAACAATTAGCAATTCTGCCAGAGGGCAAGGTCTGTGACGTTGCTATGTCATTGACGTGCTGGGGAGGAATCCATTGGCTAAAATACATTGAGGAGCTCAGAGTTCACTCTGTGAGAGGTATAAACATCATGAATGATGAAAGAATAGAACAAAGATGGTGGAGTAGAGGCGACCCAGTCAGACTTTCCCAACATTCGCCCCCAAACAACTTCAAAATAATGCCTCAAATCCAATTTTGGGGCGGTAGAACCAAAAATAGGTCAGAGTGATACATTTTTCCAGTCTAAGACAACTTCAGATTTGGCAGGAAGGGTCCATGACACCAGGGTAGGAGCCATCCTAAACCACATGCTACAGCATCCATAGTGAACCTTGAAAGCAGCTGCAAAAGCAAAAGCAGCAGCAGTAGCAGCTTCAGGAACGCTAAACCCAGAGAAGAGAAGGGGGTTGGATAACCGGTCAGAAAGAGATTACAGGGGATTTTTCGCTGGCACTGGGTGCAATTGGCACTGATTGGCACTACTGCCCATACACAGTTCTGAGTCATAGCTCCTGGGTGGAGAGGACCCCTTGTGGTTGGTCACAGGGGAGCAGGGACCCTGGTGACAGTTCCAGAGCTAAAAGGAGAACTAGCACTTATAGCTGTAGGGGAACAGGAGCCCCTCCTAAGTAAAGACCTAAAGTAACAGACAAGAAGAGCAGGGACCACATCTCTCCCTGGATCATACCACCTTATAAGCATAAAAGACTTGCAGACCCTGAGAAACAGCTCTGAAAACAGCAGCATAGTAAAGCCTAAAGTTAGGCACCATGCCTGTCCACGCCTAGGTGAGCAGAGCCCAATTTTAACACCAAGTTCAAAGTCAATAAATGGGTTTCAAAAATGAGCTAACAACAAAAAAAGAACTTGACTACAAAAAGCTAGTATAGCAGAGAAGAACAGAACACAAATTCAGGAGACAGTGTGACAACAGTTATAACCAAAGCCTCAAAGAAAAATGTTAATTGGAAAAAAGTCCAACAAGGATTCCTGGAAGAGTTAAAGAAAAAGATGAATGGTAGAGGAAAAATTAGGAAAAAAAATGAATGTGATGCAAGAAAATTATGGAAGTGAATTAATATCTTGGCAAAAGAGGCACACAAAAAAATTGAAGAAAATAATATCTTAAAAACAGAATTGACTTAATGGTAAAAGAGGCACAACAATCTACTGAAGAACTCCATAAAAAGCAGAATAGGCCAAACCAAAAAACAAGTACAAAAGCTCCCTGAAGAAATTAATTCCTTAAAAATCAGAATTGGAAGTGGAAACCAATATCTCTATGAGGCATCAAGAAACAATAAAACAAAGTCAAAAGAATGAAAAATAGAAGAAAATGTGAAATATTTCATTAGAAAAACAACTGGCCTGGAAAATAAAAATATAATTTTTAAAATACTGGACTACCTGAAACTCATGATCAAAGAAAGAGCTTAGACATCATATTTAAAGAAATTATCAAACAAAACATTGCCAGTATCTTAGATCTAGGGAGTAAAATGAAAATGGAAAGAATCCACTGACTACCTCCTAAGAGATAGCCCAAAATGAAAACTTCCAGGAATATTAGAGCCAAATTTCAGAGCAACCAGGTCAAAGAGAAAACATCATAAGCAGCTGGAAAGTAACAATTAAAATATTGTGGAGGAACAATCAGGCTCACAGAAAATTTAGCAAATTCCATGTTAAAGGATCTGAGTGCTTGGAATGTGATATTTCAAAAGGCAAAAGAACTAGGATTTCAACCAAGAATAATCTACCCAGCAAAGCAGAATATAATCCTTTAGGGGAATTAAATGGATAGTTAATGAAATAGAAGACTTTCAAGCATTCCTGATGAAAAGACCAGTGATGAATAGAAAATTTGACATTCAAAAACAATACTCAAGAGAAGCATAAAAGGTGAAGGTGAAAGAGAACTTATAAGAGACTCAATAAAGTTAAACTCTTTACATTCCTATATGAAGATAATACATGCAATTTCTAAGAAATTTATCATTATTAAAGAAGTTAGAAACAGTCAACAGAGACAGAGGGAATATGTGTGAATTGATTATGTTGGGATGATCTCAGAAAAAATGAAGGGTTGGAAAGAGGGACATGCAGGGGAAAAGGGGGAGAGGTAGAATGGGAAAATTATCATAAAAGAGGTACACAAGGAACAGCTTTGCAATGGAAGTGAAATGGGGGGGGGGTGGCAGACAATGCTTCAAACTCAGTCTCATCAGAATTGGTTCAAAAAGGGAAGAATATGTGTGTGTGTATGTATGTATGTATGTATGTACACACACAGACACACATAGTTGCATATAGAAATCTCTTACCCAACAGGTTAATAGGAGAAAGGGAAATAAAAGGGGAGGTGGATGATAAAAGCAGAGGCAGATTGAAGTAGGCAGAGGTCAGAAGCAAAACAGACTTTTGAGGAGCATGGATTTGAGGAGGATAAATACGGAGAGAAGGATAAACAGACAAAAATAACTGTAAATGTGAGTGGGATGAGCTCACCCAGAAAACAGAAGCTGATAGCAGACTAGATTAAAAATTAGAATCCAACAATATGTTGTTTACAAGAGACACACTTGAAGCAGAAGGTCACACACAGAGTTAAAATACAGGGCTAGAGTAGGATCTAATATGCTTCAGCTGAAGTAAAAAAAAGAAGAGGCAGGGTAGCAATCATGATCTCAGACAAAGCAAAAACAAAAAAGAGACCTAATTAAAAGCGATAAACAGGGACTACATTTTGCTAAAAGGTACCAGAAACAGCAAAGTAATATTAAAAAATTTATAGCAAGTTTCTCTGATAAAGGCATCTTTTCTCAAATATATAGAAAACTGAGTCAAATTTATCAAAATTAGAGCCATTTCCCAATCGATAAACTGTCAAGTAATATGCAGATTTTAAAAGAAGACATCAAAACCTTCCATAATTTTATTAAAAAAATGCTCTAAAGCATTATCGGTTGAAGAAATGTGAATTAAAACAACTCTGAGGCACAACCTCACACCTTTCAGAAATGACAAATACTAAAAGGGATTAGGGAAAATAGGTACATTAAAGAATTCTTGGTGGAGTTGTGAACTAGTCCAACCATTCTAGAGAACAATTTGGAACTATGCCTAAATGGCTATAAAACTGTGGATATCCTTTTAAACAGCAATACCACTAGGTTTGAACATCAAAGAGATAAAAGATGAAGGAAAAGGATACATATGTACAAAATATTTATAGCTACTCTTTGTTGTAGTGGTAAAGAATTAGAAATTGAGGTGATGCCTATCAAGTAGGGAATGGCTGAACAATTTGTAGAATACAATTGTAATAGAATACTATTGTGCTATTAGAAAAGATGAGGGGGAAGGTTTCAGAAAAACATGGGAAGATCTATATGAACTGATGCAAAATGAAGTGAGCAGAACCAGATCATTCTACACAGTAAGTACAATATTGTAATGATGATCAACTGTAAAAGACTTAGCTGCTCTGACCAATATAATGAGCCAAGAAAATTCCAAAGCACTCAAGATGAAAAATGTTATCCACCTTCAGAGAAAGAACTGATGAACTCTGAGTACAATTTGAGGTATAGTTTTCTTATTTTATTTTTCTTGCTCTTTTGGCATAATATGGCTAATGTGGAAATATGTTTCGCGTAATTTCATATGTATAGTTGATATATTGTTTGCCTTCTCAAGGGTGGGAAAGTGGCAAGAGGCAGGGAGAGAATTTGGAATTCAGCTTTTTATGTTGAAATAAATAAATAATAGATACTTCAAAAAAACATGAATAATGAAGTCTTGAAAGATTATGGCAAAGAGTGCTTTGGAAAGAAAGGCAAACTTTGAACCAGAAACTAAATTCATTGAAGGTAATGGTAAAAAAATAAAATAAAATAACCTGGAAATCAGTAGACGAAGAGAAGAAACATGGCCTAGCCCTTGGGTCACTTATAATCTAATTAGGAAGACAAGACTAATGTACATAATGGCTACAGAATAGCACCCAGACAGTATCACAGTGTAAGGAAGTGACTAAAATCTTCAGATAATGAGCTAGCTTCTTACAAGTCATAGAATTTGCAATTACTATTCTTGAAGGATCAAAAGAGCTGTCACTGAACTTTAAGAATCTCAGCTAAGCAGTTAAAAAACCATTGTGAGTTATAGGATGAGGCTGAGAAAATGTTCTCAAGAATTATAGCTATCATTTCATGTGTGTATACTACAATGTTAATGCTAATTTAATAATATAATATGCATATGTGGTTGGCACTAATTAAATGGGTTTGGGGTTTTTGGAACAGCCCGGTGGATTTTATTGGTATAGGGAACTGCCAGTATGGAAATTTCCTCTATCAATACAGATTTACACCTGATCTGTAGTTTACAGACTTAGAGTGTTGCCGGAGGCATTGAGAGGTTAAGCTGCTTGCCCCAAAATCACACAGCTAGAAGGTGTCAGAGATGAGACTTGAACCCCAGTCTTCCTCACTCTGAGGTAGGATTTCTATCTACTGTGACATCCATCAATGAGGGTTTGAATGAAGTAAGCTTTAATATTCCTTTTATATCTAGGAAAAAAAGGGATAGCAAAGGAGGGCCCTCAAAGAGCAAACTAGCTATTCCTGGGCCTGGAACAAGTTCTAAAAACTGTGCCTCAAAATCAGAACCAAATAGGGAGCAGGAAGATTAATCCAAAGCCTTGTGTCCTAGAAGTCTACCCCATGACCCTACACCCCTAGTGCCTAACCTATATTTCCTACATGCTTCTCTCCTGACTTGTGTTCTTCCCTCCAGATGCAGGGTCCAGTACCTCTCCACCAAATGAGCACATGCCAGGCTGCTCATAATCAGTCATTTAGTAGTGTGGCAATTTCTAATTTCAGAGAAAGGCAAGAAAGTGAGTCTATTTTCATTTAATCATTAATTCGTTTAACGACCTCTTTTTATTGAGGTCCTGCTATATCTATACTATTGTTTTTCTGCTAAAGTGGAGAACTAAAGCCAAGTTCACCACTAGAGGGGCCAAATTGATATGATGTTCTATATACTCTGGGACTATACAGGTCAATTCATTTAATCACTTGTTCCTGCTCAGTCATACAACTTAATAATTCAGGCAGTCAATTCAGAAGGGGAGGAGAGAGGAAATCAGTCAAACTTGTTTAACTGAACCAGCCTGTCAAATCACAGCCTGATTTTATTAGGAACCTTATCTGGAGCAGAGTAGACTGGTTCTGAAGTCACAGGACCCAGGCTGAAATCTCACTTCTGATACCTAACAGCTATGAGAACTTCCTGAACCACAGAATCAATATCTGTAAAAGGAGGGCAATACGCTTGGTAGCCCTTGAGGTCCCTCTGAAGTCAAGATCCGAGATCCCTAGCTCTGCTACTTACTACCTATGTGACTCTGGACAAATCATTTTTCCTGGGCATCAGTTTCCCCAGTTATAAACTGGGAAAGGAAGGTAGACTAGATGTCGTTTAAGGTTCCTTTCTAGTTCTCAGTCAATGATCCTATGATCTTGTCTAGATTTCCTGATATTCCTTCCCACTGCCCCACAACCACATGTTCCAGGTGAGAATCCCAAAGCTGGATCTAGTCATCGCTCTGACAAAACCCAGAAAGAGAATGGACTCTCCTAGAAATCTGAGCACTCTGCCAGCAGAGAATATATCCATAGAGATGACAAAATGCTTATAACCATGGTCACAACTAGAAGTCCCTATACATTGTTGTTTCCAAAGAAACAGTATTTCAGTTGTCACATTTGCCTTATCGGAAGACATGGCTAAGCTTCATTTCCCATGTCACAATTGCTCATTAATTAAACCATCACATCAACTGGCCACAGTGCAATAAATACTTGCATCATTAAATTCATCCTTTGCTTATTTTTTCCCAGAGTTTCCAAGAAACTGTAACAGTTCTTGTTTCTGCTGCATACCTTCGACAGTCTAAGACAAAGCCCCTCAAACACAGCAGGCCTTCCTCATTCCTCTCTATCACACATATGAAACAATAATTCAGAACCCAAAGGAAATGGTTAAATTTTGCTTCCAGAGCAAGGAAGGGCTAATACTACTTACAGATGGAAATACTCTATAATGCCTCTGTTTGAATAAGATGTACTATATCCACTGAAGCAGAAACATCCACCCCTTCAGCCTTTCAACAAATATTTGCCAAGTGACAATAATCATCATCGTTATCATCTACTTCATCATGGCATGTTAGTAACTGGGGTCTAAAACTCTATAGCAATGCAATTCAAGCTCTGGTGGGTCCTTAATTCAATTCGACAAATTCAATTTGACCCAACTTAGTTGAAGCTGGAAAGACTTAAAGCCTTTCCAACTATGCATTCCCATGACCCTTTAAGAGCATAAATGTAGACTGAGGCCACATCATGGAGACCAAACTAAGAAATCCATGATTTATTCAACCCACAATGTAGAACAGTTCTTGAACAGATAGAAAACTCTTTGGTAGGAAAGTTCTGAAGTCTAGTTTCTTACAATCTCTTAGTTGCCCTCTGGGAGTCCCAAACCCCTTGAGTGTTCTACATCACAGTAAAACAAATGCCTCCTTTTAGTGTGCACAAATGTGTTCAGGCTATATTTTACATTTCCTCCCACTCATGAAATCCACGTGCTTGTGTTTTAGTGTATGTTTTTTTTACATTTCCAAATGATTTCTTCTACTTCCAAAGTATTTCTTCTCAATTCCATTCCACTCTGTCCTCTGTGAGCTCCCTTATAATATCTTAAAAAGCCTACTTTTGCTATGTGGTTTGCTGTCACATTATAAATCCTCAATACATTCTCAGGATCCCTCTTGGGATGTTGCTTTCCTTGTTTATTCCCTCTGAATTTCATTGCATTCAAAATTCCTGCTCTAAATCTATGGAACAATTTCTTTTTTTGTTCTTACGGTGACAGTGCCTAGCACAATGCCTGGTACATAGTAGGCCCTTGATAAATAGTTTCTGATTGAACCCAAGATTCACCATACCCATTTCCCATCTGCTATTTTTCTGATATATAGGTTCTCCTTTCAATTCTTCTAGTTTGCCCTTCTTCCTTAGGATTGCAGAATTCAAGGCTCAAAACTAGAAGAGGCCTAGAAAATATCTAGTCCAATCCCCAAATTTAACATATGAGAGTCAACTGAAGCCCAGAGTTTGAAGTGACTTTTCCAAGTTCACATAGGTATTAGTAAACGGTAGGGTTGGGATTTGAACTTAGGTCTTCTGACTTTAAATTCAGCGCACTTTAATCTTTAGTTCACTATCAATACCATCAAATTTATCATAAACCTCAAACTTAATATCTTTTGGACCTCATTTTCTCCAATGTGAAAATAGGTTTGTTGAATGCTAGAAAAGTAGAATTCCTTAGTGGGTATCCATTGAGTTACATGACTTTGCATAAGGACAGATGGACTCCCAGACATGTCTTAAATTAGTCAATATACTACGCAGTTTAGCAATAAGAACTGCTCTTATTTCAGCATCCTGTTTGGGTCTTATAGTTCTGAATTCTTTACTATGTTTGGGTGATGGAACTCTCTGGAAGTCTGGTGAAGCCTATGAACCACTTCTCAGAATGATGCTTGCAGATGCATAAAAGAAAATACATGGGATTACAAAGGAAACAAATTATGTCAAAATACGGTTATGAAAATGTGAAAAAAATCATAGACCCCTTAAAATCTATCAACAGATTTAAGAGTATGTAAATTAGGTTAAGGACTCCTGCATTTGTAGGAACATATAAAAAGGGGGGAGTACACTCTAAAAATTGTACCATATGCTTTATCTCCCAATTTTGGAGAAGCAGACTAAGAATGTGTGTATTGGACTTAATCCCAAAATTGCCTTCCTTAACTGTACTTTTCCAAGGACATAAGGAATGTAGGTATGTTATTTCCTTGATTTTAAAGACATACGAGATTGGTTCCACTCTTTGAATAACAAGGAATATGGCTTCGCTGGCCACACATAAAACCTAGCTGAGCAGCTAAATACTGTCCACTTAGCTGATCCAAGCCCAAGCCTTAAAGGGAATGAGGGACAGTGGGTGGGACTATAAGGCTGATAAGCTGCCACATGGTAGGTAATCTCCTCTCTTAGAAGCCTACCATAAAGTCCTGCAAAAATAGGATGGACATAAGAATACGACTTTCTAATGCAGGCCATGTCTCAGTTTTAAGGTCCTCTTGTCTTTGGTCTAATTTATCTCTCTTGACAGGTTACCCTACTTTGGCCCACTGTTCTATCTTGGTATTTGCCTTCTGTATACTTCCTATGTTCAAATTAAACTCTCAGCTTGTTCCTACCCATTGCTACCTGTCTTTTCTTGACTCATGTAGGAGTCCTGTCTCCCCAGTTCACTCCCATCCTTGGCCTGGCATGACAGCTTCTCTCAGCTCTTGGGTAGCCCATCTGTAAATAGTCTAGTTTCCAATGGGAGGACATGAAACCCACATTGATTGAATGCTGCTGCATACATTTGGCTCTTCCACCTTATGTATCCTCAGATTCCTTCTCTGAAGCTATTTCAATTGCAATCCACCTAGAATAATGAGGACAACTTAAAAAAGAAACTGTGTAATGCAAAGGCTGTTTGGCAGGATTTAATTGAAGTGCATAAAATCTTAAATAGTACAGATAATCTCAACTAATTTCAGTCCAGCACAGATGACAAGGCAAGTGAGCATGAATTAAAATTACAGATAAACACATTCTGAACAGATGTCGGAAGGAACTTTTTTTTCCTCACTGAAAGCCATAAACATGCGACAGAGCCCACCAAAGTCATTCGAGACATTCAAGATACAATTAGAGATGATCACGAAGGGAATAAAATACTGGGGAGAGTGTCAAGAATTTTTGAATTGGCCAAATGGTCTCTATTCTCTCCCACAAGCATTTCTGTGAACACTTTGTCAAGGTTGTTGGTTTGTTTTCTGTCACTGAAAAGTCTTTGAGGGCCTTTTGTGTCCATGTTTCCATTGGGATTTTCACTGTTCCTGCTCCAGGCCAAAATCTGGAAGTCAGCCCACTCCCCTTCTTTGCATGATCAGCTCATACTTCAAGTGGCTTGGCTCCTGCTATCCCCATCATGGGAAGATAATGAGCAGGATAAACAAATACCATGCTGTCAGCAGAAATTGTCCAGAGAGTCAGAGAGAAATTGCAAAGCTGATTAAGGATATCACAGGTGGGGCTGCCTATTACTGAGACCTTGGGCATTGCCAACTTCAGAGCGTGTACTATCCCCCCACCCACCTACATCCATCACCTCAATTCCATTTTTCCCCCGTCTCCCCTTAACTGTATTATAGCTCTGTCTGGGAGCGTTTAAGCTATCCTGTCAGCTCTGTGGGTTTAACCACCCATCCCAGAGACAGATGGCAAGCTTCATTTTCAGTAAAAGGCTAGGGAATTAGTGACTGTGTTGGGCACAGTGCAATAGTAGATCAGGCAAAGGTGGCTGGCCTGCCGATGGCTTAATGCCCACTCACACTCCTGGGCTCTATGCCATAGTTCAGTTGTTTAGAATACGCCATAGTTCAATTGTTTAGAGCATGCCATAGTTCAGTTGTTTAGAGCATGCCATAGTTCAGTTGTTTAGAGCATGCCATAGTTCAGTTGTTTAGAACATGCCATAGTTCAGTTGCTTAGAACATGGAACTAGTGAAGCCACATTCTGGACCTTGATTTCCATTCAGAGCAATTGGGTTTTCCTAGAGAAAGTCTTGTCTGTGACCATAGAATGCTTTTCTCATCCCAGAGTAAAGTCAGGTCCTTGAAGACATGTTTGTTCATTTTTCATCTTGTCTCTATCATCCCAGGGCCTAACACAGTATCTTGAATACAGTATAGTTGCTTAATGAATGCTTGCTGAATGGATGAACTGATCAGTCCACTGGGGAACAAATGAGAGCACGTGACTGGTTCACTGGGAGAAAAATAAAAGAAACAAATATTCAGTTGCTGGGGGTGGGGGGAGGGGAATAATCTACTGACAGCCTTGGAAGCATTTGCTTCATGAATAAAGGATTGCATGGATGAACTCTTGCGGAGACAAGCATCATTCAAAACCAGCCAGTGTTCCAAAGAAGCCTCACAGTCTCGTGTGATAGGAAGGAAGGACAGTGGTTTTCATCTTCTTCTTGTCTTCTGGCATTGAGACATCAGAGCTCATCCAGTGTGATCTCGGTGTGTCCTCCCACTGTATCTTGGTGGCAAAAAGCAGGGAGTTTTAGAGCTATTACTTAATCGCATCTGTAGAGGGGCAAAGAGTAAAAACACACTACAGCACATTTCTCAGAAGAAATTCCCAGTTTTTAGCCCTCAGTTCTGCAGGTAGAATAGCCTAAAATGAAAATCTCAAATCCATGTCCCGTCCCCCCCCTCCCCCTCCCCCCTGCCCATTCTAGGCATGAGAAAGGTTTGATTTCAACTTCTGAGGAATGACTCTTGTGGCATGGTTTTGTTTTGTTTCGATTTCCCTCAGAAACAGCCTTGACTTTCACAGTGAGATAGGGAAGATGATAAATATGCTAATCGAAGGGCCTTCCTGGGCAGATATTGAAGAAACCTGAAGCTTCTCTTTCTTGTAATCAATAACATTGGGGTGACAGAAGCCATACATTTGTATTACGCTGCCGTTCCCTTCAATGAAATGCACGTTTCAGCTCATCAGGCAGAGCCTACCCTTGGTGAAGCTAGGCAGCAGACGATTCAAATCCATTCAATACATGGCACAGCCATACAGTATACAGGAGAAAAATCGCTTTACATAGAAATTGAGTGTTTCTCACCTTTTCATTACTTTGTTTTAGAAAGGGTGGGAAGAGAACAGAGCAGAATAATTTGGATCTGCAGGGGCCCACCAGGCTCCCTAATACTAATCAGAATAGTAATTGTCAATTCTCCTCCCTCAGGGGGACTTTAATGAGAAGTGAGAGACAGGAGGGAGGGGGCAAATAAACATTTCAAAATAAAAACCGCCAACATAGACACATAGAATTTTATGCTGCAGCTAATGTTTCCCCAAAGAAATAAAGTGTGATGAAGAAATGGAAAGTAACATTCATGAGGAGAAGAGTTTAAGACAAACATTTTGAGTGGAATCCTGCCAACCATTTTTAACTTCATAGGAGTCCAACTAGAGTTGGAAGGGACAGAGGGAATCTAGAACCATATCTCTTTTTTTCACTTGTGGACTTTGGAACCCAGAGAGGCTAAATAAATCTCCCAAAGTCTTTTGGGTAGTAAGGAATATAGTAGAAGTAAGGTGGAATTTGAACCTAGGACCTCTGATTGCAAAACTCCATATCATGCTACATCCTGAAATGAACTCTAGGTTTTCATGACCAAGAAAACACAATGCTTACTCTCTGCCAAAAATATTCCCCTAACATTTAGAAGATCTGACTTGCAAAGTAATCCCTAGAGGAAAACAAATCGAGGTTGGTTTTCCCAGGCTTGGAATATCTGCCGTAAGACCTCGGAAGAAGGGTGATTCACTACTTAAAGAGATCAAAGACAGAAGAAAAAGGAAACACAACTAGCAGCCCCCACTGCCAGTTGGGTATTTGAGGGAAGATGGAGACTAGGGCTAGCTTCCTAGATTTCACGGGCTAGGGGGATGGAATTTGCCACAGTCCTTATAGACTCTGTCCCCTTAAAAGGGTTAAAAAGGTTAAAACCATATATAGCTGATCTGTTGAAATGAAACTCCCCATAGAAGATCATTCTACCTTCTAAAGACCACTCAGCTCCCCTAAAAATAGTTCACAATTTCTCACCTGATATAAGGTAGGTAGTGTGGAAAATATTATACTATTTTGTATCATTTCTAATTTCTACCCAGACCCAGAGCCTGAATTAATGAGTAACTGGATGAAGATCCAGGACCTGGGCTTCTTTGTTCTCTCTAAAAGTTTGCTCAGGCAATACCCTTACCTCTGTCACCAAGGCCAGATCATTAAGGACATTACCCTAACCCCAAGAGAGATTACCTTGCTTAATATTCTACAGGTATATACTATGTTATGGAATGTAATGAGACACAGAGACGCTGGGCTGTAGTTTCCACTGACTTTTGTCAACGTCCTTTACAACTCTATTCAATTAAGGAAAATCCTCTTCTTGTATCATGGTTAAACATACATGGGGGTCATAAAAGATGAGGTAACACAGGCTTGCTAGCTCTGCTAAAATAACGTATATAAGTTTTCTCATTGCTTTGTTCAGACAGCCAGAGTTTATACTCTGACTCCTTGTACGTACAAGTAAGCTAGCTCCGCTATGCTTTAAGGGAAAATAATAAACAACATTGATTTTTCTATCACCTAGCTCTGTTATTTCCTTCAACCAAATTTTCAGGTTTAACAGTAGGAATGCATAGACAGAGAGACCCCCCCTAGCCTTTGGCATGGATTGAAACCCTAGCTGAATTCTAACCTTCAGAGTTAAAAATGTAAGCTTCTCTTCTTTTCCCCTTCCTGCCACAAAATTCCAAAACCCTCACGCTGACTCTAGGTAGACAAAGTTTAGTAATGGCCACTCTAACATGGTACCATGCACATAGTAATAAATCTGCTTACCTAGGAGAACTCTCAGTGGGAACTCCCTTCCCCAAGGCAAATTTTAATCCATCTATGACTTGGTAGATAAATTCTAATGAGTTTCCTAAGGCACATAAAGATTAAAGAACTTGCCCATGGTCAAATGGGTTGTGTCAGAGGTGAGATTTGAAGCAAGGTCTTCCTGACTCAAAGCTCAGGACTCTATTACTATTCTCTCCTGCCTCTTAGACTCAATTTTTTAATTTAATATAAAGTTTATGCATTTCCCCTTTTCAATAAAATTTTATTTTCTCCAGCATAGTAGTTTGTCTACAGAAAAAGCCCCCCTTCCAAAGCTTACTGTCAAGTCTCTAAAGAAAGCCATGATTTCATCAGTCATAGGATCATAGATATAGAGCTGAAAGGGGTTCACATTTCATCTAATCTGATCCCCTCAATTGTAAAGGAAATAATGGTGCATAAAGGTTAGGTGACTTAACCAATATTACACCAGAGGTCAGAGGAGCAGGTAAGATTTGAGCAAGTCTGACACTAGAGTCAATATTTTTTCCACTTTACCATACTGCTTCCCTCTCTCAGTATAAATCACAGCCCCTCCACACCTTAGCATGTGCCTCCATGATTTGTTTTAATCCATCTACTTCCTACCATGGAGGTGATGGATATAAGGTCCAGAATAAGATATGCATTTCTAGACATGGCTAGCATGAGAATTAGTTTTGCTGGGCTGTTTGTGTTTATTGTAAAGTTTGTTGCTGTTGTTGTCTAGTGGGGAGGCAATTGGGAACAAGAGATAATAAATGTTTCTAGGAAAAAAAATATTTTAAAACTTTTTTGAAAATGAGAAGAAAGAAGAATCGTCTTTAAGACTTTGAAGACATGAGTGATTGAGCTTTTCAAAATTTAGCTGAGCTGGTCTTTAGACAATGGACAGCTTGTTGTCCAACCTTAACCAAAGTCTTTCAAGGTACCAGAGCTTCTGCTTCATTGGCATAATACTTGATAAGCCAATGTCACCTCTATGCCTTGATGGGGTATCAAAAGACTTTAATGGAGGTGAAGGTTTGCCTCCTGAGAGCAAAGTATCTTGAATCCAGAGAATAGGAGGTTAAATTAGGAGAGATATAGCTTCCTATACTCTGTTCAGACTGTCTGGAAGACTGGGTTCAGTTCTAGGTGCCAAAGCTTAGGGAAGAGCTTGTATCTTTGCTAGACATGGATAACCATGATGGTGAATAGTCAAGCACACATACGGTTGAGAAACAGTTAAAGGAACTGGGGATGCTTATCACAAAGAAGAGAAGACTCAGGGAGAAAATAATGGCTGTTTTCATGTATTTTAAGGTCTATCATGTGGAAAAGGCTTTAGACTTAGCACCTGAGGCCAGAAGAAGAGCAATGTGTTAAAGTTACCAAAAAATATTAAAAGCAAATTAAGTTTGATATCAAGGAGAACTCCCTAACAATGAGAAGTATCCTGAATGGATGTATGGATGGATGAAACACACATTTATTAAGTACTTACAATGTATAAAGCAACGTGTTAAATGTTTGGAGTATACATAGTAAAGTAAGACAGTCTCTGCTCTCCAGGAGCTCACATTCTAATGAAGGAAATAACACATAGGGAAGGCTTTAGTTGCATGTCAATTGGAAAGGTTCCGGGGTCTTTGAGTACAGTGGCCAAGCAAATGGCAATATGTCTTTTTTACTGCCATTTCCACTGGTAAAATCCTATCACTTTCTAATGTTCCACAAGCAGAACTGGTATTAGTTTCCCTATCTAGGCATTTTCAAGTAAGGAATAGATGACCAATTGTGTTAGGTATTTCATGCTGAGAGTTCCTGTCTAGTATTGATTGGACTAGAGTCGGGGGTTCTTAATTTTTTTTTGAGTCATGGATCCTTTTGGTAATCTGAAGACACTTATGGCCTCTTCAGAATCAAGTTTTTAAATGCATAAGATAAAATGTATAGGAAACCAGTTTTATTGATATAGTTATCAAAATATGATTTTTTTAAAAGTTCATGGACTCCAGGTTAAGAAGCCCTGGTTGGATAGTTGCTAAGGACCCTTCTAACTCTACAATTCTATGATTTGGGAACAAAAATCTGTCTCACTAAAATCAAGTGTCTTCCTTACTCAAGATAGACTCAGAAATTATTAGTTCAATCCCTCCTTGGAGGGTGGGAGTAGAAGAGTCAGGGCCAGTGAAAGATATAAAGAATGTTAATGCAAAAAACAAAGCTCTAGCAGAAAAGATGAGACCCAGTCTATTGAAATAGGTCAGAGCAATGAAAATCCTCCTGCATCTCTGTGCCCCAATCAATGATTTCACTCTAATAAAACTATAAATTGGAGAAGGCTTACAAAAATTCGGCCTTGCTTGGCACCTCAACAAAGTCAAGTGGTAGATTTTGCATTAAATTATGAGTTCTACCTAACAACCCTATTGGTTATTAATAATGGAAGACTCCTAATAAAATTCACTGGATCATTGGAAGTCTGAGGAATCTTTCCAGTAGATGGGATTACATTTTGAGGGATGAATTTAAAAAAAAAAGACCCAGGCATTATTTTAATAGTCTATTTATTTGGTCCCATAGGGCATAAAATAGTTATCAGAAGGCTACATTTCCCCCCAAAATTTTCACCAATAATTGTCCACTTATGCCAAGCTGAGAGAAAATATTCAGTCTGATCTAAGGACAATATATACCAGAAGGAACTATGGGCATAGAGGACAGAAGGAAAGGGTCAGAAATATCATTCTTTATCATCCCACCTCCAGGTCCAAACTGAGGAGTAATATCCCCAGTGTCTATTAATTCTGGAAATAAGATGTAAAGGTAACTTAGATCTGTTTCATGAAAACTAAATATCTCCCTTGCCCAAGAAACTGACATTTCAGTATTTTCTTCCTTGGAGGAGGTAACACGTATTCAAAATTTTAACAGAATGGTAATTGTCAAAGTAAGAAGAGGTAGTATGAATAGAAATCTAGCCTCAGAGTCAGAAAGCCAAGTACACAATCAAGCACCTTAACCTCTCACTGTCTCAGGACACTCGAAAATTGTAAGTTGAAGAAGAGGAGTCAATTTGTATTGGTAGAAGGAATATACTCACTGGGAATTCCCTATACTGATGAAATCACAGGTCTAGTCCAAAATGAAACAGTGATAACAGTAATATTAATACACAGTATTGCACTGAGCTATTTATTTTCCAAAATGTCACCCTTTTGTTATCACTAAAGGGAGGTGGCCTGTGGGAAAGAATGCTGGGCATTAGGTCATGAGAAAGACAGGCTCAAATTTTAACTCTGATATTTACTAGTTGTATAATAATGGGGAGTTACGTAACCTCTTAATCTCAGTTTCTTCATCTATAAAATGGTGGCGATAAGAGATAGGGATAGGGATGGGGTTGGGGAAGGGGGTAGGGATAAGGAAAGAGATAAGGATGGGGATAAGGATAAGCACGGGAATGGGATGGGGTAGGGATAAGAATAGTGATAGGAAAAGGGATGAAGATAGGAAAAAGAATGGGAATAGGGATAGGGATAATGATGGGGATGGATGTAAGGATGGGGGAAGCTACAGTGGATGGAGCGCCAGGCCTGGAGTCATGAGGATTCATCTTCCTGAGTTCAAATCTAGCCTCAGACACTTACTAGCTGTGTGACCCTGGGCAAGTCATTTAATGCTTTTTGACT
This sequence comes from Trichosurus vulpecula, assembly GCF_011100635.1. Classification (NCBI taxonomy): domain Eukaryota; kingdom Metazoa; phylum Chordata; class Mammalia; order Diprotodontia; family Phalangeridae; genus Trichosurus; species Trichosurus vulpecula. The sequence continues at coordinate 233,490,253 of NC_050578.1, read as the reverse complement.
CACTTCCTCCTATAAAAAATGAGCTGGACAAGGAAATGACAAACCACTCCACCATCTCTGCCAAGAAAACCCCAAATGAGGTCATGAAGAATTGAGCATGACTGAAACAACTAAACAACATAAGGATAGGAATGGGTATAAGGATGGAGATGGAGGTAGGGGTAGAGATTTGCTTAGGTATAAGAACAGGGATGGGGATAAAAATGGAGATGGGGATAAAGGGAATAGGATGAGAATGAGGATCAGAATAGGACAGAGTATTTGCAATTGAGGCAGCTCCCTCTACCAATACAGATCAGTATCTTCTCCATAACTTACAGACAAAGACAGTTGACTAGAGAGCCTTGATAGTTGAAGAAACTTGCCCAGGGTCACAAAGCCAGTATACAGTTTGAGGTGGGATTTGAATCCAATTCAGTCTGCTGCCTCTTTAATGCAAGCTACCTTATACATCATAGATGGCTATGGTAATAAACACTTATATAGTTCTGAAAGGATCACCATAATTATAAAACAATACCTAACATTTATAAAGTGCTTTACTATGTGTCAGGCACTATGCGAAGCATTTTATAATTATTATCTTTTGATCTTCACAACAACCCTGTGAGGTAGGTGTTGCTATTATCCACATTTTACAGTTGAGGTACTGTGGCAAATAGAGGTTAAGTGACATGCCCAGGGTAACACAGCTGGTGTCTGAGGTTGGACTTGAACTCAGGTCTTCCTGACTCCACACCTGGTACTCTATCCACCCTACCACCTACCTGCCGTATAAAGCACTATACATTCTTTATCTCATTCAATTTCCATAACAACCCAGTGAGGTGGGAACTAATATCAGTCTAATTCACAGATGAGGAAAGTGAGGTTCAGAGAGGTTGACTTGGGAGTGGAAGTGGACCAGAGACAAGCTTGAATAGACAACACAGCACAACTGGGGCCAACTTGTGGGGAGCCACCCCCAGGAGAGCACAAGTGAGGACCCTTCCTTTATTAGACATCTGGAGAGGAAGCAGTTAGGGACTGTGCTGCCTGATGTTGGGAGCTCCCCATGACAGAATGACAAAGCAGGCTGCCTCTGCCTGGAATCACCAAGAACCTCCTTGTATATCTTCCTAACTCACACTCTGAGGAAAGAAGTGGATATAACAAATACTGTGATGCTTCACGCTCCATTGGAAGCCAGTTAAAAAAAACCCTAGAATAAAAGAGGAAGCAAATGCCTGACCCTATTCAAACCTAAGTCTTCTTAACTCCAAGCCAAGTATTTTATCCATTAGGCTATTCTCTAATAATACCTGATTCATGGAGATGTGAAGAAAAGGTTTTTGCATACCTGAAACTTCTGAATATATCTGAGTTCATTCATTTATAAATTCAAACAAGTTTTAAGCATCTTTCATGTGTAAGGCACATTGGTTCTAGTTAGTAGCATGACCCGTATGGTCAATAGAAATTATCATCCCCAATTATAGCTAGGGAAACTGAGGCAGAGGCACATGAAATACCTTGTCCACGGCTGTCATAGCTGACTAGTGGCAGTAATGCATTTAATGATTCTTGGTCTCTAGACTCTCAGAATAGCAACCATTGTCTCTACCTATCAGAAGAAACCGTATCTCCTCCACCCTTCTCATTATAGAAAACCATTAAACCGTTATTCTTCCCAACCACCAACCCTCCTTTGCCGATGCCCTCTAAATCTTGGCTCACCTCTGCAGACACTACAGCATTGGTTCTCTGGAAGGATGTGATCTTCTGCTGAGCAGTTCAGAGGAGGACACACTTCTGTCACTTTTACTAAAACTCCACCCTGGAAGCCAAACAGAACGGAGACAAAAGAACTTTGATATAATGAATCATTGGCAAAAGCATCCACCTGATACTCATTGTTAACAATGACCGATGATGAGGACTTGTGATAATTCTCCTCTGGCCTCACCCTATCCCATTCTCCCAACGTAGCATCAATTTTGCTTCTAAATGAATATATTTCCCATACCAGCTTTTTCTTGAGGCTCTGCGTACTGCCTGGTTCTACATAGGGTGTTCCGTGATATTTAGTCAGCCAATAACCAGATTTCATTCCACATTCCACTTAACAAACATGTATTAAGTGCATACTGTGTGCAAGAAATTTGATGCTGTGGATAGAGAGCTAGTCTTGAAGCTAGAAAGTTCTAGGTTCAAAAATTACATCTGTCATATACTGGCTATGTGAAGCAGGGCACATCATTTGTCAGCTTCAGTTTCCTCATTTGTAAGAACAGGGATTGAAAATAACACCCATCTCATAGGCTTGTTGTAAGGATCAAATGAAATAATATATGGAAAGTAGTGCTTTGCCAATCTTAAAAGTTCCATATGTTACATTATTATAATTATTATTTAAGTTCTCAATAAATGCTAACTGTTCCTGATATTTATTAGTAGTAGTAATAGTAGTTCTCCTGACATCACACAGATACCAGTGGAGTGGGTAGGCTGTCTATCAATCAGCCGCCGCATTTACTAAGTGACCAACCTATACTTTTTTTCCCAGGTATACATCTCTCTAATAGCGTTCCTGCCTAATTCCTAATTTATAATGGGCTACAGCTGCTCATGCAGCAAGCCTGTCCATGCACATGATACAAATGTAAATGTAAAACCATGCGTCAAAGTCAAATATGATTTACTCTCAGACTAGGCATCCTTTTGGATAATCTATGCTACTATTCCTTCTCTGTCACCTATAATTCACAGAAGCTGTATATAACCTTATCCATGAGGGACAAAGGTGGATCTGTGATTTCATTAATGGAAGGACCTCCCAGGTGAGGAAACCCTCTCTACCAATGAAGGTCAGCACATTCTCTGAAATCAGCAAACTGCTTGAGACAACGAGAAATTAAGTGACTTGCCCAGGGTCACGCAGCCAGTGTCAGTCAGAGCCAACACTTAAATCCAAGTCTTGCTAATTCTGAGGGCACGTTCTGCCTGTAATCCAGAAGAAAATGTAATAATTCTGGATTACTAAAACACCAATCCTTCCACCCCCTAAAACATATTTAGTTAGAATAATAAGAAAAGGAAATACGAGACAAAGAGTTAAATGGAACAAGCATTACTTGTTCCTAGATCAGGAGATCTAAGTTAAAATCTCAGCTCTGATATTTATTAAAGACATATGCAATGGTGGGTGAGCCACTTAGCCTCCTTGGGCCTCAGTTTCCTCATCCATAAAATTAGTGGTTGGACCAAGTGATTGCTAAGGTCCCTTCTAATTCTGAAATCTATGATCCCCTGAGCAGTTGAAAATAAATTACCTTAGGAGCCAAAGAAGACAAGAAAAAAAATATATCTTGTTAGGAATCAAGACGGTTAACTATATGATAGCGAGTGAGAAATAAAACGCAATAAAAATTCCAGGCAAGCAACCAATCATGCCATTGAACAATTCAATCTGACTACCTATTTGCATCTGCTGAGAACAACAGCAGAAACAAAGAATCAGAGGGGGCTGGATATAGTGGGGCAGGCAAGGTTGGCACATAGAAGTTTCACAGTAAGGTCAAGGAAAGGCAAATGCTTGTCTCAACTGGTTGAGACATGTGTTTCTCTTTGCTTCTTGCTAAGTATTGACCTCAAGGTCAAAACATACAATTCACCAGTAGATGTGAGACTTTTTACAAGTTTGCTGGGATGCAGCAGTTATTTGCCAGGATGTACAACCACTGAGAAAGAAAATAGTGCTAGACATGACAGGTATGCCTTGACCGTTCATTCTTACTTCAATCTCTCCATGCCTTCCAACATTATCTGTTCCTTTCCTGCTGTCCGGGAGTAAACTTTTTATTATATCATTCCAACACAAAATACAGATCCTCTTTTTCCTTTAATTTGTCCTTTACTTGTGATCTCAATTCGATAACAACTGACATATACATATATATGTACATATATATATATATGTATGTATGTATACATATTTATGTATACATTATATTATGTATTATGTGTAATACATGTTTTATGTATTACATATACATATATGTATATATGTGTATACACAAGTATATATAGATATATGTGTAATTTCTACATATGCATATATACACATACATACATACATATAGACGGTGTTATAAATCTTGAGAAGTGCTTTATATGTATTACCTCTATGTGAGCTTCACAGACACATAAGAGACATGATGATACAGTGGAGAGAGGATTAGGCTTGGATCCAAGAAGACCTAGCTAGATTACAGCCTTACTACTTTTGCATACTAGCTGTGTGATCATGGGAAATTCTCTCTTAACTGCTCAATGTCCCAAGCAATTCTCTAAAATCATGTTGTGGATAGGTTGAAGACCTTATTGATGGTGAGAATTTACATAATAGGAATTTCTTTCCTCAATGAAATGATGGATCTGCCCTCTGAATAAAAATTATCATCATCATCATCTTGCTTATTTTGCAGATTGGGAAACTGAAACTCAAAGAGATTGACTTTTATTCACAGTTATTCAGTTAGCATCATAGATAAGCCCAGATCTCTTGTTCCTTTCTCTTCCTAGACCTAACATTTCCATCCTTAATGAGGCTGTTTACCAAGGTGTGTTCCAACAAGATTATTCTCAACTATTAGCCACCCAAGTGTTGTTGTTGTTGGTTCTAAATCATCCCTGGGATCACTTCAGTGATACACTCTGACACAATGAGTAAATACAATCAAATGGTTATTGAAAAAGCTAAATCAGTGGCCCCTTTAAAGTGGGAGTTCTTAATCTTTTTATTGGATCATAAACCCCTTTGGTAGTTTGGTAAATGCTTTGGATCCATTCTTAGAATGATGTTTTTAAATACATAAAACAAAATTCAAAACATTACAAAGTAAACCAATTATATTCAAATACAGTTATCTACCTCTGGATAGAGGTACCTCAATCAAGAGAGGAAAATAGAAGTACCTAGAGATTGGGGGGATATAGAATTAGAAAGGTAGAGAAAGAAATTAGATAGATGATAGGTCGGGGAGGGAGGGAGGGAGGCACAGGAAGAGGGGGAGGGAGAGAGAGAGAGACAGGGAGAGAGAGAGGGAGAGAGAGAGAGAGAGAGAGAGAGAGAGAGAGAGAGAGAGAGAGAGAGAGATTTAGAATAATAATTTTCAAATTAGGAATCCAAACTTTAACATTTCATGAAAGGGAAGGCAATAACACTACAAAAGCAAGCTAGGCTAAGTGGCCAAGTAGTACTGTATTCCATGCTATACCCTCCTTTGCTGAGTCACAGAGTTTGGTTTCCATCTCTTGACTTTCCCATCCCTATGACCACTTCCTTGGAATGTGAATCTCCAGCTTTGGCTCTGGCTTTCCTTCCTGGACACACTTCACCGATCTTTTTGGCATATTGCCCCTTCTGTACTGTAGGCTTTTGGTCTCAGCTTTATTTTTGTATAGTTAAGGGCCTTGAGATCATGCCACATGATGATCCATTGGAAAAAACCAGGGATGTTTAGCTTGGAGGAGACTTAAGGGAAATATGACAGCTGTGTTAAAATACATGAAAGGCTAGTGGGTAAAAGAGGAAAGAGATTTGTTCTATTTTGCCCCAAACAGTTCCATTTATGCCTCAGAACAATAGGTATAAGTTGTAAAGAGGAAATCATAGTCTTTATAGGAGGAAAAACAAGATTAACAGGTCAATCCATTCCAAAGTGTAATGGGCTACCTGGGGAAATAATACATTCCCCTCCATCAAAGGTTTTCAAGGGAAGATTGGATAACAACTGACAGTGTCTAGCAACCAGCAATAGACAGCTATCAGTTGAGTATGTTGTGGAAAGAATACTTGTTGAGGGACAGATATGACTAGATAAGGCATTCCTAAACTGAGGTCCGTGAACTTTTTTTAATATTCTGAAAACTATATCTCAAAATAATTGGTTTCCTCTAAAAATTCTATGTATTTTGTTGTATTCATTATAAAACATTATTCTGAGAAATGGTCCATAGGTTTAATCAGATTGTGGTCCATGACATAAAAGAGGTTAAGCAATCCCTGGATTGGATGGTTTTTCTGGTCTCTTTCAACTGCGATTCTGTTATTTGGTGCCCTTAGGTACCTCCTGGTAATCAATATTTGGTCACTACAGTCTCTCAGGTCAGCTCTAAACTCGACCTTCAACCTGTTTGAAGCAGTTTTGAATGAACACACAATGAAGTAAAGTTTCAAAGCATTTCTTTCTCCTATCCCATTTGATCATCACAATATCTTTATGAGATAAGTGCTAAGATTTTCAGCTACTTTTTATAGATGAGGAAAATTAGGTTAATTGACTTACTCAGGGCCACCCAGCTAGTGAGTAACTGAGATAGAATAACACCAATAAGAAGAAAACCTAAAATTTATATAAGTATTTTAAAGTTTACAAAGTGCTTGATGGATGGATGGATGGATGGATGGATGGATGGATGGATAGATAAAATCTGTAAAACCTCTGTGAGGTACATGTTGTCATTGTCACCATTTTTATAGGTGAGGAAAATGAGGCAAACAGAAGTCAAATAACTTGCCTAGGGCCACAGGTAGTAAGTTCTTGAGGCAGGATGTGAACCTATGTTTTCCTGACACCAAGTCTAGCTCTGTAGCCACTAAATTATTCTGCCTATCTTTGATTTGCTGTTACCTCCTCCAAGTAACCCCTTTAGTGCTCAGGATTGCAAGAAAGGAGGAGATGGTCTTTTGAGGTGCATGGCAAGTGTATTTCTGGAAGGAATGAGTTACATAGGTTACTTGCTTAGTGACCCAGAGGTTCCACTAAAATGCATGGTGCTCCTCTATGGTCCAATGTCAGAAATATCATCTTTATTCAACCTGAATCATATCAGTTAAGTCAAGAAGTCAAGAATTCAGAGACACCAAGTCAATATGGCTAGGTATCCTAGCAGTTTCTATATATCTAAAACTATCAGTGGGCACTAAAAAAAATGAATTCAGGAATTACTTTCTTGTAGGCCCCAGAGATTTCTATCCCAAGTTCCGCTAAGGTAATCTTTTACAAAACAACATGCAAAATCCAGAAAGGTTTAAGTTTTATTGCCGCGTTGTTGTTTCTCAAAAGAAGCTTGATTTGACTATCTGCTGATGAAATGAGGCTGGGAACTCTAATCAACCTTTAACACATTTAATGAATGAAATCATAATTAACAAATAATGTTTGAAATAATGAAAATTGCATTTGTGGGAATGTGCAAAGCCTGTGACAGGAGTTAAATCAGTGCCACCCCACAAAGGAGATCCACCTAAATTATAAACTTCATCACCTCTTCTCACTTGTTTTTCAGAAACATTTCAAGCACAAAAGAAGGTGGTGATTCACACATTTTAATCCTCTTGATTGTGATTTGTTTCCCCATGGCCTTCAGGTCTCTGTGTTAGTGGAAAAATGAAACTCTTCCATTATCCCCTGCTTAGAGAGAGGACCTATATGGAATTGGTTAAATACAAACACTCTTAATTACCATATTTCAACCTCAATTTCTAACAACTCATACCACTCAGATTTTCCATTCTCAAATTGCTTTACTTACAGAAATGTCAAAGGAGACCAATAATTGCTTAAAATTGAGTATGACTATCTATGAGGAATGATTTGTTTTGATTTTTCAAACTGCCTCAGACATCCTCCATGGAATTTTTTTAACACAGATTTGTTTCCGTCTTAATTGGTGTTATTATTCCTCTAAAACTTTCCTGGGATCACAAAAATAGAACTCACAGCTTTGTTTAGTAGATTTGAGGATCTTTGACTCCATCTACATTGAACTACCTCTCTCCCATCTGGTAACATCCATTAAACTTTTATCCCATGGCTCCATTATAACCTTCTACCAAATCTAGCCTATATAATGAGACTGAATAGGCCACAGGATAGCTAATAAGGTATTCTGAAATGATATCATTCAATGATCGATCAAATCGACAATACCAAGGTACAGTTTCTTTGTCATTGACACATAATCCCCAAAGAAATGGGGATCATGTCAATAAGAGTATCAATTTGCTTCCATACACAGAGAAGATATTCTATAAAAATTTACTTAATCATTCCCTCAATTTCAGGTTTACCTATGAGTTCATTTCAAAATGCTAAGGCAGTTGCCAGACCTAAACTAAAGTTAGCCTCGATGGAGTCAGGAACATACTCTCTAGACATATGCCTGCCATGATGTCTCAACAGGCCATTGTCTCCTCCCTAGCAGAGCACTGGACTCTGCCTATAGAATCACCCAGGGCTTTGGTAGGCCAACGTTGACATTACTTTGCCTGGGTCCAGGCCTTCACGGAACCTCATAGCCACATGAAGAGCACTTAGAGGTCATTTACTCCCACCCCTTCATCTTACAAATGAAGAAAATAAGGTGCAGAAAGGTTAAGACACTTGCCCTGACCCTTTCCATTTCACTGAAATCTAAGATTCTACTCTCATCTTCTCCTAGAGGTGAGTTTTTTTGAATTTCCTACTTGGGAATCAGGATAAGCAATACTACATTATTCTTCCTATCCACCTACATCCACCTCTCTGGACACTATCTAGCAGCAACTTCATGATGTTTCAAAATGAAGAAAGCCAAATGTTCCTCTCATAGTTGGAACTCCATCCTACTGCAAATAATCATTCCCAAGTTTCTCTAGCTCAATCCTGTTCTACCCTTAGACACAGAACCTTAGAGGTAATTGAATTCAACTATCTCATTTTATAGAGGGGAAGACTGAAGCCCAGTTGGGTGTCATGACTTTCCCAAGGATGCATAGGTAGTAACTGTTAAAGGAAGGATTAGAACCCAGACTTGCTCACTCCAAAACCAGTATTCTCTCCACTGTACCATCTACCACTATGGGTTTACATAGTTATTTCATAGTCATATGTCTTTCTTGGGTGTATGAGAATATATTATTTCCCACTACTATAAGTATCATGATGACAGGAATCATGTCATATTAGTTGTTGTATCTGTACAAATGACCTCTGAGGTCCCATCCATATTAATCTTTGAATCTATAAATAGCCTCCTACATTGGAGGTATTTTCATATATACATATATATATATATATACACATACATATATGTGTGTATACACATATATTTTATATATATGCATACATATATGTATATGTATGCATCTATGTGTATATATATGTATGTGTGTGTGTGTATGTATATTGCTGATACATAAGTAATGTATATCCATTTAAGAAAGTGATCATGTCAGCACAGAAAAGTTAAAATTCCAACTTACTCGACATTCTCGACAGCTCTTGGTTAAAATCCGATGGCCCTCTGCGAGAACTTTTCCACCATAGATACACTTCGCTGTAACAAGATGGACAAATTAGTCAGGATGCCAAGGTCTTAATAAAGGAAGACAGATTCTTTCACTCGCTATTAAACACAGAAAGAGAGTGGCAGTTTGGGAAAGTAGCTCATTATCACTCCTATCACTATTAACACTTTAATTTTGGTTGTGGCTTCTGTGAATCACATATACATAAAATCTAGAATTCTTTCAGTGTTATAATTCACAAATGAAACTAGAGAATG